>NC_060138.1:1102675160-1102982827 GCF_021461385.2 Schistocerca piceifrons
ACCACATAACAAACCTGACATCATACTCACCAATAAAAAGAAGAAATTAACACAACTAATCGAAATATCCATACCCAATACAACAAATATACAAAAGAAAACAGGAGAAAAAATTGAAAAATACATCCAGCTGGCTGAGGAAGTCAATGACATGTGGCATCAGGATAAAGTTGACATTATACCAATTATACTATCAACTACAGGAGTCATACCACACAATATCCACCAGTACATCAATGCAATAGAGCTACATCCAAACTTACATATACAATTACAGAAATCTGTAATTATTGACACTTGTTCAATTACCCGAAAGTTCCTAAATGCAATGTAACATATACCGTACAGCTAAAAGGAAGTCACGCTTGATCAAGGTCCGCGTCACCTTCCATTTTTAACCAGACATAATGTCTGAGACAAGAAAGAAATAATAATAATAATTTATGATTTGGTACAAGTTGGATCATCGATCTTCTACAAAAATGGTTATACATATGATACATCCTTTTTCATTTATTTTTCGTTTAATTTTGTCTAGCGCAAAACATCATCTCGCACCGTTTATTACTCAATCACTAAACTAGGATATTAGGAGTTCAAACACATACAAAACTGCCCATATTCACAAGTAGCTGGAAAGAAAAGGATGAACAGTATAAAGCAAAGAATGCCGTAACGCCACCCTTACTCTGCGTGAAATTATCTATAAAGAGTGTTTCATGTGTCTCCATATATCCTCCAGCAACAGAGTTATTCGTGATGTCATCCTAACATTATAAATCTCTGTTCACACTCTAAGTGTGCAGTGAAGTTAGATTTAGAGTTGTTTGTCGCTCGGTAAACAGGCACACCAGGAAAGCACGTATCTGAGCGTGAATATCTCTTCTCTCTGCTAATCCCCATGCACTCAGTATGTTGGGCGATCGCAAAACTCCCCCCCCCCCCCCCCCCCACGAGTCCTCCCTGCTAAACCATTGGCGTCACAGTTGTCTTCTTCCAAGCCGCCAGTTGACACCGCTACCAGGTGAATCTTTGTACAACTCGCCTGGGGAACCTTTAACTACACTCCTGGAAATTGAAATAAGAACTCCGTGAATTCATTGTCCCAGGAAGGGGAAACTTTATTGACACATTCCTGGGGTCAGATACATCACATGATCACACTGACAGAACCACAGGCACATAGACACAGGCAACAGAGCGTGCACAATGTCGGCACTAGTACAGTGTATATCCACCTTTCGCAGCAATGCAGGCTACTATTCTCCCATGGAGACGATCGTAGAGATACTGGATGTAGTCCTGTGGAACGGCTTGCCATGCCATTTCCACCTGGCGCCTCAGTTGGACCAGCGTTCGTGCTGGACGTGCAGACCGCGTGAGACGACGCTTCATCCAGTCCCAAACATGCTCAATGGGGGACAGATCCGGAGATCTTGCTGGCCAGGGTAGTTGACTTACACCTTCTAGAGCACGTTGGGTGGCACGGGATACATGCGGACGTGCATTGTCCTGTTGGAACAGCAAGTTCCCTTGCCGGTCTAGGAATGGTAGAACGATGGGTTCGATGACGGTTTGGATGTACCGTGCACTATTCAGTGTCCCCTCGACGATCACCAGTGGTGTACGGCCAGTGTAGGAGATCGCTCCCCACACCATGATGCCGGGTGTTGGCCCTGTGTGCCTCGGTCGTATGCAGTCCTGATTGTGGCGCTCACCTGCACGGCGCCAAACACGCATACGACCATCATTGGCACCAAGGCAGAAGCGACTCTCATCGCTGAAGACGACACGTCTCCATTCGTCCCTCCATTCATGCCTGTCGCGACACCACTGGAGGCGGGCTGCACGATGTTGGGGCGTGAGCGGAAGACGGCCTAACGGTGTGCGGGACCGTAGCCCAGCTTCATGGAGACGGTTGCGAATGGTCCTCGCCGATACCCCAGGAGCAACAGTGTCCCTAATTTGCTGGGAAGTGGCGGTGCGGTCCCCTACGGCACTGCGTAGGATCCTACGGTCTTGGCGTGCATCCGTGCGTCGCTGCGGTCCGGTCCCAGGTCGACGGGCACGTGCACCTTCCGCCGACCACTGGCGACAACATCGATGTACTGTGGAGACCTCACGCCCCACGTGTTGAGCAATTCGGCGGTACGTCCACCCGGCCTCCCGCATGCCCACTATACGCCCTCGCTCAAAGTCCGTCAACTGCACATACGGTTCACGTCCACGCTGTCGCGGCATGCTACCAGTGTTAAAGACTGCGATGGAGCTCCGTATGCCACGGCAAACTGGCTGACACTGACGGCGGCGGCGCACAAATGCTGCGCAGCTAGCGCCATTCGACGGCCAACACCGCGGTTCCTGGTGTGTCCGCTGTGCCGTGCGTGTGATCATTGCTTGTACAGCCCTCTCGCAGTGTCCGGAGCAAGTGTGGTGGGTCTGACACACCGGTGTCAATGTGTTCTTTTTTCCATTTCCAGGAGTGTATATCCGCTATTGAAACTGGCGGCAGGTGCTGGGGAGGGGGTAGTGTTTATTCATTGACGTGAAAAACGCTCGTTACAGTGGTGGTATTTTAGATCTATTTGTCTGTCCTTAAATGGTATCATGTTCGTTTTATCTACCGACAATGTTAGGTTGTAATTTGAGGCTATCTGCTGCGACTTACAGACTCCCATCTGAAGGTCTTCTTCATTCTCTGGATCCAAGAGTTAGGTCATCTGCATATAAAATTACATTTAGTGTGACGTCTGAAAACTCAATTTATGTTAGACATTTTCCATTTCCTGGTAACTTCACCTGTATGTATAAAGTGTGTTGCAGAAATACAGCATGTTTGTCGTACTCATTTGCTTGTGTTCATTGGTTTTGTTGTTATATTTTCCATACATCTAACAATTTCGGCGTTTGTGTATAGACGTCCAATAGCAGTTATGAGGTGAGATGAATAACTTTCTTTTGTGGCGAAATACCACCAGATTTGAATTGCTAATAACTACGAAACTGAAACTGCCTAAACAAAGGTTGAGCCCGCAACGGATCTTTTCTGTGGGTGTTGGTCGCGCAGTATTTGTTTTGCCTATGGCGTCATGGTAGCAGTGCAGACTCATGCTCGTAATGTTAAGAATTAGCTTTGTGTAAAGTTATAAATTAATGTGCCTGGAAACGCCTTTAGCTTGCACATTAATTTAGGTGTGAATCTGGTGAGTTTGCGGAGCACTATGAACTCAAAGTGAGACAAAAATATTCGCTGGATTAAAGTGCATAATCGGAATTAAACTGAAAATTATAAATCAGTCAAACATATCGTCTCATATGACTCTTAAATATGCTGGAAATTACAGAAAACGCAAGTCAGAGGAAATTTCGCATCGAAAGGAATCAAAAAGCCCTAAAATACCAAGTACCGAGCGACATTAGAGAGCTACGGCAGCGCCGAAAATGAAATGGAAAAAACTGGCGCAAAGCGATTACGTAGCTGGCCCATCGGACTCATTGCCGCCAGCGACAGTCCGAACGTCTGGGAGCATGTGCAGGCGTTGGTGGAAAGCAATACGGAAAACAGTGATAATACAGACATAGGTGGCAACGTCACAGCGCAAGACGAGTAAATACCGCGACCACTAAATACCATTGGATTGTCAGTCAGCGATACATACAATGAATTTATGATTTATCAACTCTGCAACCATTACAAATGGTTCAAATGGCTCTGAGCACTATCGGACTTAACATCTTAGGTCATCAGTCCCCTAGAACGTAGAACTACTTAAACCTAACTAACCTAAGGTCATCACACACATCCATGCCCGAGGCAGGATTAGAACCTGCGAACGTAGCGCCTAGAACCGCTCGGCCACACCGACCGGCCGGTGGCGGTGTGACACGGTGTTAGCGTATTGTGTTCACGGGTAATTTTTGCCCACTGCGCTTATTTATTTCTGCATCAGCATGGCGTGGATGTAATTTTGAGCGTAATGGTCTGAAACAGCCGATACATTAGTGAAGTTAATGCAGGCGGCTATCCCAGAAGTTAGAGACGTGTGTCGGGCATCTGGCAGCTGGCTCGGCTGCAGCCCGAGAAGGCGGCCGGCGGCATTGTGCGCGCACAATGGGCTCTTGTGGGCGGTGGGCGGCTGGCGGCAGGTGGCGCTCGTTAGCTCCGCAGTCGTTAAGAGACGCGCCGCGCCTTACCAGCCGGGATTAGGCAGCCCGCGCATCGCGCCAAATCTCTCAGCCTCAGCCGCGGCCTACGTCACAAGCTGACAACCCGCCCAGCTATTCTCTCACCAGCGTTCAATGAAACACACACACACACACACACACACACACACACACACCGTATTTCTCCACTCACTTAGCAGTGCGAAAATAGGACTGGAGGGACTGGCATGATTTGAAGTGGAAAAGTGGACAAAGAGATCTTACCGACTGAGCGACTTCGATTATCTTCAAACATAAAAGCATTTGAAGCTCAGTGCTTGCGCCTTAATTTCCTAAAGCAGTACGATGCAATTCTCAAAAAAAAAGTTTCGGAAAAAATGACTTTGGAGATTAAGAGGATTCGGAGCGTTGTTAAGTACAACTGCTGGTGGCTGGGTGCGCAGCGTAAAAGACTGAAAATCGTAATGCCGATGGTTCCTACATCGTAGTGGAAAATATTTCCTTTTTTTACTTTTATTTCAATTCCTTATTTGTTAACAAATGGGAATCATACATTTTATAGAAAGATATCTTTCTATTTTTTTATTATTAATTACGTGAAAATGTGAAGATTACCAATGAATGAAAATTTGGTACAAAAATGCGAAACATGAAATAGAACTGAATTAATTTTATTATTCCTCCAGATTGAACAGTGTTATTGATACATGTTATTTTTCATTCAACAATAAACCATTTCGCAGGTCTGTATAAATTTTCGCTTGCTATGATAAGACTATGACTGGCCGGCTGCTAAAGTTTTTCCAAGAGAAAGCAAGATTCAAAACTTTCCAGTTTTGATATATAAGTCATCAATGAGTTTGAAAATGTGTTGTAACCCAAAAACTATATTTGACGAAAGGTACAGAAAACTGTGTGAATAGGTTATTACTTACCTACTGAGTATTTGGCTCTGAACACTATAGGACTTAACTTCTGAGGTCATCAGTCCCCTAGAGCTTAGAACTACTTAAACCTAATTAACCTAAGGACATCACACACATTCATGCCCGAGACAGGATTCAAATACTGAGTATTTGTAAAGTAATTTACTTCCCTATCTGATCGATAAGCATATTTCGGTAGTGTATACAAGGTACATCATTTTATGTTATTAACACAAATATGCCTGCCACTTTTTTGATTCAACGATCTGGCATTACATCCTCACGTGATTCAATTCAGAGCATCCAACGAGTTATAAAATAAAGCTAGAAAATATTAACCGAAAATGATTCGTTCTCGGTCGCATACTATTAGCTTTAAACTGAAAATTCAAAATCCTCATTGTGACAGCGGTTTGATTGAGAAAATCTTGCTAGATATTAAAAAATGTCACGTTAATACTACTTGACGTGGTGAAACGGGACATAAATGACTTATTCAACTTTCAAGCCACCTTTGCTGCACATTTATTCACGTTAATAGATTCATTGCATTAATTTTATGTCTCCTGCTTTTTTGGTGTTGAGTGGCATAACAAGTTGAAAAAAGATGTGCTGTGAGAGCTAGGGTCTTTCTAAATGGGTAAAAATTAGCACGAAGCTAGTCTGCGACTAGACGAATGTCAGAAATCGCTGTCGGTCCATAATGGCCAGGGCACATCGGATGGTACGTACAATTCAGTAAACTTTACCGACAGCCGTATACTTTAGGTTATTTTATTTTATTTCGAACGCAACCAGTTCCGGCAATTCACTTTGCCATCTTCAGGCCCCATACGCTTTTTTCGAATCAACGAACTTATCGTATAGCGCCATAAAACTGGATAGCGTGAATCCCAATCGTTGTGCAACTGATTCATGCGAAAGCGTGACATCAACTCTTTCACGCTATGTTACCTAGTCTGTCACGAAGTAAGCCATCGTATGTGAAGAAAACGGTTCTCACAGATATGCTTTGTGTAATTTTGACCATTAATTTTATTTAAACTCAAAAGAACATAAAACACAATAACTCCCATTTATCAGTTCGTAAATAATTAAGGAAATGGCTACAATTTTGGTCATTTATAGCCGTAAGAGCCAAATAAACTCGCACTTGGTCACGCGTATGTCGTAATATGACGTCTTATTCGTCATAAACAGTTTCTGTAGCTGTCAGCTTTTAGATTCAAAATTCTCACCTGTAGCGTGCCTTGCATCATTAGCAAACGAGAGAATGGTCGGCGCTCAGAATGTAATACCACACACCACAACAAACCACACAAAAGCACCCCATAAAAAAGTACACACACGTATGGAAACACACCCCTCCAAAAAATACGACCGCTACGGTCGCAGGTTCGAATCCTGCCTCGGGCATGGATGTGTGTGATGTCCTTAGGTTAGTTAGGTTTAAGTAGTTCTAAGTTCTAGGGGACTGATGACCTCAGAAGTTAAGTCCCATAGTGCTCAGAGCCATTTGAACCATTTGAAAAAATACGAAAAACACATGCAGTAATAACTATAATAAACTAAGTGAATAAGACAGAGAATGTAAATAGTAATAACTACTCAACAATGTCAACAGTGATTGCTAACACACTTGACAGAATCTGCATCTATTTTGAAAGGGAGCAAATACTGAGAAACGTTGGTCACACAAGAGAAAGAAATTAAGATTGAAACGACATGTGATGCTATATGCCTTCAAAGGGAGAGACAGGTATGCAACTTACCTTTGCGTGGTTTGCGCGTCTTGATGACGTTTGTGCCTCGTCGGAGCTGGCGGCGTAGTTTAAGTATCTCCATCAGTCATGCAATTGCAATGGATACGTCCTCTTACTTGAAATATGATTCTCCAAACAGTAATATTACATTCCGCTGCATTCATTTCGTCGCAGGCTGGTTAGTCGTAGACGTTGCTGTGTAAATCCACGTCAGTATATGTAAGATTATAACGTTCTTTACGCACACGTTTGTTTTTTAATATCCCTTACACAGTTTTAAAACAATATACAGCGCACTTTTACTCACCGATCGCAAAGTTACAGTCCATCCACTTCTTTGACAGTCACGATCGCGAAATCACAGTTCTGGCGAAAACGTAACGAACAGTTCAAAGCTCCCGACGGCGACAGTTAATGTTTTAGCGCACGGCAACTCATTAAGTAACATACAAGATATGTTCAAAGAATAGTAACTCGCGCCATCAGTTGCGCACAAGAGAGTTCGGTTCTAACCACGACAATCAAAGTCCATTCACGTAAGCATTGTCACTGTTGTTCATAGTATTCGATGAAGCTGGCGGTACACACAGTCTAACATCTTGTTCCATCTGAGTAGCCGTCTTAGATTGTTTGCAGATGATGCTGTCATTTACCGTCTTGTAAAGTCATCAGATGATCAAAACGACTTGCAAAATGATTTAGATAAGTTATCTGTATGGTGCGAAAAGTGACAATTGATCCTGAATAAAGAAAAGTGTGAAGTTATTCGCTTGAGTACTAAAAGAAATCAGCTAAATTTCGTTTACGCGATAAGTCACACAAATCTGAAGGCTGTAAATTCAACTAAATACTTAGGGATTACAATTACAAATAACCTAAATTTGAACGATCACATAGATAATATTCTGGGTAGAACAAACCAAAGACTGCGATTCATTGGCAGAACACTCAGAAGGTGCAACAGGTCTACTAAAGAGACTGCTTACACCACGCTTGTCCGTCCTATTCTGGAGTATTGCTGTGCGCTGTGGGATCCGCGTCAGGCGAGACTGACGGATGATATCGAAAAAGTACAAAGAAGGGCAGCTCGTTTTGTATTATCGCCAAATAGGGGAGATAGTGTCACAGAAATGATTCGTGAACTGGAGTGGCAATCATTAAAACAAAGGCGTTTTTCGTTGCGACGGTATCTTCTCATGAAATTTCAATCACCAGTTTCCACCTCCGATTGCGAAAACATTCTGCTGGCAGGACCCTCTGCGAGGCACTTCATTGTGAATAGCAGAGTAATCACGTAGATGTAGATGACGCCCATGTCGAAATTTAGTTTGTACTGTCACCGATGAATAAGAACGCAGCCATTAATTTTCGCTTGTTTCTGTCTAGCACGATTACACAACACACGCGTGCACGCCTCGCAGCTGCACACTCTTTCAATATCACTCTTCGACTGCCGGTTATGGACACCGCTTTCGCATCACAATTCATACCACAGTCCAGCATATATTATTTGCTTTCACAGAACACATTTCACAAAAAGGATTACAAAGAAGATCAAACACCTTGACCCTTCTGTATATACGATTAAGAAATTCGTGTGGGAATTTTAATAAAACAAAAAAACGTTACGTTTCATAATATAGAACAAAACAACAAATACTCTAAACCATAAGAAATATGTGAAAATACTAACGCGAATTCCTTACAAACGAATGGAAAAACTGGTAGAAGCCGAATTCGGGGAAGCTCCGTTTGGATTCCGTAGAAATGTTGGAACACGTGAGGCAATACTGACCCTACAACTTATCTTAGAAGAAAGATTAAGGAAAGGCAAACCTACGTTTCTAGCATTTGTAGACTAAGAGAAAGCTTTTGACAATGTTGACTGAAATACTCTCTTTCAAATTCTGAAGGTAGCTGTGGTAAAATACAGGGAGCGAAAGGCTATTTACAATTTGTACAGAAACCAGATGGCAGTTATAAGAGTCGAGGGACATGAAAGGGAAGAAGTGTTTGGGAAGGGGGTGAGAAAGGGTTGTAGCCTGTCCCCAATGTTATTCAATCTGTATATTGAGCAAGCAGTAAAGGAAACAAAAGAAAAATTCGGAGTAGGTATTAAAATCCATGGAGAAGAAATAAAAACTTTGAGGTTCGCCGATGACATTGTAATTCTGTCAGAGACAGCAAAGGACTTCGAAGAGCAGTTGAACGGAATGGATAGTGTCTTGAAAGGAGGATATAAGATGAACATCAACAAACGCAAAACGAGGATAATGGTATGTAGTCGAATTAAGTCGGGTGATGCTGAGGGAATTAGATTAGGAAATGAGACACATAAAGTAGTAAAGGAGTTTTGCTATTTGGGGAGTAAAATAACTGATGATGGTCGAAGTAGAGAAGATATAAAATGTAGACTGGCAATGGCAAGGAAAGCGTTTCTGAAGAAGAGAGATTTGTTAACATCGAGTATAGATTTAAGTGTCAGGAAGTCGTTTCTGAAAGTATTTGTATGGAGTGTACCCATGTATGGAAGTGAAACATGGACGATAAATAGTTTGGACAGGAAGAGAATAGAAGCTTTCGAAATGTGGTGCTACAGAAGAATGCTGAAGATTAGATGGGTAGATCACGCAACTAGTGAGGAGGTATTGAATAGGATTGGGGAGAGGAGAAGTTTGTGGCACAACTTGACTAGAAGAAGGGATCGGTTGGTAGGACATGTTTTGAGGCATCAAGGGATCACAAATTTACCAGTGGAGGGCAGCGTGGACGGTAGAAATCGTAGAGGGAGACCAAGAGATGAATACACTAAGCAGATTCAGAAGGATGTAGGTTGCAGTAGGTATTGGGAGATGAAGAAGCTTGCACAGGATAGAGTAGCATGGAGAGCTGCATCAAACTAGTCTCAGGACTGAAGACCACAACAACAACAACAACAGGAAATGTGTGTACCGAATAAATGAAGCAGAAGAAAAGAAGAAAGGAAAATAAAAAGTTCTCTCACAATTAGTAATATTTTTTCTCACCTTTCAAAGGAAGTATTCCGGCATTTGCATTAATCGATGTCGTGAAATCAGGCAAAACGTAAATGTTGGCCGAACGGGGACTTGAACAGTCTTCCTCCCGAATGAGAGTTCAGTATGCTGACCACTGCTCCACCTCACTCAGTGTGGCGAGTGTTCAAGCCTAAGACAGCCTACCGGTTTTGAATGAGCCATCATTTTAATCATCTTGTTGCTAGTTGGTCGCGATTACTCCTGTAGCTAAATTGTCAGTGACAACTCGAAAGTACGATCGTCATCGACCTATCATCCTTGCTGCCACTCAGGTAACGCTAAATGTTCGAACGCCCTGTTATCATTGTTTGACGGTATGTCTCGCTCGCGTCGTTAACTAGTGTCTTTCTATATTCCTTGTTATTTAAATTCTCCAGCAAACAGAGACATAACTGCCGGATTTAAACTATGTTCATTTTTAACAACTTAAGGACTTCGTGCGCCTGTTTCAGTGCGATTACATATGTCAGAGAGTGAGCTTCCCAGTTTATTCAATGGAAAATGGTATATAAATTTGAGATTGAATACGACTTATTTCAGTAGTGTCCTAAGCTCCCAACCTGTCCTTGTTAACTAATAGTGTGTTGAATTTTGTGAATTGTGATTAAGAAAGATGATAGGGTTAATTACGCCGGGCAGTAGAAAATAAAAGCTGTTGCCCAGGTCATGGTGAGGGCACGGAAGGTATCACGCAAGTTCTCATTTTAGCATGACATGGCTGGGCGGGGCAGGGGAGGTAATACTGTTGTTTAGCGACCACGGCGGTATCCGCCTTTAACACCCGCCTTCATAGGTGGAATTTTATTTTATTCTCCTGCTGTTAATTTCATCGGACATTGTTGAACTTTTGTCAATAACTTGTGTTGCTATCAGCGAAACTGTTCCTGGCGATGATGTGTCCTGGTCTTCTTTCTCTTCCTGAGCATTTCGTTTCCAAGCAGATGTACAAAATCAAGACTGTGACAAATTAATGCCAACACACGACATTCTGTATCAGAAACGCAATGCACAACAGAACACTAAAGTGACGGCAAGAAATGAAATAAAAAGTAAAGGAGTAAACGATGACCCCAAATGATTATGGCGAGTAACTCTGAAACTAGTTTGGAAAGAACAAACAGAATGTCTGTGCAAAATCAACATGGATTTGTGGGTCCGCCATGATGTAGTCACGAGTAGAGCTAAGTATATGAAGTTCGCTTGAATACGACGAGCAGTTTGTTCGTTGAAAGGTTAAACAGTTCCAACGACAACATTCGATAGCCTCGTCATTATTTGTTACATAACCCTGCTTTAAACAGGGCGCCCTGTGGATCGATTATGTGTGTACCTTGATGACACCAGCTGGAAGCCATGAATCTTCTACATCTACACAGTGCCATACTGCGGACTACTAACTGTCGCAGTATGAAAGAGGTGGAAGGGGGGGGGGAGGGTAATTTATGCCCACATTTGTAGAATATTGTAAACTAGTTAATTTCCTTATATTTTAAAATTTTGAAAAAAAAATACAAATTGTTGTTAATTACTTTATCACATTCCGTATATATTAAACTTTTCAGTTAACCTAATGTCCGGCCCCGGTAGCTGAGTGGTCAGCGTGACGGACTGTCAATCCTAAGGTCCCGGGTTCGATTCCCGGCTGGGTCGGAGATTTTCTCCGCTCAGGGACTGGGTGTTGTGTTGTCCTAATCATCATCATTGCATCCCCATCTACACGCAGGTCGCCGAAGTGGCGTCAACTTGAAAGACCTGCATCAGGCGAACGGCCTACCCGACGGGAGGCCATAGCCACACGACATTTCATTTTATTTTTCAGTTAACCTAATCAAAAAATTTAAGTCTCAGTAGTAGTCACTGTCACCATCGACGGTCGTATTCAATATTTCCAGGTTCAGGACCATTCTTACACATCCCTCTCTCTTTAAAAATCATGTTATTTCCAGTTTTAAATTTTTTGGTATAGTGGTCATAAAGTCGATAGTACGCGTTATTGAACAAAGAATGCGTAGATTAAAGATCAGTATCTTTTTTTAAAAACACAAACATGTTAATATAATTCATCAACAATTTAAGAGCTTTTTTTTAGGGTGGTAATGACTCGATACTGATAGTGTTCACAAAGGTCCGAGTGTACAGATTAGGTTCTCAGATATGCGAGTGGCTTGAAGGCTTTTTAAATCATAAGATGAAGTGCGTTGTTCTAAATGGCGAGTGTTCATTGGAGAGTCCTCGGAGGAATGTGACAGGACAACTCTTGTTATCTATACATCTAAATGATCTGATGGACAGGGTGAGCAGTAGTCTAACTTTTTTGATGATGGCGCTGTAGTCTACGGGAAAGTGTCATCGGTGAGTGAATGTAAGACGATAGAAGATGACAGAAATAATTTTTGTATTTTGTGTGATGAAAAGTAGCTTGTTCTAAGTGTACATAAAGTACGCTAGGAAAAACAGTCCTACAACGATCGAATACAGTATCATGTGCTGCTTGACTCGTTCTGGTCAATTAGATATCTATGCGTAACGTTGCAAAGAGACATGGAAAAGGAAAAAGCATGCAAGGCCGGTTGTAGGGAATGCGAATGGTCGACATCGAGTAATTAGGAGAATTTTCGAAAACTGTAGCTGATCTAAAATTAAAACGAGATCGCGTACTGAACACTTCCGCAATGCAGGCTTGCGTGCTGCTCGAGTGTTTGGGATCACCAACAGGTTAGATTAAAGAAAGACGTCGAAGTACACTAGTGGCCATTAAAATTGCTACACCACGAAGATGACGTGCTACAGACGCGAAATTTAACCGACGGAAGAAGATGCTGTGATACTCAAACGATTAGCTTTTCAGAGCATTCACACAAGGTTGGCGCCGGTGACGACACCTACAACGTGCTGACATGAGCAAAGTTTCCAACCGATTTCTCATACAGAAACAGCAGTTGACCGGCGTTGCCTGGTGAAACGTTGTTGTGATGCCTCGTGTAAGGAGCAGAAATGCGTACCATCACGTTTTCGACTATGATAAAGAGCGGATTGTAGCCTATCACGATTGCGGTTTATCATATCGCGACATTGCTGCTCGCGTCGGTCAAGATCCATTGACTGTTAGCAGAATATGGAATCGGTGGGTTCAGGAGGGTAATACGGAACGCCGTGCTGGATCCCAATGGCCTCGTATCACTAGCAGTCGAGATGACAGGCATCTTATACGCATGGCTGTAACGGATCGTGCAGCCACGTCTCGATCCGTGAGTCAACAGATGGGGACGTTTGCAGGACAACAACCATCTGCACGAACAGTTCGACGACGTTTGCAGCAGCATGGACTATCAGCTCGGAGACCATCGCTGCGGTAACCCTTGACGTTGCATCACAGACAGGAGCGCCTGCGATGATGCATTCAACGACGAACCTGGGTGCACGAATGGCAAAACGTCATTTTTTCGGATGAATCCAGGTTCTGTTCACAGCATCATGATGGTCGCATCCACGTTTGACGACATCGCGGTGAACGCACATTGGAAGCGTGCATTCGTCATCGCCATACTGGCATATCACCCGGCGTGATGGTATGGGGTGCCATTGGTTACACGTCTCGGTCACCTCTTGTTCACATTGACGGCACTTTGAACAGTGGACGTTAATTTTCAGATGTATTACGACCCGTGGCTGTACCCTTCATTCGATCCCTGCGAAACCCCACATTTCAGCAGGATAATGCACGACGGCATGTTACAGGCCCTGTACGGGCCTTTCTGGACACAGAAAACGTTCGACTGCTGCCCTGGCTAACACATTCTCCAGATCTCTCGCCAATTGGAAACGTGTGATCAATGGTGGCCGACCAACTGGCTCGTCACAATACGCCAGTCACTACTCTTCATGAACTGTGGTATCGTGTTGAAGCTGCATGGGCAGCTGTACCAGTACACGCCATCCAAGCTCTGTTTGACTCAATGCCCAGGCGTATCAAGGCCGTTATTACGGCCAGAGGTGGTTGTTCTGGGTACTGATTACTCAGGATCTATGCACCCAAATTGCATGAAAATGTAATCACATGTCAGTTCTAGTATAATATATTTGTCCAATGAATACCCGTTTATCAACTGCATATCTTCTTGGTGTAGCAATTTTAATGACCAGTAATGTAGTTCGTTAGGCCGTAGGCAAGCTAATAGATTTGTTACCGGTACGGAAGTTGGACAAAAATTGCAAACAGCGCGAGAAATGCTTGCTTGAACATGATTGCAGATGCTAGCCAAGCCTGTAGCCGGCACTGTTATATTTAAAGGAGAACGGCACCAGTGAAACACCCTCAGTAAGTTACAAATTTCAGAAGTGGCATAACGATGTTCTGTGCATTATGTCGGAACTAAGAGAATTCGTACCTGGGCAAACTGTTGGTGGGTGATTCTGTAACCAGGATATCAGATTAATTTGGTATTTCAAGAGGCACCATATCGAAGATTTATACCGCATACAGGTAAAGAGGAGAAAGTCATCTGATGAAGGCAACGCGGACGAAAGTGTGTGTTGAGTGATCGTGGCAGACGGTCACTGAAGAGGATTGTGACGAAAAATAGAAAGGGAGACAGATGGAAAAGCAATGCAGACCTGAATGTCGTACTCGC
The DNA here is from genome assembly GCF_021461385.2 of Schistocerca piceifrons. Lineage (NCBI taxonomy): Eukaryota > Metazoa > Arthropoda > Insecta > Orthoptera > Acrididae > Schistocerca > Schistocerca piceifrons. The sequence continues at coordinate 1,102,689,701 of NC_060138.1, forward strand.
GAACCCTGTCAACACCAAAAAACACGAAGGGAGCTCCAAAAGCTGGGATTTGCAGGGCAAATCCCTGCAGTGGAGCAAATGACCGCAACAGGAAAACGTGATACCGAAGCCATAAAACATGGACTATGCAGGAGTGGAAGAGTGTCATTTGGTCAGATGAGTCTTGTTTCACACAGTTTCCAACTTCTCATCGAGTTTCGTCACTGGAATGAAACATGCCCGGAATTCGGTGATTTGGGCAGCCATATCGTGTACTCCATGGGCCTCATGACAAGTCGCAAGTGGGGTGGCCATCTTTATACTGATACTGCGACGGTATGTGCGCACTTGCACTATGCTGTCACCTACAGGCCATTATGCACGCTGTTTGTAGCACTCTTACCAACTTACAGGATAACGGCGCGAAATTTCGATTTGTTATTACAAATTTAAGGTTTTCATTTGACTCACCCTCGTATGTAGACGTAGATGAATCTTTATTTCATAAACAACTCCGTCTTTAAATGGCGGCTCGAAATCAGACGATTTTCTGTTGTGGTTGTAATGTATACTGACCGAAGAGATCTTTTAACTCTGTCATCAGTGCATTACGCAACAAGCCGAAGGGAGGGTCGCGAACACGCGACTGCATTGCATTATGAAGGTGGCAGGCGTTTCGTAACGGCGCCTGCAGAACAATGGGGTCTGGCGGGTTGCATAAATTGCTGGGGTGGTGAAGCGCGACTGTGTAAAGTTCTTGCCCCCTGGCGTCCTTTTCCGTAGGCTGTTACTTTTCATGGATTATGTAATATGGCACACAAAACCTAGCTATGTAACTATATAACAGTGGCGGTGAAGACGATTTAGTTCGCACGCTGAAGTCATTCAACACAACGGGGAAAGAATAATGAGCGACATTTATCAAACTAACTTTTTAAATAAGCGGATGCAGTTGTCTTTCAACAAACGCCGAACGCCCCATACGATTGTCAGTGCGTATGAGTGATTATCTGGTGTCTTGCAGGTGGCCTTCAGCGTTTATTGACATACGGAAACTACGTCGAGGACAGAGCAACTTCTCGAAAATGTTTTCTGTTACGGTATACAAGGAAGCTTGCTGAGTCAGGTCACCCAATATCTATTCAGAGCGAGGAATTATTACATGGTGCAGTTTTTACTAAGTGACGAATTTTCTCACGTACGCAAGGTGACAAATTGCAACACTAGTGATTGAACTGTATACTTTCTTCTGTAGCATTGGAAGGAGCTCTTGAAGAGGACTTCGTGAGATAGCAACAAGGGAATAGCACGGGAAACACTATACAGCCGTCAGGAGAAGATATCCCACAAACGTCATCCTTCTGTACCAAATGTAATCAAACACTAACTCAGGTACAGTTCGTTTGTTTATTGTTATGGTTTTCATTTAGAGTGCTCAAAATTTTGATCCTGAGGATTGATACACACTGTAAAGCGAATGTGGATAGCAATACTGTAGGTAGAATTTCTTCTGGACTTAAATCACCACATGCCCTTGTTGTATTCCATGTATTAGAGAGCCGTCGGTATCTCCTTGTACACTTCTGATTTTAATTACAGATGTGTTTATTGTGACGAAAGTGCAGGCCATTTTGTGCTTATCGGACGACAGATCCAATGATCTATGTAGAATGGGCGGGACATCAGCTATGTAGGGACAACATGAAGTACCTTATATCCAGTGGTCTGTCTTCCAGTAACTGCCGCAGCGTATCTGTTATGAACTGTAGACACTTGTGGCAATAAATAAAGAATCAATGACGCGATTCTCGAAATGCCGTCATCACTTAGGAGTAAAACAAGGTCGTTGTTTTAGCACTGCTCTCGGCCAGCGTGGATTTTAAAATACGAATAGTTTTGGGCTCCGTACTGACAAGATTGAATTGCCCATGATTTGCAAACGAAACTTTATCCGTAAACAAAATCTTCCACAGGAACGCCGCATTGCTTCGCTGTTTTCGTAGACACCATACGAAGAACTGCAGCCGGCTGGAGTGGTCGAGCGGTTCTAGGCGCTACAGTCTGGAGCCGCGCGACCGCTACGGTCGCAGGTTTGAATCCTGCCTCGGCATGGATATGTGTGATGTCCTTAGGTTAGTTAGGTTTAAGTAGTTCTAAGTTCTAGGGGACATGTGACCACAGCAGTTGAGTCCCATAGTGCTCAGAGCCATTTGAACTGAGAACTGCAACGAATTTTGGAACTAATTATCATGAAGTTGTTAGTGGAGCGAAATGTAGTAAGAATGAAATGCGTTGGAAAGTAGTTTTCGCAAAACACTTCATTGGATGATCCCACGCAAACATTTGTGTTCCTTGTAGTGACGTGTGGATTGTGTGCTACCATAACTAAAACGTGAACTGCATGTGCCTCATCAGTTCTTGTCCCCTTCCGCTGGTGTATTTTACTCTTCACGCTTCCAGGATCTTATTTGTTTTTATAGTATCTGCAAAGATAGATGAGAAGGAGTTGACGCGATCAGGACATCTTTCAGCTATAATCGCATCGCTGCTCAAACAGGTTGCCAATGTTCTCCGTAACGAAAACAGATATCCTCTTTTTGGACTGCAATATACAAGAATCTGAATAGCTTCGCAAACAAGTTATCTGATGGCTACAACACGAGAGCACAGACTGATAGGTTTCGAGCGCACGGTCACACACACGAAGGGTACCTGAGTTGCGTGTTTGCTTGCTTGCATTTGCGTTCTTAGGGTAGACATTTTCGTGACTTCTTCGCCCGACGGCGGGAAAGTGGTTTGTGGTCCTGTTACTTTGCTACTATAAGCTCAAGTTTCACATGATGTATGATTTACATCATCTTTGGTGATTCTTTCCAATGTTAAAGAAAAAAGCGTATAGTTCCATCGTTTTCACGTCAGTGTCTTAATTCAGTAGCTAGAAACGTTGAAAATTACTTGCGTAGGTCAAGAAATTTGCCTCATTGTCCCCTAAAACGTAACGAAAACTGTATATCGTGTATTAAGTCGTTATAGGTTTGACGTGGCGTGTGTTAGCTGCCCCAACCTATAGAACCGTAGTTGCATGATCTGCCGTGGCAGTTTGTTTACAGGCAGAAGAGGTGAACTAGAGCAAGGGGCACGCGCCGCTTTCAACACGAGCTTCTATTAATTGACAGATTGAGAAGCAGCCGGAACTATACGCAAGAGTGGCCTGCTTTGATCTCAGAGATGTAGGAAGTGGCTGTTTCCGGTCTGGAAGCAGACAGCGTCAGTTCCTTGCTTCTCTGGCTGGTTGCAGACTGCGCCGCAACAGTATTCTGTGAGAGCATATTGAACTTAAAGTTAGGACTTGATTTCCAACAGCGGCAGCAGCAGAAGGGGGTATTGGAGACGACGTCCCCAGACAGATCAAGAGCCACAGTAGGGCTGTCGGTCTGATGACGATTTATTCATCGAAAATTGTCACTGCTGTAGAAGCAGGATCTAGTGGTCGGTAACTAGAGGGAGAGGGGGTGGGGGGGGTAAGCAGTATCACGGTTCATTACAGTCTTTCCAAAATGTAATTTACCGTCACTACCATTTGTAAGATGCCACAGATGCCTGCGATGATGACAGTAACAATAATATATTTTAATATAATAATTTGTATACATTAGTTAGTAGGCTATATCACTTTAACATAACTTTCGAGAGTTTCCATTTCAGAGAAATACGGCATTTGAGTGCAGAAAAAAATAGTTGGCCTGCAGCTGGTTTACATCAAAATTTCCTCAGTGTGTGGACCCCCATTGGCAGTATTTGACTTAGCATTAAAATTATGAACAAAGGTCGCCAGAATATGACTATTGGATCATGTAAATGAGGACTCCTGTTCCTCTGAGTCGTTTCAGCGTACGTTCCAGAAGTCGGTCTTTATGTAATATTTTTGTTAGTGGGAAGGGGGGCCTTTCTCGTTGTGTGTCACCTTGCCCAATTCTTGTAGTTCATGCGACCTACCTGTGCTCTGGCACACAATGTTGGATATGTTTCCGACGTCTGGTACGGTCACGGTGCGAAGGTGCCCTTCGCCGTGGCTGGCATCTGTCCCACAGGCGGTCACAGGATGCAAGCCCCTCCACGTATGAAGAAACTTGGAACAAGCTTCTACAATTGCTTGCCACTTTCGAGACTCGTAGTTTTTATACTACTTTATTCTCCGAAAGTTAGCAGAGAAATTGGAAATGTGTCCATGTAAAAATACAGGGTGTCCCTGCAGGAATGTTCAGTGTCCAGAGACATGACAAGACTGATCAGTCGAAGCAAAAGTCTTTCAAACATGGGCTGTACAATGCACACCGTAAGAGATATGAGCTCTTGCGCAGGAGAAGAGATGTGTTTCATAGTAGCGAAGGTAAGCAATTGCTCAATAGCTCTTAAGGTATTCATTGTGCAGCCCATGTTTAGAAGACTTCTTTGCTTCGATTGATCAGTCCTGTCATATCCTCCTGTGACAAACTGTATAATCGCTTTTACTACAGTATTTTCAATCTACTCCTGTTTCACAGTTTTCTGTGATAATGACTGAAAATTAAATTAACTTGAGTACAAAATATACACCAGGGTACATTTGCGAAACTTACGCGCGTTTGTAGTTTTAAATAAAGTCAGTATTTGGAATATATGTAGAGCAGAGTAGGTGTGGGTATGCAGAGAAAAATCTATAAAAATGAACCGAATGACTTGAAACAATCGTGAATTTATGATTATCCTTGTCTATAGGAGTATCTTTCCATGTGTCCAAAAATGTGTTCTGCATTCGGAATATTTGTCGCCGCTTGTACGACGGGCAGAGACCAGAGACTGTCAGTAGGGTCACATACCCTATAACTTAAACTCAACAAATATTTTCAGTTACAGTAAGCACGTTAGGCCATAATAGCAATAGGTCAATCATAATTCAAGGAGACAATGACAAACATGTTTGTCGTTTCGGAAAATATATTCGTTTAGAAAAGTCTGCCTATTCGACGGGCAGATATAATGTAGAATGAGATTTTCGCTCTGCAGCGGAGTGTGCGCTGATATGAAACTTCCTGGCAGATTAAAACTGTGTGCCCGACCGAGCTTCTGTAAAGTTTGGAAGGTAGGAGACGAGGTACTGGCAGAAGTAAAGCTGTGAGTACCGGGCGTGAGTCGTGCTTCGGTAGCTCAGTTGGTAGAGCACTTGCCCGCGAAAGGCAAAGGCCCCGAGTTCGAGTCTCGGTCGGGCACACAGTTTTAATCTGCCAGGAAGTTTCAGATATAATGTAGTCAAATAAAATGCTAGTTGTAATAAGATCATACGAAATAGGTGTCTCTTACTAGTGATGAAAAATTTTAACTTCATAAACTATAGGTATAAAACTGTTCGTATATGATGGCTTTTGCCTATGATGGTTAAGTCTCTTACGTTAAAATTTCCCACAAGTAGTAAGGACAAAATCCGTATGCATTGTCAGAAGCCGATTAAGAAACCTTTGTAACTGTACCTTATTTGTCCCTGTACGATTAGTATGTGTTGAGCAAAATGGATGTTGGCTTGAGAAACAATATTATTATGATTTTAACCACGAAATCATGTGCAGGGAACTAAAATCCACTCGGTCACGTGTTACCTCGTAAGATTTCTGGAAGTTACCTCGTAAGATTTCTGGAAGTTTATGCATACGGCTGGGTCCATCAGAAAGGCTGGGAAAGCATTGAACAATAGTTGCATCATTGCGTAGAGGCCTCCTGGAGACCACCTACACATAACGCACTGTTCCGTTGGTATCACCCGATGTATTTAGTATTGTTACAGTCGTCCGCAATTAACACCAGGTCGTCTGCAAACAGAAGTGTGTGGCTTGTACACCCGTATTCACATGCCATCGTACGGTTTCTTGCGGGGTACTTCTATCCGTTCCATTTACGGATTCACGATTTTCGAGCCAGTCACTTATCAACTAATACTCTGAAACTGTCTCAAAGTACGTAAAGCATTGCTACCGATGTCACCTCTCTGCAAACAGTTGCGTCGTCTGCGAACAGCCTTACATTGCTACAGACGTTATCCTTCAGGTCATTTATATGTAGCGTAAATAGGAGCTCCCCTGTTTTACTATTTTCAGTGTGCGCTCTCTTTGTGCTCAGAACGGTTTCCAGCGTAATAACAAAATCTCTCTCTTTTCCTAAAACCCAATGTTTAAGCTCTTGCGTTGAAAGGTTTTCCATCGGCCTCAACGGTGGCAGTTATTCCTTTGATATACAAATTAATGATAATGTATTCTTTTGGTACGCAAACGCCAGGTGAATTTCTAAGCGCCTGTCCGGCAGTTCAAGGTCAACGAAGCTTGCCCTGAGCATACACTCCGAAACGAACTCCGCATATCGTGCGTAGCGCTACCTTGCAATGTGGCTGTGTAAGCAACGCCAACGTTCACAAAGCTCTCACCTATAACCAGAGATCTATTTTATTACTTATTTCACTCTCGTACCAAATAATTAATAATTTAAGATCCGATTTTATTCTACAGTTTAAGTTCAGTGGCCACGTCTGAGCGGGAAGTATTCTTGTAGATATGTTATACAAAAATGGATCCAATTTTTCGATTACCCCTGCACTGACAGTAGGAAAGGTGGGTGAAGCGGAGCAGCAGTCATCCTATCTTCAGGGCGGTATTACAGATCACGGTTAGTGCTCGAATACCTCTACATTAACATACAGGGCGTTGAAAAAAATTCAGCGTCTGAACTATCAGGGATGATGACGGAAGCAAAAACAAGTATTTGTAAAGCAACCCTTTGTTTCTTCAGCAAAGTCAGTGTTTGAGCCGCAGACCCATTCTTAAAGAGTAACAGCACGTCTTCCTTGGCGGTAGGTGTCCACGATCGTCCTACTTTGAGACTGCGTACCATTAGTGCGCCGGTATTGCGCAATCTAACATGGATTGCAGTAAATGTGCGATAATGCGGTCGTTTTCGTGCAGGGTAACTTTTGCGGTGCATGTCTCGCAGTTCCCTCCATCCACTGCGCTCCATGTTACGTGCTACGATAGTAGAGCAACACTGCAAAGTTATATGTCGTTTACTGGCTCATTGCAAACGTCAGGACCTCAAATCAACTTCGGTGTAACGGCGTTTTACTTCATCTCTCCCCCCCCCCCGGCGGTAATTACGTATGCTTTGCTCACTCAGTATACATTCCGACTCCTAGTTGCTTTCCGAAATACGTATGTTAGCTCCGTCGTAATGGCAGGCTGAGTAATGAATTTTTGAACACACTGTACACATCAGAGATGGGATCGCATCCGTTTTATGTGGACTGATGATAGCATTTGCAGTGTAATCGGCCATCCAAGCTGCCGTTGGAAGTGGTGTGTGATGTCTGGCTCTATGATGTTATTACAATGAAGGCATCGACGGTAATCGCATTTTTATTCTGGGCGTGTCCCTAGCAGAGCACGATGCTTTGCAAACCCTACGTCGTGCTGGTGGTTTTAAAATGGCGAGGGGAACGCATAACGTATGCCAATAGTTTGACTCGCTTTAATATCGTAGGGGTCGATTGTACACCAGCAGTTTAAAGCCCATGAATATACTAAAGAACTGACTCTTTCAAGACCATTATAATGCAGTAGGCAGGTTAGCGAAATAATTTATAAATAAATCAGCTAAATAAATCACGTGGGATTAATAACGTTGTCTAAATAGGATACTTGTCATTTAAATCAAATATTTATTGATAATTATTCACACATTTGCGAATGTTAACTTCATAATATTGCATATTCAAATGAAAACAAAGGTAAATAATAATTTGGTGCAGCAGAGCATCGTAAATGGAACACATGCGTGCGAAGTTCATTTAACCGTCCCTCAACCACTAAATGCAAAAGCAACACTCAGTCTGAGCTCACATTTTCTCACTATTAATCTAGTAAAACTAATCACTGCGAAAACAAACATATTCATCACACGTAAGTCTCGATATTAACTGCAGCAATATAGTTAAAGTTCCCAGTAGCTTAAAGCCCAATAGATGAAGTGAAACGTCGTATGGGCGATCATGTTCAGTTACCGAAGCGAAAAGTATGAACCTACGCTCAGCAGACTTATTCTAAGTCTAACGATCGGCATTCGAGCAAAGTGTTTAACTAACTCGGCTGCTTCGCCACCGAGATTATCTCGACTGCCACTAAGCAATCTTACAGATACAGCCTCCAACGACGAAAGACAACCAACCAAAGACTTTCCCTTAAATACGAGGGTTATTCCAAAAGTAAGGTCCGATCGGTCGCGAAATGGAAACGACTATGAAAATCCGATAAAGCTTTGCACAGATGTGTTGGGTAGTGTCTCTAGTATAACCCCAGTTAGCTTCACGTCGCTCTTCTCATTTCTGAGCTCGCAGTGAGTGCGTAAAGATGTCTAGAAAATAGTGTCTGCCGCCAAGTACGAGGGCCTGGTGAGAAATTTCGCCTGAAGCTATGCAGCCAACATTACATAACTGTCGTGCTGTTTCGTCTTCACGACAATTCTCAGCCGCATTCTGCAGGGGCAATGAAGATGCTCCTGCATCGTTTTCAAATGGAAATGTTAGATTACCCACAATACAGTCCGCAATTGTCTCCCCCTGAGTTTCATCTCTGGTCACATGAACCGCTGTCTTTGACGACAACATTTTGACACAGACAACGAGGTGTAGGCCAGCGTGGAGAATTGGCGGAAAGCACTGGCGGCTGCCTTCTATGATGAGGCTATTGAAAAGTTGGTACAACGCTATGACAAAAGTCTAAGTCAGAACGGCGACTACGTAGAGAAGTAGCTGAAAGGTGTAGCTAATTGTTACAAGTAAAACATTTCTGATGTTCACTGTGGTTTCAATTTGGCAATCAATCGGACCTTACTTTTGGAATAACCCTCGTACTTCGTGACGTAACACACTATTAAATGCATCTTAAGTATTGGAACAATGACTACCACTCAAAGGTAACGCTATTTACACATTTATCCATTATGTTAGAATAACCCAACAATTCGTTGTTTTTGCGAGGTCCCATTACAGAAATAACAATACGTTATTAGCAAAATTCAAAAATACACTTACATCTGGTTTTAGAGTGTGAAAGAATTACCTAAAAATTGCCCGCCCGGTTAGCCCTGCAGACCAACGCACTACTTTCCGGGGGGAAGGCGTGACGGCCCCCGGCAGAAATCCGCCCGTCGGATTAGTGTCGAGGTCCGGTGTGCCTGCCAGTATGAGTAGTTTTTAAGGGGATTTCTATCTGCCTTTGCGAATGCCTCAGTTACGCTATGTCGGCGATTGCTGCACAAACACTGTCTCCACGTAGGCGTACACCATAATTTTTCTTCCGCGCAAACATTTGGGGATACACTCGTCTGATGTGAGACGTTCCCCGGGGGTAGGAGAGGGGGGGGGGGGGTGGCCACCGGGGGGCCGAATCGTACATTAACCCTGAGTTCGGTGTGGGGCGGCGGTGGGGTGGGTGGACTGCTGTAGCCTGTTGTAGCCTGTTATGAAGCACTGGGGACGAAGCCTCTCCGTCGGTTCTAGGTCCCCAGTTCAATACAATAAAATATCTAAAAATTACAGAAACCTCTAGCCAGTTTGAAGAAAGAGCTTCCTTCCGCCGCCTAGTACCTGTCCTTTATTCTTTTGTTTTTACTTTTCTTTTATTCGCACTTCCGTAGCGGATTCACGTAACTCTTATTAATGGCTATTGACGTAGATAATTATTTAAAATATGTCTAATAGCTAACCATGGATAATCGTAACCTGGAGCAATGAGATGAACTAGTGACTCATGCTGCCTTCATCCTACGTGTGAGTTGTAGCGGATTTATGGGTGTGACACGTTGTATATTTGGCTTTTATAAATATGTCTAACTTTTGGCGTACGTGCAGGGTCTGAAATGTGGCCGATTGTGGTGTTTGCTGAGAATTCATTTGATTCTTTCTGTGGTGTAATCGCTCCAACTGTTTGTCATTAATATCTATAGTGAAATATTCATAAGTCAAAACACTTGTAACTTTGAGGAATATTTGATGCTTTTTTATTTTGTTTGTCTCTGATGCATGAACATGGAATCCATTATTGCAACCGTTACGGGTTTCGGACCGACTCGCCCATTCTCAAACCATACACCTTGTCAGTAACCGGAACCTTTTGCACAATATGGCTCCAAAAGGAACAAGCTGCTTCATATAAGAAAGTCAAACATTGAGAAACAAGTACGTTTGTAACCTCCCCCTCACTTATCGACCTTAATGACAGTGAAAAATTAAACCGCGTGTACCTAATGGAAATTTGGGAAAAGCAATCGTCACCGAAGTTAATCTGTCGGTAAAGAAGGGGAAAGGGTTACATCTAAATGAAAGGAAAAATGTAAATGAACCTGGTGGAAATTAATTTTGAAAAGGGATAAAGTTAATAAAGAAAGTAAATGTGCGGCCGTTACGTCAACAATTAACTAGCGGTAATTAGATATTTGAGATTTGGGGGAAATTACGATCGCCAGTCCTATGGACAATTACTATAGTAACTGAAAAAGAAAGGTTATTACACATATAATTAGCACTAGAAGCGCGGCAACTGAAGGTTGACACGTGTAGTGTGAAAACTGAAAGTTTGTCAGAAGTAATAAATTTCGCTACACTCTGACTTAATTTAGCAAAAGAATTAATAAATCCGGAAAATCTAAAGTTAGTTTAGCGACTGAAGTTAATAGTGAGCTTTCTTTCTGAAGCACATCGAAATTCAGTAAAATACGGTTAGTCTTGGACTACTTCAACAATCATTTCAAAAGCTACTTGAATCTACGCAATTTAGAAATAAGAGATTTAACTTTGAACTTGAATTAAATGATTCTGAACAATTAACAATAGTAAAATTTAGTACGTACCAAGCTGAGCTGGAGTCACAGGTAAGCTAAAATAAGCAAACAAACCTCTCACTCTCAATTTGTGCTTGTGTAATCTAAATATTGTAGCCAGCTATGAATACCTTAACTGAACTTTGAAATTAAAGCAGTGAAATCGAATGCTTTTACTTTAATGCTGGCGTTTGAATTTCAACGACACTCGAGTTCATTCCGGAAAAGGAAGGGACCCTGCTTGGTAATGCAATTGGGACAATGAGCAACAAATGTTCATGCTAAGTTGCTGTAATTATAGTTACGAAAATGGAACAGTTTGAAAAGCTGAGGTCTGCCATACAGTTCTAAAACTTTACGTGCTTCCAGTCTTCCTTGTTGGTTGATTGAAGGTTTGAAGCCGTCGATCGAGGAGGTGGCGACAGTCACTCATTGTCGGTTGTCGCTGTTGCAGAAGCTGGATGTTGGCGCGCCTTCTTCTCGACACGGTCACCAGGCGAAACGGGCTCTTGATGTGCGCCAGCTAATGCTTTCCGTCCGCGACACCGTGCCAGAAACTATCATAGCAAGTCGAGCGCAATTACATGCTGCCCAACCCCGAAAGCGCGGCAACTCGCGGGAGCGTCACACAACACACCTGCTCCACTGCACCACCCCAGCCAGACTCTTTCTGCCCTGCCCGCGCTCCACGCGACAGAGTTAACACTACCAAAGATCCTAAACACTTTGGTTCTCCACACGACCTATCGATGTATTCGTTCGATAGCATAGTTTTCCCTAGGCGGGACCCAGCGTATAAATATAAATAATATTCACAAAAGAAACCAATATAAATGCATAAATATATATATATATATACAAACAGTAAAACAATTACAATATATAAAGAGACAGAAATGTCATATATTCAGGTAACAAAATAAGGAAAAAAATTATAGTACAATAGATGGAAATACGAGGATATGCATTTCCGGCGTTACACGTTCATTGATATGACAGCTAGTATGCCTACTATTCCACCTGAGCGACCCAATGAGTTCAGGTGAAACAGTGTAGGCTGTCATATCGATGACCGGATTTGTTTCTCACTGTTTGACTTAATTATAAATGCAGCAGCTTGTGCCTTTTGGGATCCTATTGTGTAACAAGTTCCGGTTACTAACCAGGTGTAGGGTTTGAGAATGGGCGAATCAGCCCGAAACCGGTAACCACTGCAGCAATAAATTGTATATTTGTGTAACTGAGATAGACAAAAAAAATTATCAAATTTTTCTCAATGTTACACAGTTGTGGACCTACAATTCCGGAGCAGCGTGCCTCGGATCAGAAAGTTGTAACATTCTTAATACTTAAGACATCACCATTGTCAAAGTTGCAATGAGTTCTTTCATGGCCGCGACTTTTATGTTGTATTTGGTTCTGTGGTGTCATGTCTACAACGTAGTTTCCCTCAAAAGGGAAATATATTTCGTTGACTGTAGTTGACATAGTGTTGTCCAACCGCCTCAACCATACTTGCGTGGGTCCGCCGAGCGAAACCCCGTGTTACTGCTGTCCTGGGACTAGTCGTGCCCAGCCTCTGCTCTACTTGGCCAACTTTCGCTCTACGAGCTGAATATTCGTATATACCATTTATATCGAGTATTAATCTTAAATTAAATTTTATTGTAGTACTGTTAATCAGCAAGACTTCATAATAGCAGATTCCAGTAGAAGATGCAATTCTCGTTAGTACGTTTACGCCCAGCTGCGAGTTAACAGGTATAAAAACGCATTTTGTCTGCTGAGCTGAGCGAGCGACCGTGTTCAGGCGTATCTTCGTGATGTACGTGCCGCGGCCTGTCTTTCTCGTGAGCTTCGGAGTGGATTACATATGGTTGATGCGGGAAAGCTTGTCATTAGTTGATATGATTTTATTTGTTAATTTGTACCAGTTGCCTTTTTCTTCTGCTGACAGGAAGTGAGCAGAAGTTTTGTGGCACATCGTCTGTTACTAGTGTGGACGTAGCCGGCTTTTCACTTAATTGCGTTCTGTAACGATGCTGTAAAATTTCGTTGCATTTTTGCAGTGTTGATCTAGGCACTCCGTTAGCATATAGATTTTTATTTATAAAGCTCAAATACAACCAAGACCATATGTAGAGCACAAGTTGAATGACGACTGTGAATACAACAGGAACAATTCACACAAGCGGATTTTCGCACTGCGAAAGTAGGTGCAATACAATATGGAGGAGGTGGAACGAATAAATACTCTGGAAACATTCGGAATAAAAGTAGACAATTAACTCGATGGAAGGTAAGAGGATAATAGCGAGACCGTGCAGTTAATTTACTGCGGTAATGGGTAGCGAATAGAAGTTGCCAGCGCAGCGAGCCTCACAGTGGGGAGGAAAGCGGGAAACAAAATTCACAAGCGAGCACTCTATTTTAGGAGTGTCGGTGCGTTCCAACCAATTGTTCAGTGACCAAAGCAGCGTTGTACTTCATAACAGGACGGGATGGTCGACCGAAATTGTAGTATATATTTCTGTATGATCATGTGGTGACTTAACCTCGTCATGAATGAACTTTGATGTGTTAGTTAATAATAATTAATTCCACGTGTGGAATTATGAGGTAAAAAAGTAATTAAATTTGCTGTCCAATTCAAAATCAGTGAAGCTGTACTTCTATACTCGCCCTGTATACTTTCCCCATGCATACAAAAAGCAGAATCAAAAAAATTAAATGAACGTCATTTTTCTGACATTAAATATAGCTTACACAAGTATATATTACAAGTGTTCTTGCATAATAAGTAAGCATGCACCCAGAAGTACACTGACTCAACTGGTGTAATACTGTAAACAAACCAGCCCCAAATAGATGTACGCCAGTGTCAGATTTCAATGCAGGGCTTGCTGCGGTTCTTGACCAATCAGAAGCAAGCACATTTACGACCAGAATGAAAAATACTTCTATCATATCATAAAAAGGCGAATATATCCTGGGCAGAGTTAGGGATGTAAAAGAAGGTACTAGCTTTTCGATTTATCTGGCACCTTGAAAGACATTCTAATCAAAATATCTTGACATATTCAGGCGTTTTTACTTGTTTGTAATAGTACCCACGTCATGTAATACAATGCCTTGTGTCAAGTGAAGTAGCATGATACATGATGTCATTTCGTACAACATGCTACATGTCGTGCTGTATGACACAACGTATCATTAAGCTACGGGATGCGTGCACCCCCACTCTAGGATACTTACTATTGTAAGAAGCACATAAATTTGTGTCTTTTGTTCTTACATCCCTCACCATAGGTGTAACAGGGGCTGGGTTCGGGGAAAAACATCAACACCTCATCTCTCCCAAAAATGCAAAAAAATCGTTTTAGCATCCCCCCAGGAACAAATCCATCCCTAGAAATGTTATCTCACCCAGAAAAACGTTTTTAGCTTTTACATGTCTGCTGTTCAGCCATAAGATATTGTATGTTGTTTACCGTGGGTGGCGACTATTCTGGATTTTGGGCACAGGATCAGGGACTTCAGTCTATAAATTGCAAGATGTAGGTGTGTAAACGCTATGCAGTTAAGACAGTTGTTGCACTGCAGAAGAAGGTTTAACTCGTAAAAAAGTCCGATATGTCAAGACATTTTGATTCAAATATCTCTGAAGCTGCGAGATATGTCGAAAAAGCTAGCTCCCTTCTTTTACATCCCTAGTTCTGTCCACTACATACTCGATTTTGGTTTGCTGTGATAGCAGGGTTTTTCGTTCTGGTTTCCAACTTCTACTCTACCATAGTTTTGACATCAGACCGCAATAGCTTGGCAACCAATGTAGATTTTTATTGACAAGCGCGTAGACTGGTCTGGTATGGGTTTGTTCATTGTCTTTCTAACCATGTTGATTATATAATGGCAACGAATAAAGCTTTCTCAAAACAGGACGACCATTGATTACATAATTTGTGAACCTTCTGGCAAAATTTGAACCGATTTGCACAAGTCTGGAACATAGAAGTGGCGCCTGAAAAAAAAAAACTGGTAAAAATCGTGTTTTGCACGTCAGATTCAAATGAAGCTAGATCTTTGATGGAGAGTTACGGTAAGTTTTATGGTAAGAATGCATTTGTTATTTATTTGATTCACTTTATACGGTTTCGGCGCATTAAATTCTCTTAAGAACAAATGTTACGTGCTACATTTACGTTGACTTTGAACCATCGTATCTCGACGACGGATAAAGATTATTGAAGAGTGAAAAAAATTTTTGACTATCCGTCTATTTTCTTCATACAATGTTTGAAGCAATTCGTACACGTTTAAAGTATAGAAGTCGTGCGCTTCAAAAACCTCCCAGAAAGGCGTGGTTTTTGTTTTGCACGTAAAATTGGCGCCATTAGCCGAGCATTAATTTCAAAGCAATTGCAATCTTTTGAAAAACAATTGCTCGATTCCACATTTTGCCTTGGTGCCAGTTCCAGTTCGGCGTTCAACCTTTTCTTATCATACTGTAACATAGCTACAGTAAGACAGATGTCAGCGTGGCTATACAAATGACCGCTGCTCAGGGGTAAACCAAAAACTTTTCACCGCATGTTCGTAGCTCAAATATGTAAAGAGCACAAAGACCTCCCCCTCAAACCGCTATTCGCCGCGCGGCCTTTCCGTACACCGTACGTTGGGGAATGATCTGTCTGTTTCACTATTTAAATTATGTATTACACAAGAAATATAAATCTGCGGAACATAGCAAATGTTCTGAACGAATCGGGGCATTTATGAGAACTATATTGCAAATTAACAGGAAAACTGTCGGGAGGAACGTAAATATTACATTTACATGTTAGTACTTTTACGCCAATTCGCGGCGATATAGTCGATCTAAGGCAATATTAGAAATGGAACAACATTTTATCTTAAAATACCACACAGTGCGCAACAAATGAGTGTGTAATCCTATTTGCCTGATGTTTCAAAAATAACCGTTTTGGCTGCATCTCACGTTGTTACGGGATAGTGGGCGTATGATGAGAAGCAAGCTGACGATTATGTGTTGAAAAAGTCTTCTGATCCATTATAAATCTGTTACAGATAATACTACAACCTCGGTAATGTTGTAGCTGTAGTTTGATGTCGTGGGACTACAATTCTAGAGTATGCAAAATTTGGAACACGCGACACTGGCGTATTTATGGAATATGTTTGTCTATACAACGTGCTACTCTGTGCCACCCACGTGATAGTTTCTGTTCATTGAGCACCATTACAGTTCAAGGCTTATTCACAACACAGTTCTCGTAACATTCAAATCTGATATCGTGCACACACAATGTTTCTCCAGCGACCTACCGATCTGCATCGGTGGAACTGTCTTAGTTCACCCAGAAATACGAAGGTTGTCCAGGAAGTAAATTCCGATCGGTCGCGAAATGGAAACCACAGTGAAAACCAGAAACGTTTTATTTGTGACAGTTAGGTACACCTTCCACCTCTCTACATAGTCGCCACTCCAACCTCGAGTTTTGTCGTAGTGTTGTCAACTTTCCAGTATCCTCGTCATAGAAAGCAGCCGCCTGTACTTACGGCCCGTTACCTGCACTGGTCTACAGCTCGGTGTCTGTGGAAAAGTTTTATCTTCATAGCCAGCGGTTCTTGTGAGCAGAGATGAGACTCAGGGGGAGCCAATTACGGACTGTATTGTGAGTGATCAAACATTTCTCATCGGAGCGTCTTCATTGCCCCTGCAGTGTGCGGCCGAGAATTTTGCATGAAGAGGGAACTACTCGGCGGTTGTGTTATGTGGGCTGCATAACATAGGCGAAATCTCTAACCAGGCTCTCATACTTGGCGGGAGAAGCTATTCCCTACGCATCTTTACGTGCTCTTTGTTCACGCAAAACTGGAAAGAGCGACGCGAAACAATCGACGGGCATACTAGAGACACTGCCCAACATAACTATGCAAAGCTTTACCGGATTTTCCCAGTGGTTTCCATTTCGTGACCGATCGGAACTTACTTTCTGGACAGTCCTCGTAAAAGCACTGCTCACAGTTCTGTAGCAGTAACTGCCTGTCTGCAGTTCGCATTGATACTGTTCGTATATTAATTTAAATGTTTTAACGGTGTTCTTACACACAAAAGCCAACCCACCAGATACCCTGTCACGTCAACGACCATCGTGTTCTCGTCACCAACTCTACCAACTCAATTCGTGAGATTAGGTAGTCAAAAATATGCTCTTACAGCAAAGATACATTTAAAATATTTGTGTTCAAATAGGTGTTCTTGCAATATTTGAATTGAATGACATTTATTACTCAATATAATGAATAAAATAAAATAGCAGAAAGAGAGTTAGATATGCTCCCGAGAGCTACGCCTTGACGATTAAGTCAACGGCCACCCCGCGGTGGATACATCGCTTCCTGTCTGATCACCAGAGTTAAGCATCGTCGGGCGTGGCCAGTATTTGGATGGGTGACGGCAGAAAAAGACAGGAGGGGTGGTGGCGGCATAATGTCCCCGACCACCACTTTCTGCGCCAATATCCTGGATTAAATTTCAGGTCTCTCTCCAGTGTCTCTTGAAGTGAGGGCACCAGACACTGTTGGTGGTATCCAACCGTTGGATGACGCCGTTAACATCGGCGGTTTCCTTGGCGCTTTTGGAGAGGAGCAAGCTACATGCCGTAACCGGGTTCACTCTCTCCCTTCCATCATCATCATCATCATCATCATCATACACATACATGGCACTACACTACCCACACACACCCATTACGGTCACCTTCACTTATCAGTTACTCTGAAACACACGGCGCTTATTCTTCGCGAAGGAAATGTACCTTCGGGTCTACCAGCCAATCACGCCACACCACATTACATTAATTATCTTCACTATGGGCCCCGTTCTGTCATAGTTTGTGCCGAGAGTAAGAGAATAAGACTGGAAAGGGCCGGTAATTTTGCAGCACACAGTCTCTGAGCCCGTTCGGACGAATGTTCGGAGAAGCCATTATCCCATTTGGCTTTTTAGTTGGACGGGGCTTGTTTTTCCTTATGAGGCTGGCCCAATAGACGGTAGCGCCTTGGGGACCAGACCTTTGGGGTTTAAGTGAAACATTCGATACTCCAATCTACTTTTACGGTTCAGCAAAAATAGTGGACCTGAACCACTCATCGAAATTCAACAGGTGTAACATACGTACCATAACAAGAATTACAGTTACTCCCATGATATTTTGGTTTTCACAACTCACAACCTACGTAACCTAGACCTCGGGTTATCGCCACAACGTACATTTAAAAAAAAAAAAATAGACGCATGTATGACGTCAGACGTCATTGCGTTCCGGGACAAAGACCACGTCCGGTATCAGTAGGTTACATTGAACCACCTCGACTAATAACAATACAAGAGCCGGCGTCTGGCGGTGTTTCTGCGAGACGCGTGGATTAGTGCTTTCGCTTTGTCTACCAGCCCAAGTAAGGTGGTTTTCCTGATCCTGTATAAAATGAGTTATAGACGAGACTCTCAGCGCGTACTGTTTGTTGTGATCCTCACCTTCTAGGTTTTTTTATTTATTTATTTATTTATTATTCCGTGGGACCACATTTAGGAGAAGTCTCCATGGTCATGGAACGAGTCAATACATGAAATTATAACACGATTGTAGAAACAGATAAAATGAAATATAAGAAACATATTCAGGCGACAAGTCGTTAGTTTAAATAAAGAAAATCAAGAATGTAACACTGGAATTTGCTTAATTTTTTAGCTCTTCCAGGGCTCCTCGACAGAATAGAAGGAGTGAGCCATGAGGAAACTCTTCAGTTTAGACTTAAAAGTGTTTGGGCTACTGCTAAGATTTTTGAGTTCTTGTGGTAGCTTATTGAAAATGGATGCAGTAAAATAGTGTACTCCTTTCTGCACAAGAGTCAAGGAGGTGCATTCCACATGCAGATTTGATTTCTGCCTAGTATTAACTGAGTGAAAGCTGCTAACTCTTGGGAATAAGCTAATATTGCTAACAACAAACGACATTAAAGAAAATACATACTGTGAGGGCAATGTCAAAATTCCCAGACTATTGAATAGGGGTCGACAAGAGGTCTTCGAACTTACACCATACATAGCTCGAACAGCCCGTTTTTGAGCCAAAAATACCCTTTTTGAATCAGAAGAATTACCCCAAAAAATAATACCATATGACATAAGCGTGTGAAAATATGCGAAGTATACTACTTTTCGTGTTTAAATGTCACTTATTTCAGATACTGTTCTAATGGTAAATAAAGTGGCATTTAGTTTCTGAACAAGATCCTGAACATGGGCTGTCCACAACAGCTTACTATCTATCCGTACGCCTAGGAACTTGAACTGTTCCGTCTCGCTTATAACATGCCCATTCTGTCTGATTAAAATGTCAGTTCTTGTTGAATTGTGGGTTAGAAACTGTAAAAACTGAGTCTTACTGTGATTTAGCATCAAATTATTTTCCACAAGCCACGAACTTATATCATGAACTACATTATTTGATAATGTTTCAATATTACACACAAGATCCTTCACTACCAAGGTGGTGTCATCAGCAAACAGAAATATTTTTGAATCACCTGTAATACTAGAAGGCATATCATTTACATAAATAAGAAACAGCAGTGGCCCCAGCACCGACCCTTGGGGAACGCCCCATTTAACAGTGCCCCATTGGGACTGAACATCATTACCACTCTCAATATTGCGGAGGATTACCTTCTGTTTTCTGTTCTTAAAGTAGGAGGCGAACCAATTGTAAGCTACTCCCCTTACTCCATAATGTTCCAACTTCTGCAGTAATATTTTGTGGTCAACACAGTCAAAAGCCTTCGTTAAATCAAAGAAAACACCTAACGTTCGCAACCTTTTATTTAATCCGTCCAAAACCTCACAGAGAAAAGAGACTATAGCATTTTCAGTTGTTAAGCCATTTCTAAAACCAAACTGTACATTAGACAGCAAATTATGTGAATTTAAATGCTGCAGTAACCTTGTATATACAACCCTCTCGATAACTTTAGCAAACACCGATGGCATAGAAATAGGTCTATAATTGTCAACATTATCCCTGTCTCCCTTTTTATAAAGTGGCTTCACTACCGAGTACTTTAATCGGTCAGGAAACCGACCACTCCTAAAGGAAAAGTTACAGATATGGCTAAGTACTGAGCTAACATACGTGGAACAATACTTCAGTATTCTGCTAGATACCCCGTCATATCCATGAGAGTTATTGGTCTTTAGTGATTTAATTGTTAACTCAATCTCCCTCTTGTCAGTATCATGGAGGAGCATTTCAGGTAACAGTCTCGGAACACTTTTTTCTAAGAGCGCTATATGATTCCCTGTTGGGACTAGGTTTCTATTTAGTTCTATTTAGTTGACCTTTCGTTTAAGGCTTCGAGACATTCTGGTAACAACAGATCTGTTGCCAGTAACATCAGGTCGAAAATAATCGCCAGGTCATCATTATTTGGATGTATGATGTGGTTTTCATATAACGTTCTTGTACCCCTGTATTCTTGTTATGTGTAGAGTCGAAGAAGTTGAAGAAGCGTCATTATTATTATTATTATTATTATTATTATTATTATTATCGTATCCAGGACGGTAAAGGATAGCTGAGCTGCACTTTCAGATGAGGAATCTGGGGTCTTTTTCTTATTTCTTTCTTCTCAACTGCCGCGGCTGATCTTTGCCAAACATCGGTGGGCGCTGTTCCTAGAAGATGGTAGATTTCTCGACTGGATTTGGACATGGACAATTTGTTGTCAAGCGGCTTGTCTAACTGCGAGCAGTATCTACTTGTGTGGTGTGTGCAGAGTTCTACCAAATTGGTACTGGGTATATTTTCTGCCGTGGTGAAATGTAGAACTTGAGTAGACGTACGTGAGATATTCAACTCTCCAACCACCCCCTTCACCAACAGCTGTTGATAAAATTAAGATTTCGTGTCTTTTATTTCGGCGGCAGTACTTCAGCTTCGTATTGTCTTGCAGGGTGTACAGGCTACTTGCGATATGCTATAGGTGAATAAATGGATGAACGTAATTGAACAGAAGATTTCTGTATTGTTCGCCCGTGAGAGATATCAGACATACCAGAAACCCCTTCTCCGTCCTTGTAAATAACCTTCCTCCTCCAGTCCCACTCAATCTCCACATACGAAAATACCTTCACCATTTGCCTGAATGGTGCCGTGGTAACAAGTAGATGCATCGCCTGATGTGTTTTTCGACCAGCTCGTAATCAACCATCTGCCGTGTCTCGACGTACACAAAGAGGCATCAGATGACGTGACCTGTCACCTACTTCGCGCTTCTTAATGTGTCCATGCTAATCTCTGAATCATCGCACTAAAATCTCTGCACGCAATAGAGGGGATGGAAGATCAGGATTTAACGTTCCTTCGATGACGCGGTCATTAGATATGGAGGATAGGCTTGAGGAGTATGGAAGGAATTTGACAGACCTAGATCTGGATTGACAGAGGGACATTTGAACCGCGGTCATCACGAATGGTTCCAGTCAGATCACCGAAGTCAAGCGATGTCGGGCTTGGCTAGCACTTGGATGGGTCACCGTCCGGGTCTGCCGAATGCTGTTGGTAGGCGGCGTGCACTCAGCGTTTTGAGGCCAAATGAGGAGCTACTTGATTGCTTGATTGAGGAATAGCGGCAGCGATCACGAAAACTGACAACGGCCACGAGAGTTGTCTGCTGACCACATGCCCCCCCCCCCCCCCCACGTATCCGCATCCAGCAACGCCTAAGGGCTGAGGATGTCATGGCGCCGGTCGGTGCCGTTGGTCCTCAAGGCCTGTTCGGACGACGTTTTTTGTTTGTTTGTTTGTCATCCCGAATGAAAGTCCTGTGCCAGCTCTTTAAATCTACACGTAGTAAGACAGTTACTACTCGGTTTTATTATAAAACATGAAATTTGTTAGTTACATTCAAGGTGAATTGTGATGTTTTCTCTGTATTTGTCACTTTTTTTATGACAACGTTCACGGAACACTTTGAGCGTCTTCCACAATATCTATTAAGGAAACGCGTAAATACCTCGTCGATTTGTTTTAAACCGAGCAGAACAACAACCTAATGGTAAATGCCTCTACTAGTTCTGGTTTTGCAAATTGGAGCAGTTTCAACAATTTTTATAGACCCCAATGGTCGTATTGTAAAATCGCATAAAAGAGCAAATCCACAGATTGCTAGGCCAGTGCTTTGGCTTTGCGTGAAAAGTTAAAGAAGGAAACCTCTGGATGAGTTTATCGTAAAAGGATGAAAGTCCACAAGAAAGGACCTTTCTGCTAGCCATTGTACTGGGCCTGTTGGTGGCTGAACGACGTAGTGAGACATTAAGAACTCTTTCTAGATTTCTGTGACGGGATCAATTAATTCAGCTCTTGAATTAGAGCAAGTGCTGTAACTGGCAAAGTATTTAAAAAGCCTTGTGAAGCGGTATCAGCTATAGAGCTTGATTTTACATCAATAATGCGTGCTAATCAGAACTAATCACCAAACTTCGACAGAAAATGTTTACGATTAAATTAAAACATACAAACACTTCCACACAACACAGTGAAGATCCGGGACCACTTTCTTAATTGTTGAACGTCCCATTTTGATTGACAGTTATGTGCATGTTAGACTCCTATAAACTTTAGCGATAGCGTTTTAGCAAGTAAGTCGAAAACAGTACAAGCCAACAAAGCTTTAGCAGCACCATGTGATGCGTCATGAAAAAAACTGTTCGCAATGATGGCTAGAGATAGGCTTTTAGCTGCGAAACTGAAGAACCAGTGTGTGAATAGTACTTCTGCATACTAGTGAAATACACGTGCCACTTTTCGAAGGCTGTGAAATGTAAACAGGTTTGTGTGCATGGGTATGAGTTGTAAGTACGCAGATGGTAACATTGTTTTCTGCACAGTAAATTACCTTCCATGCATGTGAAAGGCTGAATAAATGTACAAATGCTAGATTTAAATAATTTTAATTAATAGAAATCGGCACAGATTTTCAGTAAAATGGAATTCAGACATCCGCTAAAATTTGGCAATGTTCCTTTCTCTTCACGTACCTATAAGGGATCCCCAACGACACGTCACCTTAATTTATTACACGTTAAATGCATCTAGAACAACTACATCGACATCAGTATATAAGCAGATTGAAGTGATGAAGAATTAATATATTGAGTACATAATTAAATGAACATATATGATTATTTTAGCTTGGGCGTACCTCCTAAGATGTCGTAAAGACGGTAAAGTACCACCGGGGTTGAGATTACCCTCCAGGATTGTATATACTCTTGTAGTATACCGTTGCTTTACTTTAATAATTGAAAGTACTACAGACTGGTCATGGTGATGAATGGATAGCTCAGTCAATTAAAACACTAAAGAGTGGTTTCGGTTGAAAGAATAAGTAATTCAGTCAAAATGCGAAACGGCAAGGTCTGCGTCGACTCTTTGCATTCGGTTGCGTCCACAAGTTGGTTTTCCTCGAAATGAATGAATGAATAATAACCCTGCCGATACCTGAAACTACAAACGACTGAATATTTCTTTTTCATTCTGCTGCTTCCGCAGCCTGTTTTCCCTCAAAAGGGCGAAGGAATAGTCCCACCGACAGATAAAACTACAACCGACTGAACACAATATTTTCTTTTGGTTGCCCCCGCAGACTGGTTTCACTTAAAAAAATAAATGAATAATTCAACCGACACGTAAAACTACAACCGAATGAGTCGATTGTTTTCCAACAACAGACAAAATCAATTGTTTGCATTCGGTTACCATGATGATGATGATGATGATGATCAACATCATCTCAAGGGATGGATGGTTTGATGGCTGAACAAATGAACGTTAACACGAAGAATAATGGGTTAACAGTGAAGCTTCCTTTTGCTGGCAAATGAAGAGTTTACCGCAGAAATCAGTGTGTGAATTGTTGATAAGCATAAACTGTCGTGTGCTTAGCAATTCATTCCAGTTTACTCCAACCGTTTTTAGTGGTTTTCTGCATTTGACGTTTCTACTGTTTTTCCTGTGGCGTGCAATCGACCTCTCGACTGTATTTCAAATGAGCCACCCAGAAGCAGGTCACAGAAAACTTGTCAGTTCGCTTAAGTGATCAAAGTGTATTTGTGCGATAAGCTGAGCTGCGCGTATTACGCTTAAAGATACGTTACGACTAATTTGAGAAACAAATTAACTAATTTCATTACAGAAAACATTTTTTTCTCAAAATCATTTTAACTGCATTCTTTAGTTGCTTGTAATGAACAGTACTGCTACGTGCGTTCATGAATATTGGAACTGTCTCCGAGGAGCACGCGATTCTTATTAGATCGCTGGCGTTCCTTCAGGCGGCACGCAGTACGCATTGCGTCACCTGCAGCAGGCCTCAGAATGTTCTTTCTTTTCTCTCCTTTGTGCGCGGAGCGTGCTGCTCGCAGATGGTAATATGGCAGCCGCGGAGCGAGACGTAGGAGGAAGGATTCGTCGATAGAAGGTTTCACAAATTGGCTCTCGCGTTTATGCGAACCAAACTGAAATTATCGTCAAAGGCACAGTAACACACACACATTTTCACGCGAAGTGACCCGCACACGCAAACAGTCATTCTTTGTGACAGAGTATGTGTACCCAAGTATCTGTGTGTATTGTTATTTACGTGATGGTGGGCGAAAATTTTCGAAATATTTGCTAAACTTGTAACTTGGGCATCATCCCGATGTTAACCTAGGCAATTGTGGGAAACCGCGCAAAAACCACATCACGGCTTCATAATAAATTAATAAAATAATATATAGATTATTTTTGCTGCGGACGACCCATATATAATATGAGCCAAAGATCAAAATGTATAGTAAGGTCGCCCGCAACAAAAATAATATATGTATATATAATATTTTGTTTTTTAGCTAATAGTATGAGGCTGTGTGAGAAGCTTCGTACATCAATTTCATAAATTTTGACAACATAGTCCACGGAGAGCACCAACCTGATTCTATATTTAAAAATGAATAGTCCGGATCGCAATAATATTTCTTTATTAACCGGTTTCGGCTTATCTACAAGCCATCTTCCAACGATCGTGGTATCACGAAAAATCCGAGGAGCCGCAATTATCAGCCATAGGGGGCCAAAAAAATTCTGAATATGGCTTGTAGATAAGCCGGAAATGGTTAATAAAGAAATATTATTGCGATCTCGACTGTTCATTTTCAAACTTAAAAAAAGCTTTGGACATCAGTTCTTTGGCGTACTCACACAGTTCAGAGTCAGTAAATATTGTAAAGTTGGAATTTTTACCTGTTGTTCTTCTGGTAATTCTTTGCAAGGTCTATTACGTCTCCACTCCTTTCATTAATTATTCCCGTGTTAACTATGTGCAGGCGAATCGCACACTACCGTTGCGAAGCCTTCTTGGTTCAGTTCGGACACTGATTACAGTAAATGATGATGAATTTATTCGTAAACATACGTTGATTTCATACTGTCTGTTTTACAAGTAGATTAGGCGCTGCAGTCTGGAACCGCGGGACTGCTACGGTCGCAGGTTCGAATCCTGCCTCGGGCATGGATGTGTGTGATGTCCTTATGTTAGTTAGGTTTAAGTAGTTCTAAGTTCTAGGGGACTGATGACCTAAGATGTTAAGTCCCATAGTGCTCAGAGCCATTTGAACCAATTGAACAGGTAGATTACACAAAATAATAAAATCAATGGGCTTGAACCACTCACATCAATTACGTTATAACAGGACGAGAGACCGTCTCAAAAAGGTAATAAAAAGTAATCGTAAAACTTAACTTCTTCCCTTTTGGTCATGGGTGTCCGACACTTTCATTGATAATACCATTCCTCACATAGAATCACATTTGTTTCCCTAATAAATATGTACTACTTACATACAGGGTTATTACAAATGATTGAAGCGATTTCACAGCTCTACAATAACTTTATTATTTGAGATATTTTCACAATGCTATGTACACACATACAAAAACTCGAAAAGTTTTTTTAGGCATTCACAAATGTTCGATATGTGCCCCTTTAGTGATTCGGCAGACATCAAGCCGATAATCAAGTTCCTCCCACACTCGGCGCAGCACGTCCCCATCGATGAGTTCGAAAGCATCGTTGATGCGAGCTCGCAGTTCTGGCACGTTTCTTGGTAGAGGAGGTTTAAACACTGAATCTTTCACATAACCCCACAGAAAGAAATCGCATGGGGTTAAGTCGGGAGAGCGTGGAGGCCATGACATGAATTGCTGATCATGATCTCCACCACGACCGATCCATCGGTTTTCCAATCTCCTGCTTAAGAAATGCCGAACATCATGATGGAAGTGCGGTGGAGCACCATCCTATGGTACGTTTAGCTCCCTGCTTGCTTTATTCGTCGACTTCCGCGGGCTACGCGTGAAACTTGCCCGCACGCGTTCAACCGTTTCTTCGCTCACTGCAGGCCGACCCGTTGATTTCCCCTTACAGAGGCATCCAGAAGCTTTAAACTGCGCATATCATCGCCGAATGGAGTTAGCAGTTGGTGGATCTTTGTTGAACTTCGTCCTGAAGTGTCGTTGCACTGTTATGACTGACTGATGTGAGTGCATTTCAAGCACGACATACGCTTTCTCGGCTCCTGTCGCCATTTTGTCTCACTGCGCTCTCGAGGCAGAAACCTGAAGTGCGGCTTCAGCCGAACAAAACTTCATGAGTTTTTCTACGTATCTGTAGTGTGTCGTGACCATATGTCAATGAATGGAGCTACAGTGAATTTATGAAATCGCTTCAATCATTTGTAATAGCCCTGTATTTTTAGAATGACCCTCTTCCCTTTTGCAAAATTGTTATCACCTACTAAGTAATATCACAGATGGCCGGCGCCCAGATCCTCGTCGTTAATCCGCCGTGTGGATTAGACCCCGGCAGCGCGTCCTAGAAGAGGCGCTTTAACACGCACGGCTATACGGGCGGGTCTGTAAGGGCCTCTTCTGATTTTGGCACTGCTTTTCGCACTTCGCTCTCGTTAGTTCTGCAACGTCAAACGTGGGTAAGTGCAAGACAATATCCATAACAAAGAGAGCGAAATGAGTAGTGTCCGATTATAAGACAAAGTGGTAAACTTAAGTAGGCCCTCAGATCAGGACGTGGCTTATCAGCAGGCGTTTCCACCTGTAGCCAAAGTCTCTACTGTTAGCTCGAAAAAATCAGCCAGCGATCATGAAACTTGACGATTGTGTTCGTTCTTCACTACACATTCACCCTTCAATGAGACACATTTTCTGAACGGTGTACGACGTGTGGGCACAGTGGTTGTAGAAGTCTACATTTCGGAAGTCCAGGAAACGTTTCGCCACGAAAACAGCTCCGTCGTCATTCATGCTCGGCACAGAATGGTATATTTATCCGATAACAGTCTCACTGGGTGCCATATCAGAAGAACAGGGGGCAGAACAAAATTTGATAACTCAAAGAAAGCTGTAACCGTTTCATGTGCAGAATGAGCTGGGATATTATAGTGGAGCATATACACCCCTTCGACAGGTTCCCGCATCGTTTTCACAGCATTCCAAAACGCCTTCAGGAGTATCTTCGTGTGACAGTTGTTACCTTACGAACAAAATCTGTTAGCGCCACACTGTGGCAGTCTGAAAAAACACTCGGCATCACCTTGCCCGATAATCGTTGGGTCTTAGACTTTTTCGACAGTGCTGAATATACACACACAAGTTTTCCGCTGGTTGCTTTGTTCTTTTTTCTCGGAGTCACACTGATAAACCCACCACTCGCCCATGGTGATTCGGCAGCCAATAAGTCACCTGGATTGACAACGTTTCATCTGCTGGCTCGATTCGGCGGGCTGTCTGAATGGGTGTGCGCATTCGCGGAACCCAGCGGTCGGCGACCTTTGTCATGTTGTCGTGCCAGATATTGAAAACTTGCTGGATAATTTTCGCTTTTTCGGATATCGCGTCGATTGTGATAGGCCGGTCTTAGAGTCGTTGGGCTTCCACTTATCGTTCGATTCCCCGTTCTTTGCAGAGAGATGGTATGACTCTTCGTATTTTGTCATTCAGACAAGTTTGACCATACTGAAAGCAAGAACAGAAATTGCCTGCAGAGGTAGCGCCTGTTAAATAAGTTTGTGAAAACAGCCGAACTACTACTAGGTCATATGATGGTGAACTGTTGTACACTTCCACCAACTCGCCATGGTTAGCTATTGCGTTCGTTCCATTCAAGCGCGGAAAATGAATTACCGCACAATACTTTACTTCATCAGTGGGCTGCACCGTTCGGTTTCGGATCATCTAGCGCCATGCTACGGGACTGTGGCGCGAAGAATGTAAGAGGGTTATTCGGAAAGTACGGTCCAATAAGTCGCGAAGCGGAAACCACAGTGAAAATCCGATGAAGCTTTGCACAGATGTGTTGTGCAGTGTATGTAGTATGACTGTCGATCGCATAACGTCATTCTTGTCTGTTTTGTGCACAAAGTGAGCACATAAAGATGCCTAGAACAATAATGTCTACCACCAAGCATGGCTGCCCGCTGCGAGGTTTCGCCTAATTTCATGCAACCCCTCACACAACGTACCCGTCAAGCATTTCCTTCTTTATGACCGTTCTCGACCACACATTGTAGGCATGATGAGGACGCCCCTGCAGCGTTTTGATCACCCACCAAACAGCCTAGACTTGGCTCCTCACATGAACTGCTGGCTGTGAAGACTTTTATACTTATATGGATATTGTGTCTGTTTTTTCGGACATGTCCGAGAGAAAAGACACCATAGTCGTATAAGTATATAGTTCTGGCAATACCGGCCATGACCTTCGTCTTCTGTGCGGATGCACACAC
The DNA here is from genome assembly GCF_021461385.2 of Schistocerca piceifrons. Classification (NCBI taxonomy): domain Eukaryota; kingdom Metazoa; phylum Arthropoda; class Insecta; order Orthoptera; family Acrididae; genus Schistocerca; species Schistocerca piceifrons. Next base: position 1,102,718,496 of record NC_060138.1, read on the forward strand.
ATTCCCCGAACTCTTAAGGGACTTGGTAAGAATGTCTTCCACGAGTAATGAGTGTGTTGGGGTGGGCCACTACGAATGTAGTGTGTGGACATAAAAGGTGAGAATGTGGGTCTCGCGGGAGGTGTGCGCGAGATAGTCCCTGCAGTCGCGCTATCCTCTGTGCCCTCGGTGGCTCAGACGGATAGAGCGTCTGCCATGTAAGCAGGAGATCCCGGGTTCGAGTCCCGGTCGGGGCACACATTTTCACCTCTCGCCGTTGATGTGTGTCAACGCCCGTGAGCAGCTGAAGGTATTAATATACAATTCTAATTTCGTGAAGACTTTTGGCACAGACAACGAACTGCAGATAGTGCAGAGAAATGTCGGAAAGCGCAGACGGCTGCCTTCTGTGACAACGGTATTGGGAAGAATGTATAGCGCTACGACAGATGTCTAAGTCGGAGCGGCGACTGTTCAGAGTAGTTGGATGGTGCAACAAACTGTTGCGAATAAAACATTTTTGATTTCCACTGTGGTTTCCATTTTGCGACCGATGGGACCGTATTTTTCGAATAGCCCTTGCATAGTAGGACAGTGGAAATACGCCTACTATGTACAATCGCATAATGGAAACCACAGAGAAAATCAAAAATGTTTTATTTGCAACAGTTCGGTGCACCTTCCAGCTACTACTCTAAGCAGTTGCCGCCCTGACTTAGGTATTTGTCGTAGCGTTGACTACCGCTCGTAACTTCGACGCTTCGGGGCTAAATTACTTTCCTGTTGTAGTGTTGGCAGAAGCGCCAACACTGTGTTGCTAGAGGAGGCCGAAATGCACGCGTTTAATTACACGCTGACTGGCGTGAGGTCTGGAACAGGACAATATCTTGAGAATAGCAAATAAAGTACGTAGTTGATATAATACTTAACTTTAATCCACAATTGTAGAACATCGCTCTTGATGATACATGCTTCACATAATAAATATCAATTGAATACGGCGCCTTGCTAGGTCGTAGCAAATGACGTAGCTGAAGGCTATGCTAACTATCGTCTCGGCAAATGACAGCGTATTTGTCAGTGAACCATTGCTATGAACGTCGGCTGTACAACTGGGGCGAGTGCCAGGACGTCTCTCTAGACCTGCCGTATGGTGGCGCTCGGTCTGCAATCCTGACAGTGGCGACACGCGGGTCCGACGTATACTAACGGACCGCGGCCGATTTAAAGGCTACCACCTAGCAAGTGTGGTGTCTGGCGGTGACACCACACCACCACACCTGTAATGGCCCTCTAGCACTCCCTTGGGGTACTCACGAACTTACTTTTCCATGTTACGGTTTCGCCGCGTTCTGAACGACGTTTTAAGGGGTTTTTTTTTACTAACTCGACGATAGGTTTGAGGTTTGATGTTTGATGCAGCTTTAGATTCAGTTTGCTTATCTGCCATTATCTTTGTAGTTTCTGTCACTATTTCGACGTAAATTTATGCAATTTTTTTCTTGTTGCTTCGTCTTGCATCAAAGATATTACTTTGCTGGTGCGAATCTGTCTCCCAGAGCTTGTTTTACGACGAGTTCCTGTTCATACTCTCTTTGCATGGACGTGCTAGGGAGTAGTACGTAATTTTAGCTGCTCGCGTAATTGCACGTATTATAACCATCGCACAACGACGCTCGCTAAATTACCAACAAATGAGGTAAATTTGAGAGTCGTCATTTATTTATAACACATCATATACGTGTCACCCTTTGTCGTCAACCAAATTTCTATTTATAATAGGCAATTTAAAATGCGGCGTCAGTTATCACTGATTACTTAGGCTGCTGCGAAAGAGGTATTGTAGTTGGTCTTGCACGCCAGCGTAAGGAAGAGCGAACCTGCGTTGCTATGGGTTTAAAGTCAAAGTACTAAAGTTAAAAAATCAGTTAAACTAAAGACTATTCAGGACGCCATTTCTTCTGTTCACCATAACTGCTGCATCTCACAGCCTGCCTTAAGACTCACATTTTGGCCTGTACTTGTTTTTATTTCCTTCTACCACTGGTACATGCTGCCATTTCCTGAGTGTTTCCGGTACTTCTAGAGCGACATGGTTTCGAGAATTACAGCTAGATACAGAACTAAGTTCCGTTCTGAAAATTAGTCGTTTGTTTTCTGGTATTGCGACGTGACGTAAATCACATTTCGATTCAATAAATTAGTTCCAGGTGCAGGTGAATCTGAAAATACTGTTTGCGTAAAACACACATCATTAGGCGTTTGTGTACCTTTGAGGTCGCATGCACGAGATTGATCAAATGAAAGCAAATATTTCAGTTGATTTGTACAATCAGAATACTTCAGTGACCAGTTGTGTTCATTATTTTAGTGTATGTACTTTAATTTATTACAAGTTTCAGTTAATTCATATGAACATCTGCCTCACACAGTTTGGACCGATTACATTTCATGTCGATAGCGGCATGGATATTCGAATGAACTGCTGCTACTCTGAAGCTTTTATTTTATTAGCGATGGATCCCCGAGGTTTTATGCTCCACGAAATGCAAAAGAATATTTGAAAGCTCGCGAATCACGCGGGGGAAAGGAGTATGGCTCTTTCAGAATTGCCCGTAAGCAACAAAATGATAAACTACAATAAAATCCAGAATGGCAGACATACCCTGCAAGCAGGGAAAAGCCTTGAAAAGAGAGAGAGGGTAGCCTTCTGCCAGTATAAAGGCATAACTACTGTGCAAGAAGCATTGGAGTCCAACAAAACCAGTCTCAGATAAACCTACCCGATTTTATGCAGTACGTCATTCGCCTAAGGTTACTGAGACAACGCAAAGATGCAATTGACAAATGTAAAGGACAGTCAGTATTCGTGTGCAGTAAGTGCAACGTTGATCTGTCTTTCAAAAAGTGACGAATAAGGCTACAGTGGGCTACATACAGGGTGGTAAGTAATTGTCTGAAAAGCCTGTAATGGTGTTCCAGGGGAGCTTGTGCTGAGAAATAATTTCTAAGAAAAGAAAAGATACGTTGCGCGGTTTCAGAGTTATTTAGCGTTGAAGTTAGCGAATCAGGTCGTCGCACGCACAAATTCAAGCAGCCAGCCAAAGACGGTATCGCCAAACGTGTTCTTCGTTTGGTTTCCTCAAGCCGAATAATATAGCTTTTGCTCACCGAGCTTACGTTTACCACTTCCCAAAAAAAAGGCACATTTTAACTGGTAATTAGCATTTGAGCAAGAGGTAACAGCTATCTGTGCATTACCGCATTTTAGCGCGTGCAAGAGTTTGCATTTGCGCACGCAACGACCTGATTGGCTAACTTCAGTGCTATATAACTCAGAAACTGCGCAACGTATCGAAATTTATTCTTAACAGTTATTTTCAGCACAACCTCCCCTAGAACTCTTACAAGCCTTTCAGATGGTTTCTGATTCCGCTGTATAATGAACTTACTGAGAGCCATAAGGGTCTAAAGCACACTGTCATCCATTTCATCGATTTTTAGATTATAGCATGTATGCATTCTTATGATGAACCAGCATTATCTGCATCTGTGTCCCCACGCCGTGAAAATGAATGACGAAAAGCTGTCTCACCGATTTCTTGGCTATCCATTTCAATTTCTTGGATATCCATTTCCGTAAGGGTCCAAAGCACAAAGCATAGCTTTGTTGCTTCGTGCTGCTCAGTTACTGCCTAGAGTTGTCAACATAATTTAGTGTCTACGCCTTGTACGTAGTAGTAATACTTCATAATCGGAGGTGTATCGGCAGTTTTATCTGAACCTGAGGCCACAGAATTCGTTCAATGAAAGTGATGATAATGAGGACCATGAAGTTTTGAAATAGGTCAGAATAGTGTGTGGTGCATTTGGTATCTGCTCTATATTAGCAATTTTTAAGAATATTTCTTGTGCAAAATATTCCCATTCCAATTTCACATTATTTATAAGCTTTACAGCTGTCAAAAGCACTATTGTTAATAGTCCAAATATGGAAAATTTTGTGAATTACGGTTAACAATGAATAAGAACTTAAATATTAATTGATATTTCATAACAAAGTGGGTACATTATCTTTTGATAGGAAGTACGGGATGGTGAGACTTTGTTATAAGCGAGTTTACACCTGTATTGTTATAAATTTGATTTTCAAAAACATCTATTTTTCTCAAAACTTTGTTTGTGGTCTTCGACACCATGCTCGGTGCCTCAATTACTAAAATATATGCCACAATGTAGTTTTCTTTTTTAGTACCGGTATGTAAATTCTGTCAGTGTGTCATCAAAACGGTAAATAAACAATTCTTTGATAAATTAAGTGTCATGAGTGTTCAATTTCTCAAATGTCTGTCGTTTCAAATATGCGACATACCCAGTTATGCCTGACAAATATAACCTACGTTAAATGTGATCCTATGTACTCCATAACACTTCATTAATGGTTAAAAAATAATAGTTTTGATTTTTTTCTTTTAAGTGAAGAAATACTGAATTATTAAGGGATTAATAGAAGTAAAAATGCCTCGGAAGAATGCACGAGGAAGACAAACTATCAAGCAAATAGAACAAGATCTCAAATTGACAACATAGTCCGAACTGAAGAAATTTGCTGAAGATCGGGAAAATCGAAGAACTGCCTTAGACAAGTCCATGGATTGAGAACAAAAGGGGAAGGTTACTTAATTCCACGCCCAAGGAAATTCTGGCCAGTAGTCATGCCGCAGTGTGCCGTCCTTAATGATTTGGAAGTGTATTCAACTCAGCTTTGGTCGTGCGCGAGTCGTAATGAGACCCCTGGCTGGGAACTGAACTGGACTTGCCTGAGACTTTACGCATCACACCATGATGAGACGGTCCGCCACTGGACTGTGCTGGATTCGCCTCAGACCCTTCGCCTCGCCATTCATGAGATGGGGCGCCGCATCGCGGCATTAGCCGAGGTGGCTTCCAGGCCGAGGCTGGGAGCGGCCAGACTCTTTGAGAGCCCCGCCCATATCCCGGATTGGCTGCCCGCTGCCGGCCCACTGCAAACAGCTCCGCGCGGGGACTCCCCGTCTCCATTGTCTTCTCTGGCCACCGCGGCGATTCCGGCGCCGTTGACGCAGGCTGCGCTTCTCACACCGCTCAGCTTGTGCGCTGCTCTTCATGGACACGTGCCGGCTTACCCCCACCAAGCGCTCTTGTCGCTGCCGTACATCCACTCGCAATCCTTCACACACTCGCGCACTTATTTGCTCTCTGCTTCCGGGACATCGTAATACTCCCTACCTACGGTGCTTTGCCGAGTGGTTAGGATTTACATCTACAGCTGTACTCTGCAAACCAAAGTCAGGTGCATGACAGGGGGTACTTTCCACGTATTAAGATTTCTTACCTTTCCATTCGTGTATCGAGCGCGGGAAAATGAATAAATTACTCCGCGCATAGAAACATTCAAGCCGAGTAACTTGGTCTTCGTAGTTTTTAGGAGAGCAATATCAGAAGACTGTACTATATTAAGTGGTTCCTTATTTAATAACGTTGCTTGGAAAATTTTAACTGATCTTTCGTGGGGTAGTTAGTAACCTCCCCCTCACTTATCGACCTTAATGACAGTGAAAAATTAAACCGCGTGCACCTAATAGAAATTTGGGAAAAGCAATCGTCACCGAAGTTAATTTGTCGGTAAAGAGGGAGGAAAGGGTTACATCTAAATGAAAGGAAAAATGCAAATGAAATTGGTGGAAATTAATTTTGAGAAGAGGGTAAAATTAATAAAGAAAGTAAATGTGCGGTCGTTACGTTAACAATTAATTGGCGTTAATTAGATATTTGACATTTGGGGAAAATTACATTCGCCAGTCCTATGGACAACTACTATAATAAGTGAAAATGAAAGGTTGATGCACATATAATTAGCACTAAAAGCGTGGCAACTGAAGGTTGACACGTGTTGTCCGAAAACTGAATGTTTGCCAGAAGTAATGCGACTGCTACGGTCGCAGGTTCGAATCCTGCCTCGGGCATCGGATGTGCGTGATGTCCTTAGGTTACTTAGGTTACTTAGTTTTACGTAGTTCTAAGTTCTAGGGGACTGATGACCACAGCTGTTAAGTCCCATAGTGCTCAGAGCCATTTGAACCAGAAGTAATAAATTTCGCTACATTCGGACTTAATTTAGCAAAAGAATTAATAAAAACGGAAAATTGAAAGTTAATTTAGTGACTGAAATTAATAGTGAACTTTGTTTCTGAAGCACTACGAAATTCAACAAAATAAGGTTAGTCTAGGGCTACCTCAACAATCATTTCAAAAGCTACTTGAATCTACGCAATTTAGAAATAAGGGATTTAACTTTGAACTTGAATTAAATGATTCTGAACAACTAACAATAGTAAAATTTAGTACGTACCAAGCTGAGCTGCAGTCACAGGTAAGCTAAAATATGGTAACAAAACTCGCACTCTTAATTTGTGCTTGGGTAATCTAAATATTGTATCCAGCTATGAATACTTTAACTGAACTTTTAAATTAAAGCAGTGAAATGGAATGATATTACTTTAATGCTGACGTTTGAATTTCAACGACACTCGGGTTCATTCCGGAAAAGGAAGGGACCCTGCTTGATAATGCAATTGGGTCAATGAGCAACAAAGGTTCATGCTACGTTGCTGTAATTTTGTGAGACAAATTGAACAGTTTGAAAAGCTGACGTCTGCCATACAGTTATAAAACTTTACGTGCTTCCAGTCTTCCTTGTTGGTTGATTGAAGGTTTGAAGTCGTCGATCGGCCGTCGCTGTTGCAGAAGCTGGATGTTCTCAAATGGCTCTGAGCACTATGGGACTCAACTGCTGTGGTCATAAGTCCCCTAGAACTTAGAACTACTTAAACCTAACTAACCTAAGGACAGCACACAACACCCAGCCATCACGAGGCAGAGAAAATCCCTGACCCCGCCGGGAATCGAACCCGGGAACCCGGGCGTGGGAAGCGAGAACGCTACCGCACGACCACGAGATGCGGGCAGCTGGATGTTCTCGCGCCTTCTTCTCGACACGGTCACCAGGCGAAACGGGCTCTTGATGTGCGCCAGCTAATGCTTCCCGTCCGCGGCACCGTGCCAGAAACTATCATAGCAAGCCGAGCGCAATTACATGCTGCCAAACCCCGAAACCGCGGCAACTCGCGGGAGCGTCACCCAACACGCCTGCTCCACCGCCCTACTCCAGCTAGACTCCCTCTGCCTGCGCTCCATGCGGCAGAGTTCACACTACCAAAGATCCTAAACACTTTGGTTCTCCACACGACCTATCGATGTAATCGTTCGATAGCATAGTTTTCCCTAGGCCAGACCCAGCGTAAAAATACAAATAATATTTACGGAACAAGCCAATTATACATCGACATAAATGCGCATATATATATATATATATATAAGAGGAAAAAAAATTATAGTAGAATAGATGGAATTAGGATATGCATTTCCGCGTTACAAGTTGATGTCTATCTTCAAAAGTTTGCCATTTCAGGTATTTCAGCATGTTAGTGGCGCTCTCTGGCGGACCACATCTTGATAATTTATGCTGTCTTTGTTTGTACTCGTTCAGTATCGCCCCCATTAGTTCTATTTGATATAGGTTCCACACATTTTATCAACATTTTAGGATAGGTCAATAGTGTTTTGTAAGCAATTTCATTTGTAGATGCTGTGTCCTAGCTGTGAACCGATCTCTGCAACCTATTTTACCCACGATTGGCATACGTGGTGGTTCCGTTTCATCCTGACGACGCACTCAATCGACATTATCGTATTTCTGTGTGCCTTTCCAATAATTGTATCTTTCAGCTTAGCGAACTGCTACCTTCAGATGCGCATACCAGACTGTAACTATTCATTGAGCTGCGACTGACAGATCTACCAGGAACGTTAATGAACTTGGCTGTGAGGATCAAACATATAAAGTCATTTTATAACGTAAGGAACTTCTATTATTGAGTTCGTTGTATGAGTATCTATTACCAAAAATTGCTCATTAATTGCAAATAAGTGGACTCTATGCCACTCTGCTCTTAAACGGGGCATTCCACACTGTGCCCAAAGGAAGCTACGCGATCCCGCCGCGAATCGGTCTTGAAACGAAGCATGATGCTAAATCACCGTGATTCCCGGATTCCCGAGCGAATGATAGGACTGCAAAGTTCGAACCTAACCGGACGGCAGTAACGCTGCCAGCTCGCAACGCAGTTGTTGGCGAGCAAAGATTTTTTTACTTCTTCTTCCATCGGTTTTATTTTCGACGAACTATCACAGATTCATTAATCGATGACCACAGCTTATCAGATGACCCTTAATAACAACTAATGATCAATAACTAAAATTTATATCCGACACTATGTGTGAGTATGCCCGATCGTCACATAGTCGCTTCCATTTTCTAATTCTTCCTCCCTGTCTTTCGTACTGCTATAGTCGCCACATTGTTCCATTTTTTTTGCCACACTGCTACATTAATTTATAATCTTAATAACATATAAAATTTTAAATATCGAATAAAACTATAAATAACGTCAGAAACGTTGACAGTATGAGTTCTTGGTGAATGTACTTAATGAAAATGATCGAACTCTTTGCTGCCCCAAAATTCGAAAAACTTACTTCTTCATACGAGACTTCCATGGTCTCTCTTGAATTGACAAAACAGAGTAAGGACGATACACCAGAGGCTTGTTTAGGGTGGAGTGCAAGCTCGGACAATACAGTATGGAAGTTAAATGCTTATCTTCCTTCGTTAGTTTCTTCCCAAATGGTTAGCATGTAAGGCTGTTAACTCTACACTAAGTCGGTACAGGTTTACTGCCTGTATTACAGCCATTTGAAATGCGTTAATCATTCGCTGTTTGATTTCCTTTATATTGTTCAACTTATTTCGTAATCTTCTTCTCCAACTTTGAAAAACATTTTGTTTGTTAGTCCGTACACAGTGCATATCTATTTTCTGAAAATATTTATATAAGATGTTTCTTTCTTTTCCAGGTAAGGAAACTGCCGGTGTACCTCCTAAGGACCGATGTTACACATTTGCCAACTACCCTCTCTGTAAGCTTAGAGATTACTGCAAACTTCTAGCGACTATAGTGGACGCTGTTCTTTTTTGTTTTCATTGAAAAGTTTAATCATTAGGGCCATTTTTAATTAATTAATCTATCTATTATATTGGCAAATACATCGTTCTGCATTCCATCTCCGCTAATCTTCAACAATTTTCTCTTCATCCCTAGCAAGTTTATGGAGAGCTTTTTAAGCTTTCCGAGTCGGCATCTTTTCTTTATATACACACACACACACACACACACTACATATATATATATATATATATATATATATATATATATATATATATATATATATATATGCGTGATGCAAAGAGATCAACAGAAATTTTCAAAATCAGTCGTGACTGTTACACATTCGCATGCATGCGCAGTTATTACAGCGAGTCAGGTAGCGTATTTTTTAGTCGCCAGAATACTTGTTATACGTATGATGCCCTGTTTTATCCTTTCTTTCTTCTTATCATTGTGGTTATAAAGGAGAAAGTCCGCGCTGGACAAATATAGTGAAATTTACAGTTAATGAAGACATGTTGCAGCTCGAAAAGTATAAAAACATAGAAAACTGAGTCTTATACCCATTGGAAGATGCGGAATGAAATTTTAAACGTGTTAAAAAAAAATACTAAATAAGACTCCACAGCTCAGTCTAAATAGGTGTCAAGTTAGACACGTAGTTGCACTACCACATTTTAGGAAAGTTATTGTGAATGGTAACGTAATTTACCAATTCTTATGAGTACCGAGGTGTATATTCTCTTAAACTAATCTAAAATTCGTCAACTAGAGTGCATTCATTTCTCTTGTATGACAGCGACAGCATATATTGTAAAATTTCCAGATTTTGACGAAAGTACGAAGTTCAAAAGGCAAAAGTACAACAGAGACTGTCCTAAACGTTTTAAAATCAGTAGACAGACACGATTTGAAGAGACTGCTATACGTGAACCCATCTACCACCTTACTGTCTCTAAGTGCGTCGTTTTAAAATAATTTCCTGCATGTTATGTTAACAAATCTGATGTCAGGTTGAGTAATGGTAAGAAACATCAGCATAAAAATGCTACAGTAACCTATTTTTATCGCAGCAGTCTCTGTATGTACTTAATATGACATTGCTCCTGTTACCCCGCTGCCCATAAGGCGGGATGGAAAACCGCCGCCCGCCCTGTTTGCGTTAGTCCGCATGCGTGATGTAGCTCAGGTCTACTTATCCCCAGTTAGTGTACACATGTATCCTTCTATCCCGTTGCGCTCAAAGTATTGGAGGGGTTGTTAACGTCCTTCCCATCGACCTTGTGGGCAGAGAGTTAACACCAGATGCAAGAAACAACTTAGAGAGAGACACGTAAACCTTGTAAGGAAGGCGGAATTCGAATTAACCCAGCCACTGGTATTTCCATCGTTATAGTTAAGATACAGCGATACAGCACGCAACAGAGCGAGTACCATTATACATGCGCAGGAGTTGGTAGAAGAGTTCAAATATTAAACGGAAGTAGATAAGAGTGCAAATAGAGTTAACATTCTCAAGTGGTTCATCACCCGTAAATTCAATATATACGGCGATGCTGACGAAAGCATCACGACAATGTTTTAAGATAGCCTGTTTGGTTTCTAATGACTTACAGAGACTTTATTACCGTCACCAATCAAATCATAACTTTCCTTGAAACATTTAATTTCATTTGCCTAGACCACAATCTATAAGGGGCATTGAAGTGAAAAAAGTAAGTAAACTGCTTATTATTTCAAAAGCAGGCACCATAATAGTTAATACATTTATCCCACTGTGAGACAATGGCTTAATGGAGAAATGTTTGCAGTTGCGTAGGCAACTTGCGGACGGGCATTTGTTCGCAGGTTGTTCAGATGAGGGTACAGAAGTTTCCTGGAAGTCCTTACATATCTTCCACGCATTTCCGATCTCCTCCCACGTGCTTCTCATATTTTTAGAGCCCTGAAGAATGACACTCGTGCCTTCCATTTGCTTCAGACCAAGACGTGCACGCCTGGATACAGTCGTTGTTCTTTGGGCAACCGTAAAAATTTTTCCTTGAAGGCGCTGAGGGTCTTGTCTCAGACTGGGATAAATGTATTAACAGTTATGGCGATTACTTTCGAAATAATAAACAGTTTACTTAATTTATCCACCTCTCTCGTTTTCATTAGACCGTCCTTTACATCAATCTGAAATGCATCTGGAACTCTTTGTCTGCCATTACTCATTTGTCTGGTTTTTTTGCAACTCGCCACGAATTTGTCTCCCGCGTCAACCTCTTCATGTGAAAGTAGTACTTGCACCCTACATCATCCATTATTTGTTCAACGTAATCAAGTCTCTGTGTTACCCTTTAGTTTTTACCTTCTACAGTTCCTCAAAATACCATTAACATTATTCGTTGATTACTTAACACGTGTCCTGTCATCCTATTCTTTCTTGCTTGACAATATTTTCCATGTGTTTCTCTCCTCGCCTCACCGATTCTGCAGAAAACCATTTCATTTCTTACCTTGCAGGAACGTATATGATATCGTTATTCTGTTTACACTCGATGAATTGCAAGAAAGTCCTAACTAAACGATACGTAGTCGCTGGTCGTAGAAATACACTACTGGCCATTAAAATTGCCACACCAAGAAGAAATGCAGATGATAAACGGGTATTCATTGGACAAATATATTATACAACAACTCACATGTGATTACATTTTCAAGCAATTTCGGTACATAGATCCTGAGAAATCAGTATCCAGAACAAACACCTCTGGCCGTAATAACGGCCTTGATAGGCCTCGGCATTCAGTCAAACAGCTTGGATGGCGTGCACAGGTACAGCTGCCCATGTAGCTTCAATACGATACCACAGTTCATCAGGAGTAGTGGCGAGCCAGTTGCTCGGCCACCATTGACCAGACGTTTTCAATTGGTGAGAGATCTGGAGGATGTGCTGGCGAGGGCAGCAGCCGAACATTTTCTGTATCCGAAAAGGCCCGTACAGGACCTGCAACATGCGGTCGTGCATTATCCTACTGAAATGTAGGGTTTCGCAGGGATCCAATGAAGGGTAGAGCCACGGGTCGTAACACATCTGAAATGTAAGGTCCACTGTTCAAAGTGCCGTCAATGACGTGTGATTACATTTTCACGCCGGCTAATACGCCAGTATGGCGATGACAAATACACATTTCCAATGTGAGTTCACCGCGATGTCGCCAAACGCGGATGCGACCATCGTGAGGCTGTAAATAGAACCTGGATACATCCGAAAAATGTCATTTTGCCATGCGTGCACCCAGGTTAGTCGTTCAGTACACCATCGCAGGCGCTCCTGACTGTGATGCAGCGTCAAGGGTAACCGCAGCCATGGTCTCCGAGCTGATATCCCATGCTGCTGAAACGTCGTCGAACTGTTCGTGCAGATCGTTGTTGTCTTGTAAACGGCCCCATCTGTTGACTCAGGGATCGAGACGTGGCTGCACGACCCGTTACATCCATGCGGATAAGATGCCTGTCATCTCGACTGCTAGTTATACGAGGCCGTTGGGATCCAGCACGGCGTTCCGTATTACCCTGCTTAACAGTCCTTGGATCTCGATTACATTTTCACGCCGGCTAATACGCCGGGATACGAAAAACGGCAATCACGATAGGCTACATTTCGGCCTTTAACAAAGTCGCAAACGTGATGGTGCGCATTTCTCCTCCTTACACGAGGCATCAAAACAACGTTTCACCAGGCAACGCCGGTCAACTGCTGTTTGTGTATGCGAAATCGGTTGGAAACTTTCCTTATGTCAGCACGTTGTAGGTGTCGCCACCGGCGCCAACCTTGTGTGACTGCTCTGAAAAGCTAATCATTTGCATATCACAGCATCTTCTTCCTGTCGGTTAAATTTCGCGTCTGTAGCACGTAATCTTCGTGGTGTAGCAATTGTAATGGCCAGTAGTGTATTTATCACAGAGACTGTGGTATCAGCTTCGTTTTCCTCAGATGGAAATATAGCGATGTAAGTAAAATCTTAATTATTTCAAAAGTAATTGCCATTACTTAATATATTTATCCCGATGTATGGAGGATGTGTAAGGGCTTCCCAGCGAAACTTCTGCAGCATTCTCGAAACAACTTCGGCAACATGTTGGCCAGCATACACTGCAGACGTTTCTCTGGGAAACCCTTACAGAATCCTCTCTCTCCCCACGGGATTTCAATATTTTTTTGAGCCGTGAAGAAAGACATTTGTGGCTTTCGATTTGCTTCGGACGAAGACGCGCACACCAGGGTACAATCACGATTCTGTTGCAACAGCAAACTTTCCTCCGTGAATGCATTGACCATCTCGTCGCACACTGGGATAAATGTGTTAAGTTCTGGCGAATAATTTTTGTCTCGTTTGCATATGACTGATCCTTAAATAACATGATACGGCTGGATTTTATTGTGCTAGTATCCTCACATCTAAAGTAGACATAAAAATATAGGAGCTATGTACAGTGTTAGAAGAAAGGGGCAGGGAATATACAGTTACAGCGTTTAACTCGTCAGGTGTTGTACAATCAAATACCAAGTCACTGAAACTATTCCGAGTTCTGTGATTCTGGATGCGCTATAGGACAACAATGTATGCACAGTTACATAATTAAATTTGTCATATGAAAACTAAAATAGACAAAATGCGTGGAAAAATAATATTCTGTTAATTTACGGTAGTATAAGCTTTCCCCAACTGATAATTATAAAATGTTTGGAGAGTATACGACAAAATAGAACAATTATTCTAATGAGCATGCTGGTCATTGATAATTGAAAGCTACACATTGTTAAATTACCTCGTAATTTATTAAATGAAATGCAAGGTAGAAAGGGACAAAGAGGAAAATGTTGCACCATCGGTGAGTTCACATCAGTAAATCACAAAATATTTCAATAAATAAAGGACAGAAAGGGAACGTTGCACCATCGATGAGCTCATTGCAGCCATCTGGGGTCGCTTCTTTAGGCGAGCTTTACCTTTTTTTGCTGTTCTCGGTCTCTGATGTGCTGTAAACTCACCGACAATGCAACAATTCGTCTTTCTCTCTTTCTACCTACCATTTCATTCGTTAAATTACTGTGTAATTTACTAATGTGCGCCTTTCCATCATCATTTAGCAGTCTGCTGTTTAGAATAATTGTTTCATCTTCTCATACTTTATCTTAAGTTGTGGAACGCTTGTACTACCTTTAGTTAAACTGCCAACATCCTCTTTTTAGCTAATTTTGTTTAATTTTCATTAGTACGATAATTATATTTAACTAATTTCGCATACAGTGGTGTTATCTAGCAGATATACTTTTTCCTGTATGTTAAATAGCAGCGTCATATACCATACAATCATATTAATGACTCAGTACATGTTGTACATTATGCGACTAGTTATGCACTGTATTTTAGCGGTACGTTGTGTGTTTCTATCTTCTTCTATATTGTATCCTAACTGACCCGGCGAACTCTGTTCCGCCTAAAGCCAATAAATAATCAGATTTTGGATGTTAATTTCAATTTTTTGATAGGAAATACAAATAAAAAATAAGTATTTTAATGATTCTTTATTCTTTATGTTCTTTGGTGCATAGCTTCCACTCTTCAGTTACCACGTGATACAAGACATTTTTTGTTTTATTATCAGGCGCAAGAACAAACAACGCAGATGGTCTTCCGACCCGTGAACATGCCACATACAATTTACCATGTGAAAAACATGGATATTCCAGATTTAAACCAGAAACTTTCAAGGATTGGCCTTGTGATTTGTTAATGGTCATGGCGATTGCAACACGGATCGGAAATTGAATTCTTTTAAACTCAAACGGCATATCGGTTGGGATCATCCGGATCCTCGGAATGAGAACTTCCTCACCTTCGAATTTTCCTTTCAGTATCGTCGCGTAAATAACAATGTTCATCAATTTACTTACCACCAAACGCGTACCGTTGCACAGTTTTAGTTGGTTTATGTTCCGATGCATGATTACTACGGAGCCACCTTTTAGGCGTAAATTGTGCGGTGGTAAGCCAGGCACATCCAAGGAGTTTAAAAATTCAATTGGGTAGTTTGTGGCTTCATCTTCATTTGTTACACAGTCAATAGATTTGGATGAATGCATTTATCCAGTGATCTCATTCTGAATTATGTAATTTAGGTCATCTAAATCTTTATTCTTAGCCGCTAAACGCTGCTCGATTCAAATCATCGCATGATAAATCTCTTCTTGTGCGTGTCGCCGTCGCCGTGCAAGACAGACCATATACAAAACAATCGAAGACGTTGAAATGACTACATCCGCTGCCGACAAGAAAAAGAATACCATCAAATCTGTTGCTGCACACTCTCTATTGGACGGACCTGCAGTCTTTTGTGGATGCAGACTGAACTTCAGCATCGACATCAATGATTCGTTTACCCACGGAAATGGATGGCTAACAGTCGCTGTTGTACGTGGTGGAACAGGGGTACCCAATGTATCCGGACTGGAAAGCTTTGTTGATCGTGACATCATAGCATACCGAACATATCATGTTACTGAAAATGCTAATAAAGACTTCGCTCGACGATTTCACATTGCCAACCGAACCGTTTCACGGGCTGCCTCACTTTGCTCTTGTGATTGAGAAGCACGAAGTCGAGCCGTACTAACGCGGCGCTCTTCACGGGCAATTTGTTGTTCTTCTTCATTTCTTTTCATTCGCAATGTTTTGTATCCTCCTTTTGTCGAGAAATATTCGATCATCTTGGTCGTGGTATTGTTAATGACGATTCAAAGAAAATACAAATTATTTCTTTAAATTCTTAATTAATGATACATACTGATACTTAACCATAGACGTTTAGCTGTCATTTGCGTTTTGTTATTCCATGTCAGATGCGTTTTTGTTATACCACGTTTTATAGTGACGTTTAGCTGACTCTTGCGTTTTGTTATTCCATGGCAGATGCGTTTTTGTTACACCACGTTTTATAGCGGTCGAACGGGATAAAAAGTATCATATGGCCGTCTCATGGTTCTAAGCTACCTCTCCACCAATTTTCAGCCAGATCGATCCAGCTGTTCGCGAGTTATAAATAGTGTAACTAGCACGACTTTCTTATATATATTAAGCAGGTAGGACATTTTATGAACAATTTTTTTCTATTTTAGAGCTGAAAATGATACTTACATTTATTTTATAAACAGCAATGTAGACAAAGTTTAATAATGAGATATAAATATCGCGTCTTGAACATATTTGACCATGTCAAGTCTCTTAAAAATAGAGGTTCTTTTAGTTGGATTTCCTGAAGACGAGTCATTGAGATGCAAGTCGTGGGCAAATTGCAGGAAACACTGTGCGAAGGACGATATTTTGAATCTGAATCGAATACCATGCCTTTTCAGATCAGCCTCTTCGAAAGCTAGATCCGCTCACGGAAAAGCACCGAATGACGAATGTTGGCTTCGGAGACCTTATCTCGTCCACAGAAATCAACCTTACCGATGATGGTTGGCTGGTTGGTTGGTTGGTTTGGGGAATTAAAGGGACCGATGATGGCAATGCTACACTGAGTGGCCAAAAGTAAGGAGACATTATGTTAGTAGCAGCGAGTTGGTCGTCCAAGAGTCCTCAAAATTGAGAAATCACCTCCAGACATAGCTTCACAGTTTCAAAGAGAATACTCCAGATAACGTTATCAAAAAGTTTCTCTCAATATAAAAATGTAATAAACTTAGGTTTACCTTTCTTCAAGATGTATCGTAGCGCCAGATTTTCCCCGTTCTTCTGTGAATAATTTTTGTCAGTGTTTTCAACCATGACTTATGCAGCTGATGATACTATAATAATCACACCTGTCGGCAGTCGTGATTATGAGGAAAAATGACACAACATAGGTGGAATATTGGTGTATTTAACTATGTTGTTGTTGTTGTTATTGTTGTTGTTGTTGTTGTTTCTGTGTCTCTCTGAGATTTCCATTAAAATAAATGTGTGGCATTAGTTTCAGAATGACCCTCGTAGTTATTCACACTAAAATTCCTAAAGATGGAGGTTAATACTTCAAAACGGGTAACATTATTAATACATGACATCGTGGAAGAGGTGGAAATTTGTTTACAGCAACGAGGAAAGTGTTTCCGTTCGGTTTGCGCTGGAGTGCGCGATGGAGCGTGTGGCCTCCGCCGAGTTGGCGTTCCGCCGCACTTACTTAGCGGAGGCCAACTCGCGATATTTAATTAGTCCGGCCTAAGTGATTGCTTATTAGCTCGGCAGCGCCACCGGCGAGAGTAACGGACGACGGGGGGAGGAAGTGCGCCCGCCCCTAAACATCTGCTCGGGGTGGCGCTTCGGCAGAAATGCACATCCAGGCCTGTTCGTGAAGCGGACCGGCGAGACGGACGCACACATGGGGAAACTGCTTAGACTTTCCTGAGTCCCTGCGTTGTTAATCGTTGTCAGTCAAACTGAAGTTGGCTCCTTTCACAGGGAAGCTCCACACAAGAAAGTGATATGACTGGTTGTGAGTTGCAACGTAGGATCCACATCTGCGTCAACGTACTATACGACGTGAGGAATGGTCAATATTCAGGGATATGACAGGCACGATCATTCGAACCAAAAAAGCCCAGTAAACATGAGCTATAAAATGCATATCTTACGAATTATGAACCGTTCATCATCTTGGATATTGTGAAACGAATCTCTTCCACTGCAAGCCCTTTGCGTTCCGTATTTTGGGAAGAGATAGTATGGACCAAAATAAAAAAAAGCAACTGTTTCGTGAACAGGGACTCTAAAATGCACTCCTTAAAACCTGTGAACTCTTGTCCAGCAGATGAGCTACAGCTGCATCTACATCTACGTGATTACTCTGCTATTCACAATAAAGTGCCTGGCAGAGGGTTCAATGAACCACATTCAAGCTGGCTCTCTACCGTTCCATTCTCGAACAGAACGCGGGAAAAACGAGCACTTAAATTTTTCTGTGCGAACCCTGATTTCTCTTATTTTATCGTGATGATCATTTCTCGCTATGTAGGTGGGTACTAAGAGAATGTTTTCGCAATCGGAGGAGAAAACTGGTGATTGAAATTTCATGAGAAGATGCCGTCTCAACGAAAAAAGGCCTTTGTTTTAATGATTGCCACTCCAATTCACTCCAATTATTTGTAATTGTAATCCCTAAGTATTTAGTTGAATTTACAGCCTTAAGATTTGTGTGACTTATCGCGTAATAGAAATTTAGCTGATTTCCTTTAGTACTCGTGTCAACAACTTCACACTTTTCCTTTTTCACGGTCAGTTGCCACTTTTCGCACCATACAAATATCTTATCTAAATCATTTTCCAAGTCGTTTTGATCATCTGATGACTTTACAAGACGGTAAATGACAGCATCATCTGCAAACAATCGAAGACGGCTACTCAGATTGTCTCCTATATCAGATTGTCTCCTATACCGTTAATATAGATCAGGAACAATAGAGGGCCTATAACACTTCCTTGGGGAACGCCAGATATTTCTTCTGTTCTACTCGATGACTTTCCATCTATTACTATGAACTATGACATTTCTGGCAGGAAATCACGAATGCAGTCTCACAACTGAGGCGATATTCTGTTGGCACGCAGTTTGGTTAGAAGGCGCTTGTGAGGAACGGTGTCGAAAGCCTTCTGGAAATCTAAAAATATGGAATCAATTTGACATCTCCTGTCGATAGCACTTACTACTTCATGAACGTAAAGAGCTAGTTGTGTTTCACAAAAACAATATCGCCTGAAACCGTGCTGACTATATGTCAATAAATCGTTTTTTTTTTCGAGGTACGTCATAATGTTTGAATACAGTATATGTTGGAATACAGCTATAGCGAAGATGACCAATAGCTCGTTGCTCTTCAGGTATGCGTTTTAGAGCCCCTGTTTCCTGGACATTTTATTCTTGATTTGGTGTATACTGCCGCCTCTCAAAAGAAGTAAAGCAAAGAGCGTGTAACAGAAGAGATTTGTTCCACAATATCGAAGATGAACAAGTGATCATAGCTCTTAAGGTATGCCTTTCAGAGCCCATGTTGACTTTTTTGCTTGGAATGATTGTTCCTGTCGTGTTTCTGAATGCTGGCCATTTCAATGTAAATTTTTGAAAACCGCCACAAGCCGGCTATGTATTTTTTATTTACCGGTTTAGCTCTTCAAATGAACAACAGCGTCATCAGAATATGCACTGTAAAAGATACAAATTGTGGTAATACGGAAAACTTACATTGATGTTACGTAAAGATTAAACTGACTGTAGTGTAGTACTTAAACTTACGTTTAAAATACAGTAGTAAATGATGACATCGACAGCGCCAAAGATGAAATAGACTGTACAGTGGCTCCCCCTGCAGGCAATGTGCCTACTATTGCTAGGTTAACCATTCCTCCTGTGTCACCAAGCCACTGTACGGGACATGTCCGACCATCTATCGCACCAAAATAATCGATTTTCTTTCCTTTCCCATTCGTGCGTTGACCCTATGTGGGACCCTATTCCATTTTATTATTCTCATGATGCCGGTGGGAGTTAGACTACATTGACAGCATAGTTGTCGCACTGTCTTCTCCAAATACAGCATCTCTCAATTTGCCTAATAGCGTTTCGCGTGGTCTATGTTTTCTTCCTTCCAGGAATTCCCATTTGGTATCGTCCAGTATTTGTGGTCGACTTTCGTTTGGGCTGTACCGACCTATTACGATCATAGAAACGCATACCTGAGTTCGATAGGTGTTTGTTATTGCGCTTAATTATTAGAGAGTCCTATGTTGTGACCAAATATTGACGACGCTATGTTGTTAATCTAAGAAATATTGGTAATATATTGTCTTACTATATTACTTCAGAAAATATTTGCAATAGTTTGTATTTATTAAAACTATGAATGTTTCATTTATTGAAAGGTTATTTTATTGTTAAGTGGATATGTGAAAAGAAAACAGGTACTGCTGAAAATAGCGAAGTGACGGAATATTTGTTGACGGACATCTAAGCAGCATGAGTTGTATTTTTCTGTTAGCTGAATCGGTATTCGACAGTATAACCCATCGTCAGTGTCATACTACAGAGGACAACAAGCAGTTGTATGCTCATAGGTATCTACAACATAATTATTATATACATAATACCAGAAACTTAAGTGTATTTGCAGTATGTATCTCAATGAGAATCATGTCAGTTACAAAGTCTCGGTTATGTTCAACTTGATGATCATCTAGAAAGCAAACGTCGACATCTAGAACTCAGTTATAACCGTGTCTATGTTAATATGATAGGATATGAAATCCGTCCTAACCCACAGTACACACGTTGTCGTGTACGCTACTCCTGACAAACCTTAAACGGTGACTTCTCTTGATCACGTTAGACACAACAGTACATAATGTCAATGTGTAACCGGTATGTAAGGTTGTCCAAGCATCTTATTTTACATTTATGAATCCAACTCACAGTGTACGTAAATATCTTATCAGAAATAACAAGAGACCTGTAATAAAGACCGCTTGGCCTATCTGGCAGTTCCACATTTCCGTTATAATTACTACAGTTGCGTCCAGTGTGACCAAGAAATGTCACCGTTGAAGATTTGACAGCAGTAACATACACGATAACCTGCATCCTTAGAAATAAGACGGATTTCGTATCCTATCTTATAGACATCGGAACGATTATAATTGGGTTCTAGACATCGACATGGTTGTTTGCTTTCTAGATGAGCTTTGAGCTTAACATACCAAGGAACTTATAACTGACACTCATGTCCCTGATACACGCACACATAATGTAAGTACACTAACGTGTCTGATGGTGTGTATGCAGTTATTAGTAGATATCAACATACATACTATTCTCTGTATCAGATGTCATTGACGATAGATTATACGCTCGATCACCAGTTTGGTTGTTAAACGGTGTTTGGAATATGTCCTATATCAAAATTTACAAACTGTGGAGCACTAAACATTCAAGGATTTGACCATATGTTAATGACTGCCTCTGTAGAATGCTAATTTAGAATGTAGAAATCACGACTGGGCGCTGCCAGCAAAAGGTTGCGTTATTTGACAATAATCGAAGACTCGAAAGCTGGCACTGACATGTATAAACAGTTCTGACCGGATTTCTTTTGACATCAGTGTTAACTATCGTCATTGTATAACAATTCAACTATTATCACTGTTGTACGGATACGTTGAGAGATATAAAATGTTTCTCTTTGCGCTCACGATGTCACTAGACTATATAAGATATGTGGCCTATTGTCAGAATAGTAGGTTACTCATAGCATTGCTCAAATCTCACAGCTTAAACATTCAGTAGACAGCAAGAATGAGTCACTATCACCGCAAGATAAGAGTAAAAATTTTGCAGCTCTGTGGGTACTAATTACTACTTCGAGTGAATCCTTAGACTGTAGGATTTACGAATCAAAAATAAAAACAGTGATGTCAAATAAATATTTGAGAGTAACAGTGTGTAGGGGTGTAAAATGGAGAGGCCCATTTGTAGGTAAAGCAATTCGCTGGCTATACCGAACACTTGAATTCCCGTACTTGAATATTCCCGTACTTGAATATTGCTGTAGTATAGGGGCTTGACTGACGAGGACAAAGATAGTACACAAATTGCAGGCCGAATGATCACAGACTTAGTTGACTAGCGAGACAAGACAACTGTTGAAAAATCTTAATTGACAGACACACTAACAATAACAACGTACATTTCAGAGCAACTGCTTTCACTGCGTCAAGAACCCCCTTTCAGAAAAAACTACGAATACTCTCCAGGCCTCCAACGTATCTAACATGCAGACGTTGAGCTAATGTTGTGGTCTGAAGTCAGAAGAAGCATTTGATGAAGCCGTCCACCAAGTCTGTCCTCAAAGCCTCTAAATCTCTGCATAAGTACATCAACCGACTTCCATGTGAAACGCCTTACTGTGTTCAAGCCCTGGTCTCCCTCTGGAGACTGAGCTGTCATATTTTTCCTGGAGGCCTGAATACCAATGAAATGTTCCCTCTCTTCAGGAGCCGGCTAATTTTTCCCGACACTGTGCTGCTGAAAAGCAAAAACGCAAGTTTCTTGCTCTAATCTTTGGTGTTTCTCCTGTATGTTTCACCAGAAATAACCTGTAATGCCCGGCGGCAGTGGTTGCCATTTGCCCGGAAGAATTTCGGAGGTGGCTTAATCCTAGTGGCAGATTATGGTCAGAGTCAGCATCTAGCCCTGAACTGTTTTGACGTTTAAAGTGTGGTTTCTAAACCTTTGTTTCACTAAAAATAAAAATATGGCATTTGAGTCTTTGATCGCTATTTTTTATTTTCAATGACCGGTTTCATAAATGCGACAGCGAACCAATAGTTCTGTACTGACAGGTTACTCTGTTACTGCAATACATAATCTGAAGATGGGCAGCGAGCCTGAAACCGATCATTGAAAATAAAAATAGCGATCAAAGACTGAAATGCCATATTTTTATCTTTATTTAAAGAACGATCGCGGCAATCCCAATAAGATAATCATATCTAGTTTTGATAAACATTGTTTCACTATTAGTGTATAATTTATCTGAAATCTGGCAGTGTCTCAAGATATCTTCAAATACAATGATACAAATTTATCTTCTCGGCAATTCCCTCAGTTCATATGTAAACAGTGAACAAGGACTGTGTTTTATTGTGATTTATGTTCAGGATGTTAACATTGTTATGCTCAGACAGACAGTGACATATATACATGTCGAATGATTTTCAAAGTCTGCCATGTGCTGAAGCACAGTCGTTTGCACATTACTCGACAACGGCCCTAAAGTTGAAACTGGAACTGTGAAAATAAGTACTTTCTACAACGAATGGCCAAAATGATGTCTTTAAAAAGACAAAGAACAGCACACAAAGAGGCATAGAAGCAGAAAATTTTGCCATGCTCCATCGGTGAATGGAAGGGGAAGAAAGCTTGATAATGGTACGATATAAAGTACCCCTGCCGCTCACTGCGCAGTGACCCGCAGAGTACTGTTGTAGACTGTGTAAACACCTTCCCCCGAACACTCACTGAAGTTGGTCCACAGCCTGTATTGTTTGTCGTGTAGCCTCGTGTCTCTCGGAGCGCGGCTCTTTTCGTTTTCGCTCCAGAGGCGACTGCCGCAGTTATTTAACGACGTTTGCTGGTAGCTGGGTGGGGGGAGCCCGTTATCGGCGCCCCTTTGCCGCTCGCTGGCGCCCCTGTTTGTTTCTGGCCAGAGCCTCGTTACCGCGGAGAGCGAGAATAAAGCACGGCCGGGCTGCTGATTGGACCGACGCACAGCACCGCCGACCTCCCGAATCCCCCTCCGATGCTGATATGAGAGGACCAGAATGTTCCTCATCCATAGATCCCGAACCCTGAGGGAAACCTTTATCATTTTACAAACGCAACTCCATACAGGATGGGCCGCACAGCTTACAAGGAGACTTCAGACTGTGATTCAGTGCTATACATAGATAGTGTCAGCGAACTGTGTTCCGAATAGAAGTGGTAGTAAATAATTAATAAATTAAGACATGTCTGATTGAAGTGTCACTGCACTAATAGTGAAAATGTACACTACTGGCCATTAAAATTGCTACACCACGAGGATGACGTGCTACATACGCGAAATTTAACCGACAGGGAGAAGATGCTGTGATATGCAAATGATTAGCTTTTCAGAGCATTCACACAAGGTTGGCGCCGGTAGCGACACCTACAATGTGCTGACATGACGAAAGTTTCCAACCGATTTCTCATACACAAACAGCAGTTGACCGGCGTTGCCTGGTGAAACGTTGTTGTCATGCCTCATGTAAGGAGGAGAAATGCGTACCATCACGTTTCCGACTTTGATAAAGGTCGGATTGTAGCCCATCGCGATTGCGGTTTATCGTATCGCGACATTGCTGCTCGCGTTGGTCGAGATCCAATGACTGTTAGAAGCATATGGAATCGGTGGGTTCCGGAGGGTAATACGGAACGCCGTGCTGGATCCCAACGGCCTCGTATCACTAGCAGTCGAGATGACAGGCATCTTATCCGCATAGCTGTAACGGGATCGAGCAGCCACGTTCGATCCCTGTGTGGACAGATGGGGACGTTTGCAAGACAACAACCATCTACACGAACAGTTCGACGACGTTTGCAGCAGCATGGGCTATCAGCTCGGAGACCGTGGCTGCGGTTACCCTTGACGCTGCATCACAGGCAGGAGCGCGTGCGATGGTGTACTCAACGACGAACCTGGGTGCACGAATGGCAGAACGTCATTTTTTCGGGTGAATACAGGTTCTGTTTACAGCATCATGATGGTCGCACCCGTGTTCGGCGACATCGCGGTGAACGCACATTGGAAGCGCGTATTCGTCATCGCCATACTGGCGTATCACCCGGCGTGATGGTGTGGAATGCCATTGGTTACACGTCTCGGTCACATCATGTTCGCATTGACGGCACTTTGAACAGTGGACGTTACATTTCAGATGTGTTACGACCCGTGGCTCTACCCTTCATTCGATCCCTGCGAAACCTTACATTTCAGCAGGATATTGCGCGACCGCATGTTGCAGGTCCTGTACGGGCCTTTGTGGATACAGAAAATGTTCGACTGCTGCGCTGGCCAGCACATTCTTCAGATCTTTCACCAATTAAAAACGTCTGGGCAATGGTGGCCGAGCAACTGGCTCGCCACAATACGCCAGTCACTTCTTTTGATGAACTGTGGTATCGTGTTGAAGCTGCATGGGCAGCTATACCTGTACAACCCATCCAAGCTCTGTTTGACTCAATGCCCAGGTCGTTATTACGGCCAGAGGTGGTTGTTCTGGGTACTGATTTCTCTGGATCTATGCACTCAAATTGCGTGGAAAATGTAATCACATGTCAGTTCTAGTATAATATATTTGTCCAATGAATACCCGTTTATCATCTGCATTTCTTCTTGGTGTAGCAATTTTAATGGCCAGTGGTGTAATAAACGATAAACGTTTTCCTTTTGCCATTTCGTGGGAGGTTCGGTGAGAAAGATTTTCGTAAAAGTTCAGAATTATGTGTAAGGTTTGTTGGAAGTCGCTAAATGCTCTCATTTTCACATACTGGATGAATACATTCTGGGTATTTGCGCGCCATCAATTACAGTGACTTTGAGGAAACACTCTTTTTTTTTTTTTTTTTTTAGCTGTAACATTTGACTTATTGTGATGAAATTTTAACATAAGATTGTATCTCTTAATAACCAGATTATGGCTGCATTTTAAATTTTTAAATCTGGTCAGTAATTGTGTGAAATATTGAAAATCTAACTTTTGTTGCCCCTGGAGGCTGTTATATAGGCAACCCGCTGTTGGTACTTGGTTACAGGATAGTCACTTAGTAATTTACAACCCGTTTAAATTGTTCTGTGCCATTGTTTCTGGTTTTAAATGTGCCGCATAACTATTTTTTGTGGGCTCCTGTAATAAGCTAGTAAACGGTAGTGTATGTGCTATTTTTCCTTCTGTAACTGTGTGATGCTTTCTCTTGGTACAATACCGGATCGTAAAATTCTAAATTGTTATTAGTCCGGTTTGAAGTATGCACTATGTTATGTACGACTGTAAAACTCAATAGGAATTTCAGACTGTCCAACAAAAAATAACAGATCAGGGAAATCTCCGAAAATAACTTCAAGCGAATCAGTTAGTGACCTACAGCATGTAAAGTGGACAACGTCAAAATGTCATGAAGTAATTTATAAAGTCTTAGTATTTCGAAGAGCTGGTCAGGAAATAGGTCTAAGGTGAGGCACAGGGAGAGAAGATACTAATGCTATTTTGTGCCGTTTGTAAAGTAACCGTCTTGGAAAGTTCACTTGCCCTTGGTAATCGGCAGTTGTTCCAAGTACAATGTTTACAGCTGTGAGTAGCTATAATGATCCAGACAACAATCAGGGATGGCTCTGGTTTACGTTGGATATCATGTTAAAATTGAGTCTTCCTTCAGCAGCTGATGGCTGTACGCTGCATGTGCCTCCATACAGTCGTAGTAGAAATGGATTCACAGCGTCAGACATACAATCAGCGGCTGTCTTGACTAGGCATCCCGGTTATTACTGAAACAACCGGTTTTCTGCTGTATCGATATTTTTCATCGTCAGTTTACCCCGAGTTTTGAAACCACTCGAAATAACTAGTTTCTGAACTATTTTTATTCTTATTATTTTCTGTAATAAACGTAGAAATAGAACAAAATCTGATTTCCTCAGTTTCAAGGTACATAAAATCAAAATATTAAATTAGATAGGCAAATAAGAGAGAGGACGTCCACCGTTCTCTCCTTTTCTCGAAAAGTGGTAAACGTGGGAATACTACCAAAAAAATCACCTGTGTTCGCATTTTTTTTTGCTGTCCTCAAAAATAGTGTTGTAATCGAGGATCGTATCACTGTATGGGCGTGACGAATAGTCAGTGCTAAAGGATGAAAACTGAGGCTGTAGAACACCCTTTTTTCGTGTTAATTTATCCATTTACAAGCAGATACAGGCTTATTATGTAAACACAAACAACAGATCATTTAATTTCTTTTTTATTGTAGAATGTGAAAGAAATGTTAAGTTTTGCCGGCTGAGGTGGCCGAGCGGTTGTATTCGCTTCAGTCGACCGCTACGGTCGCAGGTTCGAATCCTGCCTCGGGAATGGATGTATGTGATGTCCTTAGGTTAGTTAGGCTGAAGTAGTTCTAAGTTCTAGGGAACTGATGACCTCAGATGTTAAATCCCATAGTGCTCAGAGTCAAATGTTAAGTTTTAGGTTTTCTCGTTATACGATACCGCAAGTTCGTTGTGACGCCTCCCGTCCTTAATCTTTTAAAGCAAATGGCAAATGGAACATTATATTTAATTGATACCACACTTCGTAAAATACTCCCAGACTAGGGATGATTCCATTCTGTAGGACAACTATGTCCATCGACAACAGTGAGAAATTACCATATAGTCCAGACATCGCGTCTCGAACAGCGCACGTACAAGCGTACCATCCAGTAGGCCACGCCCTAAGGTAACAGGTATAGTGTTGTCTCAGCATTGCTGCACCAATTCTTATGCCACGTGTTTCTTGCTCGTTTCTGCCGGCATTGTAATTAACAAAGCGCTGATAGATTATATCATTTTCTATAATAACGCAATATTTCAAGCAATGGACGGCTACGGGCAAAGAGCACACCAACAGCAAAAGAGAAATCATGTAGAGTCTTTAAGAAAATATTCTCCGGTTTCTAGTCGTGTAAAGTGCTTAAATATCTACAAGGCCTTTGGATGAGCGCTCCTCGGTCGTTGTCAGTTGGTGACTTTTGTGACTGCTGCTACTATCCGTGTATAGCCCGTGCTGTCGCCTGTGACGTCACTGGTGCTCAGTCCCGCGCCGTATGAGATAATGTTTTCGTTACACACCTACCGCACCCACTTGAATCTTCCGATGACCTCGTCCAAGGCTGTGCTTTGCTGCAAGCCTTATTGAAGATTATGTGAGATATTTTTATCTCTGTTGCTTCTTTATACGCTACCCCAGAAACTATTTGACCATGTAGTAATAAATATCTCGTCGAATGCAGTTTGGTGGCCGTGTTCGAGAGGACGTTCAGATACCGCCGATTTCTCGGATACTGTAAACACCTTTCGTCTTAGATACGACGCACTGTCTGTCCGACATAACACTGTCAATAGCCGAAAGATATTTCGCATATACCGGGCATTTTGAGGCCTACATCATCTTTCACGGGGCTCATAAATAGCCGATTTTTTGCTGGAGGCCTGAAGACTGAATTGCATTTATGACTTTTCAGGAGCTAGTTGTGTTTTCCTGTAACTAAGCCACAGAACGGAAAAAACGAAAGCTGCTTCGTGTTTTTGTCGGTGGTATTATGCCTGCGTTGGCTAATTTCACTAGTTTATATCGCCGCGAGACAACGGATTCGTACATACCGACTCTTTACTCACACAGTGATTCGCGATAGCGTGACTCTTTTGCAGTAGTCCTGTGAAATAAAAATAATATAAAAATCGTACAAACTTGGTGGAATTTTCTATTACGACTGTAATCATGTCCTCTTACTGGCAATATTGATTGTAACTGCCGAAACATTCCAGCATCACGAAGCGCGGAGCCCCTGCAGCTCCGGAGTAGGCCACCCGCGCGCCCCGTGCCGATTGCCTATTACGGTGGCTCGCGGCTGATGGGATGGAGTCGCGCCAGGCCTTTATTTTTCCCATTAGGTCGCGGCCGTTATTGTGGGTCCTCTATTTAGCTCGTAACGACGTTTCGGGAGCTGCTGTAGGCTGGGGCCTGGTCAACGTCACATAGAGGACAGCGGGGGAATATGGCGTGCGGCATCTAGCGGGCTGTTAATGACTAAAAGGCTTCAACAACAAAAGGCAGCGGGCGAAGCGACACGATACTCAATCACCAGAGAGTTTTTTTTTTGTGAGGGAGATAGTGGAACTGTTTGCAACTGTAGGGTGGTTGAAGCTGAAGATGAAACCAGTGGCCGTGATTATCTTCAGCATGTCTCTACATTCATATTATTATGCCCCAGGCCACTTCGCGGTATGTGGCGGAGGGTACGTTGTGTAGCATTGTCACTTCCTTTTCTTATTTCAGTCCCAACGAATCACAAAGGAAACTCGCTGCTCTTCGCTGTTTCTTTTTTATTTCCATCATCAATCGTAAATAATACCAGTCCGGACTGACGAGTAATATTGAATGTTTTGTGAGCTACCTATGGATATAGACTGTACCTGTTTTACACTACTGGCTATTAAAATTGTTACACCAAGAAGAAATGCAGATGACTAACGGGTATTCATTGGACAAATATATTATACTAGAACTGACATGTGATTACATTTTCACGCAATTTGGGTGCATAGATCCTGAGAAATCAGTACCCAGAACAACCACCTCTGGCCGTAACAACGGCCGTGATACACCTGGGCATTGAGTCAAACAGAGCTTGGATGGCGTGTACGGTTACAGCTGCCCATGCAGTTTCAACATGATACCACAGTAGATCAACAGTAGTGACTGGCGTATTGTGTAGAGCCAGTTGCTCGGCCACCATTGACCAGACGTTTTAAATTGGTTAGAGATCTGGAGAATGTGCTGGCCATGGCAGCAGTCGAACATTTTCTGTATCCAGAAAGGCCCGTGCAGGACCTGCAACATGCGGTCGTGCATTATCCTGCTGAAATGTAGGGTTTCACAGGGATCGAATGAAGGGTAGAGCCACAGGTCGTAACACATTTGAAATGTAACGTCCACTGTTCAAAGTGCCGTCAGTGCGACCAAGAGGTGACAGAGACGTGTAACCATTGCCATCTCATACCATCACGCCGGGTGATACGCCAGTATGGCGATGACGAATACACGCTTCCAATGTGTGTTCACCGCGATGTCGCCAAACTCGGATGCGACCATCATGATTCTGTAAACAGAACCTGTATTCATCCGAAAAAATGACGTTTTGCCATTCGTGCACCCAGGTTCGTCGTTGAGTACACCATCGCAGGCGCTCCTGTATGTGATGCAACGTCAAGGGTAACCGCAGCCATGGTCTCAGAGCTGATAGTCCGTGCTGCTGCTAACGTTGTCGAGCTGTTCGTGCAGATGGTTGTTGTCTTGCAAACGTCCCCATCTGTTGACTCGGGGATCGAGACGTGGCTGCACGATCCGTTACAGCCATGCGGATAAGATGCCTGTAATCTAGACTGTTAGTGATACGAGGCCGTTGGGATCCAGCACGGCGTTCCGTATTACCTTCCTGAACCCACCGTTTCCATATTCTGCTAAGAGTCATTGCATCTCGACCAACACGAGCAGCAATGTCGCGGTACGATAAACAGCAATCGCGATAGGCTACAATCCGACCTTTATCAAAGTCGGAAATGTGATGGTACACATTTCTCCTCCTTATACGAGGCATCACAACAACGATGCACCAGGCAACGCCGGTCAACTGGTGTCTGTATATGAGAAATGGGATCGTAGCCTTTTTGACTGACTTCCATGAGAAAAGGTCAAGTTAATGCTTAAAATACCAAGGCTAGTTTTTCCTACATTGACCGCAGGTGGGAGTGTGATATTCGTCGTTGAGGCACCGTTCCAAGAGTCCCATTGTATGGACTCAGCAGTGGTATTTTGGAGTGCGTCAGACCCAAGGCTACCGTATATCAGTCGGCGGTTTCTGCGGGTTGTTGTTTCCCATGCTATTCTCTTTAAAGCGTCGTCCGTATCCACGGCTGTTATATGACGTAGTTTTACGGCTTCATTTACTGCAAGCAAGTAGCCCATTTGTCTGGCAAATAAAACCAGAAAATAGTAAAAGATTTGCGGATGTGGATATAAGCAGAGCTGGCGGAAATTAAATT
Organism: Schistocerca piceifrons; assembly: GCF_021461385.2. Taxonomy (NCBI): domain Eukaryota; kingdom Metazoa; phylum Arthropoda; class Insecta; order Orthoptera; family Acrididae; genus Schistocerca; species Schistocerca piceifrons. The sequence continues at coordinate 1,102,749,030 of NC_060138.1, forward strand.
TTGAAGATGTCGCCGCGAAGTACCACTAATGTCGTTAGGGAGCGGCCATTTCTGAATATGTGGGCCACTTGAAATTGTCGTCGGTAAAGTCACAAGTCACCATTCTCCTGTGCCCCCAAGTGTAGTAATTCAGGACCATTGTACTGACCGAAGGATTTTTTTTCATTCTTTTTTTTTTCTTTTTTTTCATCAGTCTACTGACTGGTTTGATGCGGCCCGCCGCAAATTCCTTTCCTGTGCTAACCTCTTCATCTCAGAGTAGCACTTGCAACCTACGTCCTCCGCTATTTGCTTGACGTATTCCAATCTCTGTCTTCCTCTACAGTTTTTGCCCTCTACAGCTCCCTCTAGTACCATGGAAGTCATTCCCTCATGTCTTAGGAGATGTCCTATCATCCTGTCCCTTCTCCTTATCAGTGTTTTCCACGTATTCCTTTCCTCTCCGATTCTGCGTAGAACCTCCTCATTCCTAAGGTAGCACCACATCTCAAATGCTTCGATTCTCTTCTGTTCCGGTTTTCCCACAGTCCACGTTTCACTACCATACAATGCTGTACTCCAGACGTACATCCCCAGAAATTTCTTCCTCAAATTAAGGCCGGTATTTGATATTAGTAGACTTCTCTTGGCCAGAAATGCCTTTTTTGCCATAGCGAGTCTGCTTTTGATGTCCTCTTTCCTCCTTGCTCCGTCCGTCATTGGTTATTTTACTGCCTAGGTAGCAGAATTCCTTAACTTCATTGACTTCGTGACCATCAATCCTGATGTTAAGTTTCTCGCTGTTCTCATTTCTGCTACTTCTCATTACCTTCGTCTTTCTCCGATTTACTCTCAAACCATACTGTGTACTCATTGGACTGTTCATTCCGTTCAGCAGATCATTTAATTCTTCTTCACTTTCACTCAGGATAGCAATGTCATCAGCGAATCGTATCATTGATATCCTTTCACCTTATATTTTAATTCCACTCCTGAACCTTTCTTTTATTTCCATCATTGCTTCCTCGATGTACAGATTGAAGAGTAGGGGCGAAAGGCTACAGCCCTGTCTTACACCCTTCTTAATACGAGCACTTCGTTCTTGATCGTCCAGTCTTATTATTCCCTCTTGGTTGTTGTACATATTGTATATGACCCGTTCTCCCTATAGCTTACCCCTACTTTTTTCAGAATCTCGAACAGCTTGCACCATTTTATATTTTCGAACGCTTTTTCCAGGTCGACAAATCCTATGAAAGTGTCTTGATTTTTCTTTAGCCTTGCTTCCATTATTAGCCGTAACGTCAGAATTGCCTCTCTCGTCCCTTTACTTTTCTTAAAGCCAAACTGATCGTCACCTAGCGCATTCTCAATTTTCTTTTCCATTCTTCTGTATATTATTCTTGTAAGCAGCTTCGATGCATAAGCTGTTAAGCTGATTGTGCGATAATTCTCGCGCTTGTCGGCTCTTGCCGTCTTCGGAATTGTGTGGATGATGCTTTTCCGAAAGTCAGATGGTACATCGCTAGACTCATATATTGTACACACCAACGTGAATAGTCGTTTTGTTGCCACTTCCCCCAATGACTTTAGAAATTCTGATGGAATGATATCTATCCCTTCTGCCTTATTTGACCGTAAGTCCTCCAAAGCTCTTTTAAATTCCGATTCTAATACTGGATCCCCTATCTCTTCTAAATCGACTCCTGTTTCTTCTTCTATCACATCAGACAAATTTTCACCCTCATAGAGGCTTTCAATGTATTCTTTCCACCTATCTGCTCTCTCCTCTGCATTTAACAGTGGAATTCCCGTTGCACTCTTAATGTTACCACCGTTGCTTTTAATGTCACCAAAGTTTGTTTTGACTTTCCTGTATGCTGAGTCTGTTCTTCCGACAATCATATCTTTATCGATGTCTTCACATTTTTCCTGCAGCCATTTCGTCTTAGCGTCCCTGCACTTCCTATTTATTTCATTCCTCAGCGACTTTTATTTCTGTATTCCTGATTTTCCTGGAACATGTTTGTACTTCCTCCTTTCACCAATCAGCTGAAGTATTTCTTCTGTTACCCATGGTTTCTTCGCAGCTACCTTCTTTGTACCTATGTTTTCCTTCCCAACTTCTGTGATGGCCCTTTTTAGAGATGTCCATTCGTCTTCAACTGTACTGCCTACTGCGCTATTCCTTATTGCTGTATCTATAGCGTTAGAGAACTTCAAACGTATCTCGTCATTCCTTAGTACTTCCGTATCCCACTTCTTTGCGTATTGATTCTTCCTGACTAATGTCTTGAACTTCAGCCTACTCTTCATAACTACTATATTGTGATCTGAGTCTATATCTGCTCCTGGGTACGCCTTACAATCCAGTATCTGATTTCGGAATCTCTGTCTGACCATGATGTAATCTAATTGAAATCTTCCCGTATCTCCCGGCCTTTTCCAAGTATACCTCCTCCTCTTGTGATTCTTGAACAGGGTATTCGCTATTACTAGCTGAAACTTGTTACAGAACTCAGTTAGTCTTTCTCCTCTTTCATTCCTTGTCCCAAGCCCATTTTCTCCTGTAACCTTTTCTTCTACTCCTTCCCCTACAACTGCATTCCAGTCGCCCATGACTATTAGATTTTCGTCCCCCTTTACATACTGCATTACCCTTTCAGTATCCTCATACACTTTCTCTATCTGTTCATCTTCAGCTTGCGACGTCGGCATGTATACCTGAACTATCGTTGTCGATGTTGGTCTGCTGTCGATTCTGATTAGAACAACCCGGTCACTGAACTGTTCACAGTAACACACCCTGTGCCCTACCTTCCTATTCATAACGAATCCTACACCTGTTACACCATTTTCTGCTGCTGTTTATATTACTCTAAACTCATCTGACCAGAAATCCTTGTCTTCCTTCCACTTCATTTCACTTCACTGACCCCTACTATATTTAGATTGAGCCTTTGCATTTCCCTTTTCAGATTTTCTAGTTTCCCAACCACGTTCAAGTTTCTGACATTCCACCCCCCGACTCGTAGAACGTTATCCTTTCGTTGATTATTCAATCTTTTTCTCATGATAACCTCCCCCTTGGCAGTCCCCTCCCGGAGATCCGAATGGGGGACTATTCCGGAATCTTTTGCCAATGGAGAGATCATCATGACACTTCTTCAATTACTGGCCACATGTCCTGTGGATACACGTTACGTGTCTTTAATGCAGTGGTTTCCATTGCCTTCTGCATCCTCATGTCGTTGATCATTGCTGATTCTTCCGCCTTTAGGGGCAATTTCCCACCCCTAGGATAAGAGAGTGCCCTGAACCTCTATCCGCTCCTCCGCCCTCTTTGACAAGGCCGTTGGCAGAATGAGGCTGACTTCTTATGCCGGAAGTCTTCGGCCGCCAATGCTGATTATTTATCAAAATTTAGGCAGTGGCCGGCCGGTGTGGCCGTGCGGTTCTAAGCGCTTCAGTGTGGAACCGCGTGACCGCTACGGTCGCAGGTTCGAATCATGCCTCGGGCATGGATGTGTGTGATGTCCTTAGGGTAGTTAGGTTTAAGTAGTTCTAAGTTCTAGGGGACTGATGACCTCAGATGTTGAGTCCCATAGTGCTCAGAGCCATTTGAACCATTTTTAGGCAGTGGCGGGGATCGAACCCGGGACCGAAGACGTTTTGATTATGAATGAAAGACGCCACCCCTAGACCACGGGTACCAGCATTTTGTAACACTAGTATATTGTTTACTCTCCTGAATGTCTTTTGGACAATACTTAAGATGTTACTAGGCTCTGGTTCCGTGCAGAGTTTGCCATTAACAATCAATAGTATTTAACGTGAGGTATGTACCAAACAACGGGAAGAGTTACGTACTTTCTGCTATTTAAAGTTACTATTAGTGTTGTTCTGAAATCGAGGTCGTATTGCAACGGCGAGGTAACTGTGTGCTGCTCCTACAGAAAACATTTCCACACACCTTCTGGTGTATTTCTTCTTTTGCAGTGCTGTTTATACGCCTTCCCAGTTAGAAAAAAAATTAATGTTAACCGGCTACACTAAGCTGTAGCGGATACTAGCCGTAGGAAACCTCTCTACAGGACGCATCAAAATGCTTTTCAGAGTCAGGTTAGGTGAACGATTAATTGAAAGGTAGTTTGCGAGTAAAAACTTCAATATATTGTGAATTGTTTGATAAAAACAGGACCTAGCTCGTGCTAATCTTAAGCTACAGGTTCGTCATTTACACGCAGTCACACTCAATCTCAATCTTAATAGGCAGTTTATGGTAATCAACCGAACCCGTTATCAAAAGGATTAACAAAGGGATTGTCTGTGACAGAATTCTCGCCGGAATTTGACCCCTACGAATGTTCAGTTCACGGTCACACTTGTGTAACACGCCACGCGGATTTTGGTTATTCAAAAGTAACAGTTTACGTATTAAAATCGGAATTTCACGTGTCTATCTTTCATCACACGTTCGCGTCCACTTTGCGCCACTTCACAGTCAAGTTGTAACCATTATTCCGTAAAATTTTCACATCTATTCATAGCTTCTTATATCCATGTTCGAACATGATCATCGCAGACATCCGAACTGAACTTAGGTTTGACGAAGAAATTCTCTTAACCCTCAAAATGCGCGCGAACTTAGTGTTATCTGTTTGGCTAGAACATCGTAACTAATCGATTATTAGCATTAAACTGAAAAATCCCGCGGCTGCTACTTTTGACCAATCACAGCTTAATAGCTTTTATGAACAGTTTATGAAAAGAACAAATTTATAAAGCCACAATTATCAAGATAAATCACTCTTTAAATAACAAAGCTATGTCAGAAAAATATCCTGTTTCCCAGTCCCATAAACTGGCTAGTTGTACTTTACAATTTCAGCTGCTTTAATTCACTCTCTCTGTACACAGTTCTCACGCTAACGTATACTGGATCAGATTAGAGTGCACATCCGTCATGCGAGAAATGACTCGTGTATGGAACTGTATGCCTGCAACCGTCTCTTACATATGCGCGATTCAAGGCACTACGGATCAATATGTATTCAGTGCCAGAGGTCGTGGGAAGGCATAAGACATGGTGTTAATAGCGACTTGCTCATCAGCGAGCTGAAAACCGCAGTAAAACGTCATGGTATTGTAGTCTTTCTGGAGAGATGCTGATCCGCATATCTTGCAGTGTTACGCATAACTGTTCTTATGTATCAAATGAAGCAACAAGTTTACTGTTACCAGTCACTGTTTATCCATCTCCACGACTCGTTTCAAAGGTTTAAACCTCCATCATCAGGTGGATTTATATTTGTTAGTGTGACAATGTCATACTAACAAATGTAAATCCACCTGATGATAGAGGTTTAAACCTTTGAAACGTTACAGTGACTGCTAACAGTAAACTTGTTTCATTTAATGCCAATAACGGTCACTGTAAAGCCTAAACTAAAATGTTCGCTTTTAAAAATGTTCTTATGAAATTGATTGATTCTAATTTAATTGAGCGTACTCTGGTATAAAAAATAAATCCGTGATTGGGATGTTTCTGGTAATCTGTGGGCCAAGCCATGGTCGTTAGTGCACTGGTGTGCTCATCAACCCACTTGTGTCTATCAAATAACGCTGATGACAAGTCACACTATTCTATTACAAAACATCTCCGTCAGGGTACTCTAATGCCAGAAAGGGATCTACACTGTCTGTCCAGAGGTATACGCACACCCTTTAAGCATTAGGAATTAACCACTAGACGTTCCTCGAGGGGAAACCGCCATTATAGAACGATGTGGGAGTATTCTGTTGTCAGTATGGAAGCAGTAAAACGAGAATGGGTCGGTCAAGAGAGCTGCGACTTCAAACTGGGACTAGTCATTGGATGTTACCTGAGTAACAAACCTATCAGGTACTTTTGAACACTTTTAAAGCTGCCCTGTCGACTGTCGATGATGTGACTGTATAGTGGAAACGGAAAGCAACAACCAAAACTAAATAATGACCAAGCAGACCTCATGTACTCACGCAAGGGGGTAGTGGAGCATTGCAGAAGGTGATTGTATAAAATCTGCGGGAAGAATCACTCTTGAGTCCGTTGGTGTTACCAGTAGTTTAGCTAGCACAATGACTATGCGTAGGGAGTTTTAAAAAAATGGAGACAGCATTTCCTCATAGGCCACACATTTATACAGTCACTGCCAACTGACGCGTGAGGTAGACCGACGCTACTACTGATGAATGACTGGAAACTACTGATTTATAGTGATGAATCAAGCTGTATCTTGTGGCAATCTGGTGGAATAGTTGGGTTTGGCAAATGACTGAAGAACGTTACCTGCCATCATGCGTATGTCTACAGTGCAGTACGGAGGAGGTAGTAATATGGTTTGGGGGTGTTTTTCGTGGTTAGGGTGTGGTTTCTTAATATGCATAAGACAACGCTAAAGGCGGAAGGATAACAACACATTTTACAATATTGTGTACTATGTACAGTGGAGGAACAGTTCGGAGACGATGGTGGTTTATACCAAAATGATAGTGCATCCTGTATAAAGCAACATTTGTGAAGTAATGGTCTGCGGACAGTAACAGTCCCGAAATGGACTGATCTGCCCAGAATCCCGACCTCAGCCCAGTGTAACACGTTTGGGAAGAGTTGGAACGTCGACTTTACTCCAGACCCTAGCGTCCAACTTGAATACCTTCTCTGCTTTGTGTTGCCATTCCTCCTCATACTTACGCCATTGAAAGTGCCCCAGTAGAGTTGAGGCCGTCATAAAGGTAAACGGTAGATATACGCCATATTAATTCCCACTAATAGGTGCCCCAGTACTTTTGATCAGATAATACGGGCGGTCTGGAATAATGCCCACATAATACGTTCACGTACCGAGCGAGGTGGCGCAGTGGTTAGACACTGGACTCGCATTCGTGAGGACGACGGTTCAATCCCGCGTCCGGCCATCCTGATTTAGGTTTTCCGTGATTTCCCTAAATCGCTTTAGGTAAATGCCGGGATGGTTCCTTTGAAAGGGTACGGCCGACTTCCTGTCCCATCCTTCCCTAATCCGATGAGACCGATGACCTCGCTGTCTGGTCTCCATCCCCAAACAACGTCTTCTAGACATCTGTTTAAGGAGTACTGTTTCACAGACACTGAGGTGACATATTCTGCTGCATCTCCTTTTGCCCAGTGTAGTGCAGCAACTGGAAGTGGCATGGACTCAACAAATCGTTGGAATTTCCCTGCAGAAATATTGAGCCATGCTGCCTCTATAGTCGTCCGTAATTGCATAAGGGTTGCCAGCGCATGATTTTGTGCTCCCGCTGACCTCTCGATTATGATCTATGAATGTTCGATGGCATTCATTTAGGGCGATCTGGAAGGCCAAGTCATTCGCTCCAATAGTCCAGAATGTTCTTCAAATCAGTTACGAACTGTGGCCCAGTGACTTGGCGCATTGTCTTCCATAAAATCTCATCGTTGTTTGAGAACTTGAACTCCATGAATAGCTGCAACTAGCCGAACATAACCATTTATAGTCAATGAACGGTTCAGTTGGACCAGAGAACCCAATCCGTTCCATACAAACACAGCCCACACCATTGTGGAGCCACCACCAGCTTGCAAATTGCCTTGTTGGCAACTTGCGTCCATGGCTTCACGGGGTCTGCGGCACACTCGAACCCTACCATCAGCCCTAACCATCTGAAATTAGGACTGATCTGACCACATCAAGATTTTCCAGTTGTATGGGGTCCAACCGATATGGTCACGAGCCCAAGAGAGGCGCTGCAGGCGATGTCGTGCTGTTAGCAAAGGCTCTCCCGTTCGTCGTCTGTTGCTACAGCCCAATAACGCCAAATTTCGCAGCACTGTGGTAACATATATTTTCGTCGTACGTCCCACATAGATTTCTGCGGTTATCTGATCCAATGCTGATTGCCTGTTAGCACTGACAAATCTACGCAAATGCCGCTGCCCTCGGTCGTTACGTGAAGACCGTCGGCCAATGCTTTGTCCGTGGTGAGAGGTAACGACTGAAATTAGATATTCTCGGCACACTCTTGACGCCATGGGTCTTGGAATATTGAATTCCCTAACGGTATCCGACATGAAATATCCCATGCGTCTAGTTCCATCAACCACTCCGCGCTCGAAGTCGGTTAATTCCCGTCGTGCGGCCGTAATCACGTCGGAAACGTTTCCACATGAATCACTTGAGTACAAATGACAACTCCGCCAATGCACTGATCTTTTATACGTTATGTGCCAGATACTACCGCCGTGTATATATCCCATGACTTTTGTCGACACGTTGTGTGTTTAATCCCTCATGAAGTTTATTGTAAATAATCCAACGCAGTTCAAAAATAAGAATGATGTACATAATTACAACACCAGAAGAAAAAATATATTTATTTTTCCACATTGTACTACAACTGAGCCACCTGTTGCCTGTAACCGTAGCTTTATAGAGCACTTACCACGCACTCACATGGCCATGAGCTCAATATAATTGAAACTATTTCCATTGATCCATGTTGCTCTCCGCCAGTGTTGCATGGGAGAGCTACCACGTTCGCGTCTACATGACATTAGTGGAGTTTTGTGTCGAGGTGTCGGCAAAGGCCAACGAGTCAGTCGTCGGCTGCTGAAACCTATGAAGTGTTTTTGTCTGTGTACCGTCCAGTTACAAAGGGGTTCCTGACGTCTTATATTAAATCGGCACCGATCGCCTCGTATGGCACCGTGGTAACGACGTGAAGTCCTTGCATCAAACATTTGTGGTCATTCTGTGCGGTGATTTACATGAGTAGGCACGTAGTCTGCAATATTGAGATCCGTCCTAGACGCTTGTGACTGCGGACATCCGAGTTCCTGTGTAATCTACGCTGTGCTATGACCCATACGGCTCCTATCGATCATCATCCACCGTCCAGAGTCGGTTAACTCGCGACGTGTCGTCACGTACTTACGCACCTGTCTTTAACAGACTGCTCAGATATTGCCTGGGCTCTCATCATAAGTCGCATGTAGCCGCAGTAACGGCGCATCTTTGAGTAGGACAACTCAGTTTATAGCCTTTAGAGTCGTGGGCGGACTCATTTTGTCGATTCGAATGTTTACGGTGCTGGTGCTACTTGTTTCTAGGTCACCAACGACAAGTCAGAACATACATAAAGCCAACTAATTCATACGTAAACCAACTTTATAAAGATTTCACGGAACTCATTGCGCTGACCGCAGAATTCACAAAAAATGTACCAAAGGACCAAGCACAAGGTCATAGCTCTCTGAAACCGTCACTACTTCGGCTTTCCTGCTAGAGGTATTCAGCGAGTGTCATCAAGCGAATATTCCATTCGTTTCACTGTACATATGAGCCACATGTTGTCAAGATGAATCAGTAAGTGTCCTGCGCGGCTGATTTTTTTTGTGCCGGCCGCGGTGGTCTAGCGGTTCTAGGCGCACAGTCCGGAACCGCGCGACTGCTACGGTCGCAGGTTCGAATCCTGCCTCGGGCATGGATGTGTCTGATGTCCTTAGGTTAGTTAGGTTTAAGTAGTTCTAAGTTCTAGGGGACTGATGACCACAGATGCTAAGTCCCATAGTGCTCAGAGCCATGGGTACTTCTTTTTGGTCCCAGGCAGTTTACTAGGGTCGTCCCCAACAACAAATAATTTGGATGTTAACTACTGACTAAACTCTCGGCCAAACAAAAACAAATGGAAGAGGAACAGAGAAAATTTCTTCCGGACAACTGTTGCTGTATATTTCCAAATATACGAAGCTTTTCAAAAATAAAATGATTCCACTTACATGATTGGTTCAAATGGCTCTGAGCACTATGGGACTCAACTGCTGAGGTCATTAGTCCCCTAGAACTTAGAACTAGTTAAACCTAACTAACCTAAGGACATCACAAACATCCATGCCCGAGGCAGGATTCGAACCTGCGACCGTAGCGGTCTTGCGGTTCCAGACTGCAGCGCCTTTAACCGCACGGCCACTTCGGCCGGCCCACTTACATGAGCAAACGTATTTTTTGTCTTTTCACAACTTCTTTTACATTTTGCTTGACCTACGTTTTGTGGTGTGTCGTCATGTAGTAATTTACTTTTTATGTTTTATCTCCTCCAAGTTTGTAGAACACAACGTAATAATTCAGGCAGCAAAGAATCTTCGTGGCAATTCTACGTCCTCTTCTATGTGCATAAATTCTTGGTTGACTGATAATTTCGTTTTCGGACTTGGAGGTATATTTTGTATAGCGTGAGAGGGAAAAGATAAGAGGGTACGTTGAGCAGGGATGACGACTGTGATAAACTTCGAATTTCCGTCAATAGCACTCACTAAATCGTAGCTTAACAGTAATGCAACTTCTGCATAGGGTTAAAAAAATAATAAATTCTTCTCTCATGTAAAATATACTTACTCTCTTCCAAAAACCACAACATTCTGTAACTACTTTCTATGTCTTGTCAGCTGGTAAGGATAAAATATCACTTAAAAAAAGGTCTTCGTCATCTTAATAAATCAATGTATCACTTCCCATGAATACATAACGTAATATGAATAAACATCAACTCTCTCAGTTTCAACCTTTTTCTCTTAGAAGTTAAGCTGACAGTCACAAATACGTCTCGATAGTAATTGAACTAAAATTATCCAATGTCATTAACATGAAGTTACGAATTCAGGATCAAAGTCTCATGGATAAAACAGGGACAATATGTGATCTTTGATGTGAAGGATGTTGGCCCTCCGTGCTTTATGGCTTATGACCAAATATTCGACAGCGCGTTTCGTCTTCAAGGCTCACACATTGTCCCCATGATCTGCCTTTAGATGACAAGGTGAAAATACGGTTTCTGTAGTCACATAGATCTTTTGCTTGCGCCTTTGTGCTGCAGTTTTCGCAGGGACGGCGTGGTTACGATCGGATTTGGCAGTGGTAATAGAAGCAGTGGCCAGATGCCCTTCCTGCCATCGCCCCGCCGTACCCCTCGGGATGGAATCAATGTATCCCAGCTGTCTGAAATAGTGCGAACGTGTTTCAAATGTCTGCGAGTCGTGTAATTGAGGCAGGACATGGGGAGCAGCCCAGTATTTACCTAGTGGGATGTGGAAAACCACCTAAAAACCACATCCAGGTTGGCCGGCACACTGGCCCTCGTCGTTAATTCGATCCGGGGCCGGCGCGCCTACCCGAGTTCAGGAAGCAGCGCTTTAGCACTCTCGGTTAACCCGGCGGGTCCTGTAGTCACATAAGATACGTACATGTAATTTAGCACTAATAAAAACTTGAACTAATTGTTTCAAACACACATTAAGTCGGCGATTGAGGAAAACGGGTGTGAGAAAGAAAATGGTGTCAGTCTAGTTTCTAGTGTTATTGTTACATAAATATTATTTATGTTCTGGTGTGCTACGAAACAAAGTTCCTATACAGACCAAAGAATTTAAGTGGTAAATCGCAGTTCATTTACATTTTACAATATGCAACATCCAAATGGAATGATCGTATAAAACTCTGGTCGTGTAAGCGTGACTGCTACGGTCGCAGGTTCGAATCCTGCCTCGGGCATGGATGTGTGTGATGTCCTTAGGTTAGTTAGGTTTAATTAGTTCTAAGTTCTAGGGGACTGATGACTTCAGATTTTAAGTCCCATAGTGCTCAGAGCCATTTTCTGGTCGTGCAATATCTCGTAGTTTTAAATACTCAGATTCTACGTACGCCATATTGATCAAGGGATGGTAACACATCCGGCACTTAACGTTGATTCAGTAAGTTTCATAATACCCAAGGAGGAGCACACAAGTGTCAAAAGCATATTGAAAATAGCTGACAGGTCACTAACATCAGCCATCCACTATCACGTGACTGTTTGCAGACAATTAGAAGGAAACCGCTAGTTCCAAGTAAGCGGAATAACCTGGCAGTATTAAATTCGAAGTATAATACAAGTGGGAGTCTTCAGTTAAGTGTGGATGGCGATCGCCATTTATCGTACCCAGACCTCTTTAGCTGGACCCACAAGATAAACAGCAGATACATCAAGCTACCTGTAGCATACGAACCACTAATTAACAATTCGCATTTACAACACAAATAGACACTGTAAGGACACTTGAAAAAGGCGAATGTTGAGCGTGAAGCACCTGATTCCAAAATAAACGACAAATTTTAGTTATATTAGTTTAGTCACGCTTATTCATAGAAACGTAACTTGAGTGAGGTCATGTAAATTGTTCGTGAATGAAGGTGTTTACACTTCAAAGTGGGTAACCAGGATGGCGAGTTAGAATAGCCATTGCGTGACACGACATCGTCACGCAGACGGTATTGGAACGCTCACCATAATTTCTTGCAGTTCGAAACGTAAGTTGACTACCGCTCGACCAAGGGCTGCCATCAAGCAAGTGTTATGACGAGTGTGCTAAGAATCAGGAACCAACGGGTGCTACTCATCTGTTGCCTCTGCAACCGGTTCTTGAAACTGGCAGACAGGAACCCCACCTGGCACCACAGTGGATGCAGACTTCTTGCAGAATCAGATGCCGAGAACAAGTCCGGTCGCATGCATCACGCAAAGATAGCTTTTTCAACGAGCAATATTCACGGCTCCAGCCGACGCTCAATCCCACCGAACCCGCAGTGACCAAAAACCGCAACTTTTAGCAGTGGATCAAAGATACCATGACCACATATAACATAGACCACGCATGTACCTATCTCTGGCGTGTTAAGGCTTTAAACCAATATCTAAGTCACGTGACTTGGGGCAGAAAGTCGATTTCCTGTCTTTACACGCTGTGTGAAGTGGAGCTGACAGTTTTTCCCATTTATAGCTGAAATCGAGCATTGATTTTGACAATTCAACGACCTGTAGTACACCTGTTAACACATGAAGTAGTGCAGTTAACGTAGTTTCACCGAAATTCTTGATAATAAAGCAATGGTTATCCTCTTTACATGTGGTCAAGTTGGAACGTATTGACAGTTCTTTTTAACAGGCGACGGAATAATTGTTGTTTAGTGAATCTTTTTTTTTGGCATTGTGAATTCTTGTAGTTCACCACTTCCGCAGGAGTGGAAGACAAAATAATAATTCCGTACGCAGCATTAGTTTTCTAACGATTCCACAAGAATGTGTGTGAAATGTTATTTGCTTTTGTAAGATAGGAAATTCGTTTATGTGCATAATGTCAGGTATTTACAGATAATAATTGCATATATTTTCTGACTTTTCGCAATCCAGTACAGATGCCGAAACGATATCAGGGTAGGAAGCGTAATATATTACAAAACGTTGATTATACTTGTGTAGTGAGCTGTATGTTAACAATATGTCGTTTTAAAATCTTCGTCATTCATCAAGTTTTGCATCGAAGGACCAACATTCATCGTATCTCTGAACTCATGGAAATATCTCTGCAAATATTCTGAAATAGTTCCTTTTCACAGTTCAGATTTTCATCCGTTCGTGAAGTGTAGGGTCAAAACAAGATTTCTCTGGGCATATATTCATTGAAGAACAGTAATTTTGTTGGTTGTAAACAGAACTTTCTGTACGTTTCACCTGACCACACGTAAAAACGATAACCATCGCATTAATGTTAGGAATTTCGGAGGAATCAGATTAACTTTACTACTACATGTGTAATAGCAATAAGGTAAATTATTTTATTGTTAAAATCAATGCTTCACTTCAGCTATAAATGAGACAAACTGTGTCAACTCCACCCCACACAGTGCGTAATAACAGAAACTCGACATCCTGCCCCGAATCTTGTGACTTAGATGTTGGTTTCAGTGTAATGACGTCACGCGGAGTCTGTTTGTAACCTGTGGTCCATGAAAGGTACTTCGGCCACGACGTCACGGCGTTTACTCCAGCCGCTGTCAAACATACTGCTCAGCCGCCCGTCGCTTCGAGGGCGCCTCCTGGACACGTCAGCGCTGAAATGCTGGCCCACAGACTTGCTTACTCTTTGTATGCGACCAGAGAGGCTAATAACGAGCGGGAACTGTCGATATAAAACCTGCCCTCACGCCACATCTGAGTGAGCGCACCAAATCATGGTACGAAAAACACGCCAAAAACGTTTGAGAACCTCGTCCGGCTTGAATTACGCTCACCACAGACTGCTCATTAAGCACGTCCTTGGGCCGTCGCTGCACTCAGCACCTCGCGTCATTTGAAAAAGATGTGAAGTCGCTACTCCTTAGAACACACTTCACTCCGCCGATCAGTTACTCTTCTGTTCTTTTTTATTATTACTATTAATATTGTTATTTGGTCCACTGAACGCTTGCAGCGAAGCAATGACCTTTTCAGAGTTACTGTACTCCGTATGTCCATTGCGTGCAATTCGTGTGCATTGATCATTAGAAAACTGGATGATATGCACCTACTTTCACTAATGGCAGTAATTCCTGTCGGGTTCGTTTCAGATCGTCATCGACAATACTTAGCACTAAATGTACATGTACATCGACATATACATGTATACTTTGAAAATCACATTTAAGTTCCTGGCAGAGGGTTCATCGAATCACCTTCACGATTCACTATTATTCTAGTCTCCTACTGCGCGCGGAAAGAACGAACACCTATGTCTTTCCGTACGATCTCTAATTTCCATTATTTTATCGTGGTGATGGTTTCTCCCTGTGTAGGTCAGTATCAACAAAATATTTTCGCATTCAGAGCAGAAAGTTGGTGATTGGAATTTCGTGAGGAGATTCCGCCGCAACGAAAAACGCCTTTGTTTTAGTGATGTCCACCTCACATCCTGTATCATTTCAGTGACAGCCTCTGCCCTATTTCGCGATAATACAAAACGTGCTGCCCTTCTTTGAACTTTTTCGATGTACTCCGTCAATCCTATGTGGTAAGGATCCCACACCGCGTAGCAGTATTCTAAAAGAGGACGGACAAGCTTAGTAGATCTGTTACATTTTCTGAGTGCCCTGCCAATAAAACGCAGTCTTTGGTTAGCTTTCCCCACATTTTCGTTGTGTTCCTTCCTGTTTAAGTTGTTCGTAATTGTAACTCCTAGGCATGTAGTTGAATTTACGGCCTTTAGATGTAACTGATTTATCGTGTAACTAAAGTTTAACGGATACCTTTTAGCACTCATGTGGAGGACCTCAAGCTTTTCGTTATTTAGGGTCAGCTGCCAATTTTCGCACCGTACAGATATCTTTTCTAAATCGTTTCGCAATTTGCTTTGATCTTCTCATGACTTTATTAGTCGATAAACGACAGCGTCACCTGCTGCGAACAACTTAAGACGGCTGCTGAGATTATCTCCCAAATCATTTATATACATCAGGAACAGCAAACGGCCTATAACACTACCTTGGGGAACGCCAGAAATCACTTCTGTTTTACTCGATGACTTTCCGTCAGTTACTACAAACTGTGAGATCTCCGACAGGAAATCACGAATCCATTCACATAACTGAGACGATATTCCGTAAGCACGGAATTTCGCTACAGGCGGCTTCGAAATCAAACACAAGTTTTCTTTGAACCTTTCATCAACTGTGTCATCTGAATCGGGAGGTCGGTAAAAGGATCCAGTTATTATTTTATTCCGTCTCCTATTTCTGTCTGATAAGATTGGTCACGATCGCCGCGTTCGTACACCAACAAATCGGGCAACTTCATTTGTTTTGTGGTAACGGGAGCGCCGAAACATCTCATTTCTGAAAATAAAATGATTATATCTACACAAGGAAACAGACTTTCCGTGCCTGTTTCATAATTTTCTTGTTTTACGCTGCCTAGGTTTCTGGTTCCAAGCCCATTTTTTAGGCTTACTGTATGTCTTTTTCTGTATTACGTGACAACGTACCTACAATCACGTAAAAATCTATGTTACTAAATGGCGAGTATCGTTCTGTCCCAAATGATGGAGGCTGCCTCTTTAAGGGCTTCCAGGAGCAAAACAGTTGAGTTAAAGTATTTCATATAATTATTTATTATTATTATATTTATATATTTATTATTATATAAGTATTTCAATAATTATCGTCCTAATTTAAAAATGGACTGTGCTGTCATAATCTATTCACTAAGAGGTACGTTCTTACGTTAAACTTTAACACAATGAGTCACGTATTGAAGCTAGAAACTGTGTACTATGTCTTGAGGGAGCGCAACTCACGAAGCGGAAATTACTCAGAATATATTCATCCGTTATTTGTGATTGAGAACAACAAATAAACTTCACACGTAATTTAAAATATTTCGAAAAGTTTTCCCGCTGACATCCCACACAAAGTACTGAAAGAAAATGAGTTCAAATGGTTCAAATGGCTCTGAGCACTATGGGACTCAGCTGCTGAGGTCATTAGTCCCCTAGAACTTAGAACTAGTTAAACCTAACTAACCTAAGGACATCACAAACATCCATGCCCGAGGCAGGATTCGAACCTGCGACCGTAGCGGTCTTGCGGTTCCAGACTGCAGCGCCTTTAACCGCACGGCCACTTCGGCCGGCAAAATGAGTTCATACTTCATTTTCGCTGCTCGTGCAGTGAAACTTCAGCATCAAACTTGATTTTTTAATTTATTACGAAAATTTTATAGTCATGGGTGACTGGAATTCGTCAGTAGGAAAAGGGAGAGAAGGAAACATAGTCGGTGAATATGGATTGGGGCTAAGAAATGAAAGAGGAAGCCGCCTGATAGAATTTTGCACAGAGCACAACATAATCATAGCTAACACTTTGTTTAAGAATCATGAAAGAAGGTTGTATACATGGAAGAACCCTGGAGATACTAAAGGTATCAGATAGATTATATAATGGTAAGACAGAGATTTAGGAACCAGGTTTTAAATTGTAAGACATTTCCAGGGGCAGATGTGGACACGGACCTGTAGATTAAAACTGAGGAAACTGCAAAAAGGTGGGAATTTAAGGAGATGGGACCTGGAAAAACTGAAAGAACCAGAGGTTGTACAGAGTTTTAGGGAGAGCATAAGGGAACAATTGACAGGAATGGGGGTAAGAAATACAGTAGAAGAAGAACGGATAGCTTTGAGGAATGAAATAGTGAAGGCAGCAGAGGATCAAGTAGGTAAAATGACGAGGGTTAGTAGAAATCCTTGGGTAACAGAAGAAATATTGAATTTAATTGATGAAAGGAGAAAATATAAAAATGCAGTAAATGAAGCAGGCAAAATGGAATACAAACGTCTCAAAAATGAGATCGACAGGAAGTGCAAAATGGCTAAGCAGGGATGGCTAGAGGACAAATGTAAGGATGTAGAGGTTTATCTCACTAGGGGTAAGATAGATACTGCCTACAGGAAAATTAAAGAGACCTTTGGAGATATGAGAACGACTTGTATGAACATCAAGAGCTCAGATGGAAACCCAGTTCTAAGCAAAGAAGGGAAAGCAGAAAGGTGGAAGGAGTATATAGAGGGTCTATACAAGTGCGATGTGCTTGAGGACAATATTATGGAAATGGAAGATGATGTAGATGAAGATGAAATGGGAGATACGATACTGCGTGGAGAGTTTGACAGAGCACTGAAAGACCTGAGTCGAAACAAGGCCCCCGGAGTAGACAACATTCCATTGGAACTACTGACGGCCTTGGGAGAGCCAGTCCTGACAAAACTCTACCATCTGGTGAGCAAGATGTATGAGACGGGCAAAATACCCTCAGACTTCAAGAAGAATATAATAATTCCAATCCCAAAGAAAGCAGGTGTTGACAGATGTGAAAATTACCGAACTATCAGTTTAATAAGTCACAGCTGCAAAATACTAACACGAATTCTTTACAGACGAATGGAAAAGCTAGTAGAAGCCAACCTCAGGGAAGATCAGTTTGGATTCCGTAGAAACACTGGGACACGTGAGGCAATACTGACCTTACGACTTATCTTAGAAGAAAGATTAAGGAAAGGCAAACCTACGTTTCTAGCATTTGTAGACTTAGAGAAAGCTTTTGACAATGTTGACTGGAATACTCTCTTTCAAATTCTAAAGGTGGCAGGGGTAAAATACAGGGAGCGAAAGGCTATTTACAATTTGTACAGAAACCAGATGGCAGTTATAAGAGTTGAGGGGTATGAACGGGAAGCAGTGGTTGGGAAGGGAGTAAGACAGGGTTGTAGCCTCTCCCCGATGTTGTTCAATCTGTATATTGAGCAAGTAGAAAAATTCGGAGTAGGTATTAAAATCCATGGAGAAGAAATAAAAACTTTGAGGTTCGCTGATGACATTGTAATTCTGTCAGAGACAGCAAAGGACTTGGAAGAGCAGTTGAATGGAATGAACAGTGTCTTGAAAGGAGGATATAAGATGAACATCAACAAAAGCAAAGCGAAGATAATGGAATGTAGTCAAATTAAGTCGGGTGATGCTGAGGGAATTAGATTATGAAATGAGACACTTAAAAGTAGTAAAGGAGTTTTGCTATTTGGGGAGCAAAATAACTGATGATGGTCGAAGTAGAGAGGATATAAAATGTAGACTGGCAATGGAAAGGAAAGCGTTTCTGAAGAACTTGTTAACATCGAGTATTGATTTGAAAGTATTTGTATAGAGTGTAGCCACGTATGGAAGTGAAACATGGACGATAAATAGTTTGGACAAGAAGAGAATAGAAGCTTTCGAAATGTGGTGCTACAGAAGAATGCTGAAGATTAGATGGGTAGATCACATAACTAATGAGGAGGTATTGAATAGAATTGGGGAGAAGAGAAGTTTGTGGCACAACTTGACCAGAAGAAGGGATCGGTTGGTAGGACATGTTTTGAGGCATCAAGGGATCACCAATTTAGTATTGGAGGGCAGCGTGGAGGGTAAAAATCGTAGAGGGAGACCAAGAGATGAATACACTAAGCAGATCCAGAAGGATGTAGATTGCAGTAGGTACTGGGAAGCTTGCACAGGATAGAGTAGAATGGAGAGCTGCATCAAACCAGTCTCAGGACTGAAGACCACATCATCAGTGTGTACTGATTACTGCCCAGCTGGCTGTGAAGGTTGTATCAGCGATGTTCACATTTTTATTTAATCGCAGTACCAGTTGCGGCAAACTTAGAGCATTTTCAATCGGTTACATTTGAAAACGGGAGCCCACGTACCAATTGGAGTGTGTATGGTGTAGTTCAACTAGCAGTGGGGATCATGTTCTTCAGTTGAAAATTGCCTAAGGGCCGAAATGGATCGTGGAAAAATTGTGGTGCAACTTGTGCTGCGATCCAATAAAATATGACTGACAGTCTCAGATGCCTAGAGTCCAAAGAAAAAGATTTACAGAATAACAATTTCCACAGTATTTATAGCTAGAATGTTGGGCACAAACTGTTTAACTGTACGGGGGATGAGGTAACAGAATGATAGTTTAGCGCATTTTGTTAATATTGAAACGTACATAGCAATAACGAACCATGCCAGTACGTCAGAGAAGAGCAGATTGGCTTGTCCCACGCTACACTTCCCGTAAGTTCCGTCAGTCCGTGCAGAATGGGCGCTGCCGCTTCCTTTACGTAGAGTATTTGAGGAGAGGATTTTTCCGCGCCAAGCGCTCCACCTAATTAGGTTTTTTCACGTAAAAGCATGCAAGGAGCTGGCAGCAAAGCTAAATATGTAAAAAGCCAACGCAGAGGTCGCCCGTGGGCGCGATAAGCAGCTGGCGGAAATGCGAAAGCGGGTTGCGGGATTTGAAACTTGTGTGGGCGTCTGTCGTCTGCCTGGTGCATCTGGGGGGGGGGGGGGGGGGGGGAGGGAGGGAGGGATGGGAGGCCACGCGGCTGAACGGCGCCTTCCGGCTCTGTGGAATTGGTAAGGGTTGCGGAGGGTGAGGAGGACGAGGTGGGAAGTGACGATGTGCCATTAGGGGGCGCTGGTTCCCATCCCTACTTCTACCCCTCCCCCTCCCTCCTTTCTATAAAATGGGTTCCCTGCTCCTAGGCTGCCTAGATGTGCCGTCGGTCTGTTCACAGTTACTGTGCCACACGTCAGACTGATAATTTTGTGTGTTTTTTTTCAGTGATAATGAAAGAGCTAAGAGGCGGTACTAAAATGCTGCTTCCAACCATTACCTCATATAGTTTTCTATATTTTTGGTAGAAACTTGCGATACAATTGCAGAATGGAGGTTTGCAGAAAGTGAAGTGGATTTACAGCTAAGAGCAGAGACCGCATTTCTGTCGGATTTTCTTCACTGCTCATACTAGGCAATCTGTACTCTCTTACGAACCATATCCTCTCCTTTCGTTACCAGTATCATGTGTGTCCGCAGAAATTTGTGGAAGAGGGTGAAAGATTCTAAAATTGCCATTTTTTTTTATGCAAGTGGTCATTGAGTTTGAGGTACTGTAGGGAAGAAGCATACTCACACCTTATAAAATTCACATCAGTCTTTCCATTATATGCCAGCCTAGTCCGCTGTAACTAGCTCTGACGTCATAAATATTGCGCAATACTTTAAAATGAAGTAAATAACCTGAAACGTCTCTAGCATGTCAGGAGTAATACAAAATCAATATGTGTTGGATATCAGTTCAGTAACTTTAACCATTTTCGAAATTTGGATGTTTTTCTGTAAAAATCATTGGCGCTACAGAAAAGGGCTAGAAACTTAAAACATTATATTTAGATTCCTTTTGCATAATAATTAGTAGAAACAGTATTCTGGATCTCACAAATTAAAATTTTAGTTGAAATTCACGATTTTCTGGTTTTTGTCTTAGAAATTAAGGAAACAAGATAGATTAAGTAGGCGAATAAATAAAGCTAGGATGTTTATATTTAAGTAAAAGGGAGATCCGCTATAATCATAAAAATGTGAGAAGTTTCAACAGAATGACTATAAAACTATAGCTATAGCGTATCTCCAAAGAGCAAGTTCAGAGCTCGTCTACTGCGTGTAGTGTAATTAAATTAATTCTCTCGCCCAAAATATTTGACTTGGCCACGTCAGACTTTTATTATGATTACTTACCTGTGTGCTGATTGCATATTTTAATTGAGAGGTTCATCGGCCATCAGCAAAGGAAGCAATGATTTATTCAATAACTTAAAGTGGTACATTACCAGCCCAGCGGCTAGTCGGGAGAGCAGATTTGATCAGGCGTTCCCTTATCCGTCCGCACCACGGCTTTATATTTAAGAACGCTGCGCGAGAAAGGAAGACCCCAGTTCTCTCCAGACTCTGATTAGCGCACCGCCTGTGCCGGGAGTCGCGTCGCGTCGGTATCATTGCTATAAACAGCCTCGGATGCCGTTATAAGTTGCTCGGGATACGCGTAACCATGAAATCGTTTTCGAGTGAAGTGTTAATTTTGGGATGACGTTAATGATCTATCTTTAGTTTGCATGTGTCGTATTTTCATGTGGCGCCACAGGACAGAAATTTTACCATTATTAGCGTGGCGTTTGATGAACATCATCATCAAATTATGGCGAGCATTCACTTAAACATTTAATTTGATCAGTTATAGTTGCATCAGCGCATTAGACTCTGAACTGCTCAGGTAGTTGGTTTGTGTGGATTCTTTTTGGTCTGTGACTTTCAGAATATAGTGGACATTTTAGAGTGAATGGTTTTTGATTATGAATCCCAGACAATCTCCTAATTCCTCAGAGCTATAAGCTGTAGCTATAAATGTGTTTCTCAGATGAAGTGGGCACTAGGTTGAAATGGTTCAAATGGCTCTGAGCACTATGGGACTTAACATCTGTGGTCATCAGTCTCCTAGAACTCAGAACTACTTAAACCTAACTAACCTAAGGACATCACACACATCCATGCCCGAGGCAGGATTCGAACCTGCGACCATAGCAGTCGCGCGGTTCCGGACTGAGCGCCTAGAACCGCTAGACCACCGCGGCCGGCTGGGCACTAGGAATTCTAATCACAGGCTTCACGTTTTGCTAATCACTTTCAGGTTGCCAATATTGTAGTTAGAGAGCCAGTGTTGAGAACGGCAAACAACGGCATTAAATAAATAATAGGAACATTAACAATTATTCTACCCACCGCCACACAGTACTACGGCGAGTCAAGAACTAATTTTGACAGGTAATACACACAGTTATTTTTGTCTCAGTTGACTGATATGCTTTCATTCTTTAAGGTAAATCATTTCGATAGTTTAATGGTAAGCATAATCATTGGTTTGTGCGGTATTGATCTTTTTCAATTATAAATATGAATATGAAAGCTGCTCCTTGATTAAACGATGTGATATTACATTTTTCTTGTGACTAAACAAGAAGATTAATCACTATCAATAAACTTAAGTTGACACTCAAAATTAAAGATGTAAAACAGAAAGAAACAGAATAATTGAGAAAATGCTGATTCATAGCAGCAAAAATAACCAGTAAAGTACGCCTTATTAATACTCCTCGAAGTGGAGACACAGGAAGTGAAATTTTTAAAATGCTTATTCAAAATTTATGCTATCCATAACACCTTGTTTCCTTACAAAACTTCACATCTCCCCATTATTCTGTTATTTTTGTGCCTTATGTTATTTAATGCTGACTCCTATAATTAAAACAGAACGAAATTTATATTGAAATGAAATGTTCTTGAAATATTGAGCATTTGGAAAGAAAGGCAGAAAGTATGGTCACAGGCTTGTCACTCGTGGAAAAGTGAAATGTTCAAAAACATGACTTGCAGATGCTTGGAGATAGACACTCTACTTTGCACTCGGCAGTGGTTTGCAGAGTATTGCTGTAGTTGAAGTGCTAGTCAAAACAATGTCCGAAAAAATACACTGACGTGGACGTACGAGTACGGGGTATTGCACACTATTAAGACAACACCAGAAGCAGCACATCAAACGTGAAACAAATGATCGAGAAAAATAGCAATTGAAATTAATAATACAGGGCTTACCAAAAAAAAAAAAAAAAAAAAAAAAATCATACAGGTTCACGCGTCATATGTTCTAAATAAGGGAAGACATGAAACTTCAGGGAAGTTTAAACTTACAAAGATTTTATTTCCGAAATAATCATCTGACTTTATAAGGATATATCTTGTACAGTTTTTCACCTACGACTTTAGGGTACGTTTTACAATTACGTTTACGATCAAAGTTTACCTTCCACAAATGTTCAGTGTCCCTCCACCGAACCCATCAGAAACGTCCAGAATGATCGTACCAACAGCGTATCTGGAGCTAATGCACTCACAGATGTCTGCTGTGCGGCATCACAATTCCCCAAAGGAGTCATTCCGAGACCACCCCCCCCCCCCCCAAGAGATTCACAGAACGTGAGACCAGATGCCCGTTACGCAGTCTTTGAGGCTGCGGAATCCCCCTTTAGTGGAAAACAATTCTGGGTAGGCCACTCCTCAAAGATGTATCCTACCAATATGAATTTATTGTGCACAGTTTCTAATGGATAACGCCGTTTTTAGGCCCTAGGCATAGATCCTAAAGTGTGGAGTTCACACAATAATTTAAGGTGACAGGAAAGTTTCTGACAAGAACAATATTTCATTTAAAGACACTAATTTATCATTAAATTGTAGGTGACGAAAGCTCACGAAAAGGAGAGAATCAAACAGTTGACTAATGTTATCTGTATGAAAATCCTGATTAGTGGTTATGTGAGTTGTGGTGTTACTTCACTGCATAAGAAATTACACTCAGAAACGGTGGTGTGAAATCCAATTTCTAAACTCCGTATTTCCTGATAGAAGACAAAGACTGAAAGCTTGGTGGCCGATCGAAAGGTTCATACATTCAGCACACGTAGGCTGAACCTGTGACAGCCTATAGTACATAATTTCAAAAGTGCGCAGTATGAACGACGTAGCTCGCCGATGCCTATGTAAATGCTTACCGTAATTTAATTGCCATGCGCCGCGATGAACGCCGCTGCCGTGCAGGCTCTCTCGAGAACACCAGGGCGCGTTGCTATAAGTGCAGTACCGTTCCCTGGACATCTAAATCGGACGTCGCTGTCGTCACGACCTCGTCTCAGCTGAAGATGCCGCCTCTACCGCGTCTCCACCCGGAGTACTACATTTCTGGCTCTCGTACGCCCAGCCCTCCTTTCACGCCAAGCAGTACCAGTCGTCAATTGCGAAAATACGAAACACTGCACCCCAGTAGCGAGGTTTCTTTCCAGCATAAAACAGCACTCCAAAGCGGTGTGTCGTGATCAGAGGCGAGTCTTACAGCAAAACTCTCTCGTACCTTAAAACTCGCCCGTTCCAGCTCTGTGCTCGTGTCGTCACAAATATAGTAGAGTGTTTGCGAATATGGCTCTAGCCTCGCATCAGAGTGTCTCTGACGAGGCTAGAGCATTATTTTCTGCAGCCCTTGTATTCTAAACCGAGCGAGGTGGCGCAGTGGTTAGCACACTGGACTCGCATTCGGGAGGACGACGGTTCAATCCCGTCTCCAGCCATCCTGATTTAGGTTTTCCGTGATTTCCCTAAATCGTTTCAGGCAAATGCCGGGATGGCTCCTTTGAAAGAGCACGGCCGATTTCCTTCCCACTCCTTTCCTTACCCGAGCTTGCGCTCCATCTCTAATGACCTCGTTGTCCACGGGACGTTAAACACTAACCACCACCACCACCTTGTATTGTAAAGCGGCCAGTGACTATCTACAAAGGCGGTCCACAAAACCTTGAGGAAGCAGTCCCCACAAACTACTTTTGTCGCCTCTCTGCCGATTGGCGTGCTCTAGGTTAGACTACACCCTGGGATTCGTCAGCAGCCCCAGTTCTGCAATTCAGTCTGACCCTCCGTTCTCTACATTTAGCAAAGCGCTGTCTTCCATAGCAGTCTCTGTTTGCCCTATCTTAACTCGAGTGCCCTGTGTCTTCTCATGCATGAAAACCACTGAGTCCATCACCATGTTCGTGCTGGCATAAGCTGTCGCAAGCACACCGGTCGGCAAAGATGTAGCAATAACAACAATCGTAGGCGCTGGATGAAGCGCGCCTGGCCGGAGAGAGGCAAAAGACAGACTCGCAAACAACTTGCCGACAACGCCCACTCGACCGCGAGTATTTAGATCGCCGCTGCTGACCAGTCACTAGCGCAGTCTCCCGGTCGCTAGCTCAATCACTGACGTTCACAGCTCGTGGTTTGGGGGCTAGCGTTGCTGCCTCTAGGTCACGGGGTCCGGGGTTGGGGATTTTCTCTGCCCAGGGACTGGGTGGTTGTGTTGTCCTCATCACTTCATCATCATTAATCGTGACTGTGGCAAAATTGGACTATGAGAAAATTGGGACTTTGTATGGGCTATGATGACCGCACAATTGAGTGCACCACAAACTAAACATCATCATCATAATCATAATCATCATCATAATCATAATCATAATCATCATCATAATCATAATCATAATCATCATCATCATCATAATCATCATCATCATCATCATGTCACTGACGCACCAACTCGCACTCCAGTTTGGGGTCTGTATTCATCGAATAGCGGGACTCGTACTTCACCAGCAGTGAGGCTAATGTGGACTATTATAGAAGAGCTTGTACCACAACACATGGACTCTCTTAAGATAAGAAGCTTCCTGTTTATGTAAATAAAGAACTCTGTTAATCCATGTGGGAAGTTGTGTTGTAGAAAGAGGGTGGTTCAAATGGCTCTGAGCACTGTGGGACTTTAACATCTGAGGTCATCAGTTCCCTAGAACTTAGAACTACTTAAACCTAACTAACCTAAGGACATTACACACATCCATGCCCGAGGCAGGATTCGAACCTGCGACCGTAGCAGTCGCGCGGTTCCGGACTGAAGCGCCTAGAACCGCTCGGTCACCGCGGCCGGCTAGAAGAGGATACCGACCACCAAACAACATCCTCTCTCTTGCACACAACAATGTTAAAAAAGGGAAATGAAAAAACATAGAAGACCGTACTACCAGTCACTGTGGTCCACAATGTTCAATAAAAACACTCTCAATGCAATCCCCACTGTTGTCGTCCTTTAAGTAACTCAAGCAATCTCAAATTAAATGAAAGGTATGAAAAATTGTGTGTCGCGTTTCAAGGCACGTTAAAAATGAAGTTCATTTACATGGAAGTGCTGCTGCGGTAGTATACTTCATCCTGTTAGAACTCAAATTTTCGTCATTTTAGAGCAGTTGTGGTAGACGACAGAACTCTTACCACATCGATGCACGAGAGAGCGAAGTGGCAGCACGGGGGAGACCACTACCAGCGACCATCTGAACCAGAAACTTACAACTGGCGCCAGGGTAAACTTTCAGGTTTGATCCACAAGTTAAATCCACACTAATTCCACAACACATATGTGCCATGTTTCATAACATTCAAGAAAGTAACTTAAAAAGATTAACGTCGCTAGGAAATTAAAAAAAAGAAGTAGAATAAAAAATAACCCTCACTTCCACTTGTTACTTCGAGCAGCCAGTAAACATGCGACACTGACTAGATCGACTAATAAGCAGTACACTGGATGTCCCAAGAGGAACAGTCAATACGCAGTGATATGGCAGGATTGATCATTCGAAGCAAAACGGTCTATCAAACATAATCTTTAAAATGCACACCTTGAGAGCTGTCAGCACTTCGTCTCCGCTATTGTGAAAGATTTCTTCTACAGAACAAGTGCTCTTAGCTGTTACGGTGTGCATATTCGAGCCCATGTTTATTATAACTTTTTGCCTCGAATGATCGTTCCTGTCGTATCCCTGAATATTGATCATACTTCCTAGGACTGACTCCCTGTATGTCGCCAATGGCGGTGCCGGTATTTCCGCCGTATACGTGCGAAAACAAGGATCTCTGCTTATGAGTCGACAGGTAATAAATCCGCAAGAAACTTGATGCTGAACCTGCCATGATAATTCAGCTTCAGTTCATGAAGCCTAATATTAAATCTATCATCGAAAATTAGAACCAACATCATCAGTCTCACTAAAGTTTAATACTTTTGCTGATAGTTATTTTAATTGTAAGTTTAAGAAATTTGGGGCTACTTTTAAAATTACCGGGTGATCAAAAAGTCAGTATAAATTTTAAAACTTAATAAACCACGGAATAATGTAGATAGGTAAAAATTGACACACATGCTTAGAATTAGCATGAGGTTTTATTAGAACAAAGAAAAAGAAAGTTCACAAAATGTCCGACAGATGGCGCTGGACAGCAAAACTGCTACCGTGAAGGATGAGAGGTACACCGATATGTTACAGAATCGCATCATCCCCAGATTGCCTGATAAACACCTGCTGGAACGTACGATGTTCATGCAGGATGGCGCTCCACCCCATATTGCTAGACGCGTGAAAGATCTCTTGCGCGCGTCGTTTGGTGATGATCGTGTGCTCAGCCGCCACTTTCGTCATGCTTGACCTCCCAGGTCCCCAGACCTCAGTCCGTGCGATTATTGGCTTTGGGGTTACCTGACGTCGCAAGTGTATCGCGATCGACCGACATCTCTAGGGATGCTGAAAGACAACATCCGACGCCAGTGCCTCACCATAACTCCGGACATTCTTTACAGTGCTGTTCACAACATTATTCTTCGACTACAGCTATTGTTGAGGAATGATGGTGGACATATTGAGCATTTCCTGTAAAGAACATCATCTTTGCTTTGTCTTACTTTGTTATGCTAATTATTGCTATTCCGATCAAATGAAGCGCCATCTGTCGGACATTTTTTTAACTTTTGTATTTTTTTGGTTCTAATAAAACCTCATGTCATTCCAAGCATGTGTGTCAATTTGTACCTCTCTATCTACATTATTCCGTGATTTATTCAGTTTTCAGATTTATACTAACTTTTTGATCACCCGGTACTTATTGAAGCAAATACTGTAAATATTATTTCAAACAATTGTCATTCTTGTTGCAAATAATTTTACTTTGAAAACTTGATATATAAACAAATCAGGCATCCCCCGATAAAAAGTGGACATCAAAAACGGTGGCTCTTACCGAAACAGTCATGATGCAGATGATGTAGTCAGCTGAAATCTATTATATTTGACAATCGGAGAATCTATTGTGAGAAAGTTGCTTGCAAACTTAACGCTATAACAAGACCGAAAAATTTAATTATAGTCATACATTATAGAAGACTGAAGATGAATGCGATTCTAATATTGAAGAGGCAAATCGGAGCGGATTAATAGATTTATTAGACAGGTGTGAAATAAGCTTAATATCACTCTTGCTTCATGTTGGCTATGTCTGCTTAGCTTTCCTGAAGTTCATGTCGCAGCAAATGATGCATGTTTGAACTATGATTACGCTGAAGCGGTTTTGCGTCCATGTCTCGCTGTGGAAGGAAACTAAATTTGTGATAGTGTGAATAACGTTCGTTAAAAAGTTGGAGATACAGGAAACGGAAGTCGTGGGGAAACTTTAATCTCATTTGTGCGAGACTGCCGGGAAATTAATTGCAGCCTCATTAACACCTCTCACAACTTTCGCTGCTTCAAACAAGAGTTGCAATGGATTACATTCCGCGCGATTCTTCTTTAATCACGTCGACAAAACGTATTGTGCATTCAGAAAATAACGGACAAATGATGAAGGAAATTTCATAGGGGTTGCATATTTCCGATTTTAATCCTGACATGCCTGGGCAATATTTATCACATTCACTCATTTTCAGCACCTAAAAAGTAAAAATAATACTGTATTTGCGTTGCGTTGTATCGATATCAGACGTATGGTGCATTGTTGCAGTAAACCGAGAATGTTATATTACACATGCTGCATCGTCTAACCGTGTCAGGTTGCTGGACGCCAAAAACATCCATGTGCGTGCCACAAAATAAGTTCCAAGAGACCACCTTGATGATGACACGAGCATGGAAAGAGATAAATAGTCTGACTGGTGCAAAACATTATCGGTATTTGTGTAGAATTCACCGCAAGTATGAAAGCTGGACAGCACCACTCTTGATGTTGATAAATTGGGCAGCGTGTAACGAAACTTTACAAACTGTGGAGCACGTTCTTCAAGCAAAGAAAGATAATTTACTGTACGGATGTGATTCCGGAGCGCTACATTTCTATCAGAGATCATTTTCTGCTACTCTTAATTGTACAATTATCGTGGAAATGCACAGGGAAAAGACGCACCAGCATACCACGTGCAAAGTCTTTCTTCACTGAAATGGTCAAAATACCCATTAGTTACGTGTGGATAAGTTGTAATTCTTACGTTTACTGTCTGTGTTATGTTCCATTTCACCAGAGATGACTGCTTTCCTGGAGAATGCTTGGTTCAAATGGCTCTGAGCACTATGGGACTTAACATCTGAGGTCATCAGTCCCGTATTAGAACTACTTAAACCTAATTAACCTAAGGGCATCACAAATATCCATGCCCGAGGCAGAATTCGAACCTGCGACCGTAGCGGTCGCGCGGTTCCAAACTGAAGCGCCTAGAACCGCTCGACCACACCGGCCGGCCCTGGAGAATGCTCTTAACTGATTTGCTGCGTCCGACATTACGATTTTCCGCTACGGCTCTGACGTCGGACGATGTAAAAGTTTCCATTATTGTGCTATGAATTAAGAATTAGGAGATTGCAGCGAGTATTGGATTGGAAAGGGTTATCAGTGTGTCGAAACATACTAGTTGGAGCTGCACACCATCTCAGTGTTAACGCCTTTAGTTTTCTGAATAGCCTATTCAGCGACAGATGGATAGGAAGTGG
Source organism: Schistocerca piceifrons (assembly GCF_021461385.2). Lineage (NCBI taxonomy): Eukaryota > Metazoa > Arthropoda > Insecta > Orthoptera > Acrididae > Schistocerca > Schistocerca piceifrons. The sequence goes on from NC_060138.1 coordinate 1,102,778,693, forward strand.
GGGCAATTTATCAGTCTTCACTCTTCTGCCGGAGACGGCAAAGGACTTTGAAGAAAAATAGAAAGGAATGGATAGTGTCTTGAAACGTGATGAACACCGACAAAAGCAAAGCAAGACTAATGGATGCAGCCGAATTAAATAAGGCGACGGTGAGAGAATTGCATTAGGAAATGAGACACTTAAAGTGGTAGCAGAGTTTTGCTACTGGGGCAGCTAAGTAAGTGGTGATTGCTGAAGAATAGAGGATCCAATATGCATCCTTGCAGTTGTAAGAAAAGCACAACTTAAAAGATCAAATTCTTAACATCGAATTTAAATGTTAGTGAATCGAAATTGTAACCTCTCCCTACGCTCCCAGTTAATTACTTCTTAAATGAACCGTGTACCTAAAGTTCCCTGTTGTGCAGGAAAGGCATCTACTCCGAAGAATAAATTAAATGCGTGAAATACAGGTGCTGCTATAACTGAATCGCCAGTGCTCGGTACTTGCAGCAGTGACGACAAGAATGGAAAAGTCAGTTAAAGTAAATTAATATAAAATTGGGGTGGATGGAATTACAGTGGTTAGTTAAATTTGCCCCCCATGAACCATGGACCTTGCCGTTGGTGGGGAGGCTTGCGTGCCTCAGCGATACAGATAGCCGTACCGTAGGTGCAACCACAACGGAGGGGTATCTGTTGAGAGGCCAGACAAACGTGTGGTTTCTGAAGAGGGGCAGCAGCCTTTTCAGTAGTTGCAAGGGCAACAGTCTGGATGATTGACTGATCTGGCCTTGTAACAATAACCGAAACGGCCTTGCCGTGCCATTACTGCGAACGGCTGAAAGCAAGGGGAAACTACAGCCGTAATTTTTCCCGAGGGCATGCAGCTTTACTGTATGATTACATGATGATGGCGTCCTCTTGGGTAAAATATTCCGGAGGTAAAATAGTCCCCCATTCGGATCTCCGGGCGGGGACTACTCAAGAGGATGTCGTTATCAGGAGAAAGAAAACTGGTGTTCTACGGATCGGAGCGTGGAATGTCAGATCCCTTAATCGGGCAGGTAGGTTAGAAAATTTAAAAAGGGAAATGGATAGGTTGAAGTTAGATATTGTGGGAATTAGTGAAGTTCGGTGGCAGGAGGAACAAGACTTCTGGTCAGGTGACTACAGGGTTATAAACACAAAATCAAATAGGGGTAATGCAGGAGTAGGTTTAATAATGAATAGGAAAATAGGAATGAGGGTAAGCTACTACAAACAGCATAGTGAACGCATTATTGTGGCCAAGATAGATACGAAGCCCACACCTACTACAGTAGTACAAGTTTATATGCCAACTAGCTCTGCAGATGACGAAGAAATTGAAGAAATGTATGATGAAATAAAAGAAATTATTCAGATTGTGAAGGGAGACGAAAATTTAATAGTCATGGGTGACTGGAATTCGAGTGTAGGAAAAGGGAGAGAAGGAAACATAGTAGGTGAATATGGATTGGGGGACAGAAATGAAAGAGGAGGCCGCCTGGTAGAATTTTGCACAGAGCACAACATAATCATAACTAACACTTGGTTTAAGAATCATGAAAGAAGGTTGTATACATGGAAGAACCCTGGAGATACTAAAAGGTATCAGATAGATTATATAATGGTAAGACAGAGATTTAGGAACCAGGTTTTTAAATTGTAAGACATTTCCAGGGGCAGATGTGGACTCTGACCACAATCTATTGGTTATGACCTGTAGATTAAAACTGAAGAAACTGCAAAAAGGTGGGAATTTAAGGAGATGGGACCTGGATAAACTGAAAGAACCAGAGGTTGTACAGAGATTCAGGGAGAGCATAAGGGAGCAATTGACAGGAATGGGGGAAATAAATACAGTAGAAGGAGAATGGGTAGCTTTGAGGGATGAAGTAGTGAAGACAGCAGAGGATCAAGTAGGTAAAAAGACGAGGGCTAGTAGAAATCCTTGGGTAACAGAAGAAATATTGAATTTAATTGATGAAAGGAGAAAATATAAAAATGCAGTAAGTGAAACAGGCAAAAAGGAATACAAACGTCTCAAAAATGAGATCGACAGGAAGTGCAAAATGGCTAAGCAGGGATGGCTAGAGGACAAATGTAAGGATGTAGAGGCCTATCTCACTAGGGGTAAGATAGATACCGCCTACAGGAAAATTAAAGAGACCTTTGGAGATAAGAGAACGACTTGTATGAATATCAAGAGCTCAGATGGAAACCCAGTTCTAAGCAAAGATGGGAAAGCAGAAAGGTGGAAGGAGTATATAGAGGGTCTATACAAGGGCGATGTACTTGAGGACAATATTATGGAAATGGAAGAGGATGTAGATGAAGATGAAATGGGAGATATGATACTGCGTGAAGAGTTTGACAGAGCACTGAAAGACCTGAGTCGAAACAAAGCCCCCGGAGTAGACAATATTCCATTGGAACTACTGACGGCCGTGGGAGAGCCAGTCCTGACAAAACTCTACCATCTGGTGAGGAAGATGTATGAGACAGGCGAAATACCCTCAGACTTCAAGAAGAATATAATAATTCCAATCCTAAAGAAAGCAGGTGTTGACAGATGTGAAAATTACCGAACTATCAGCTTAATAAGTCACAGCTGCAAAATACTAACACGAATTCTTTACAGACGAATGGAAAAACTAGTAGAAGCCAACCTCGGGGAAGATCAGTTTGGATTCCGTAGAAACACTGGAACACGTGAGGCAATACTGACCTTACGACTTATCTTAGAAGAAAGATTAAGGAAAGGCAAACCTACGTTTCTAGCATTTGTAGACTTAGAGAAAGCTTTTGACAATGTTGACTGGAATACTCTCTTTCAAATTCTAAAGGTGGCAGGGGTAAAATACAGGGAGCGAAAGGCTATTTACAGTTTGTACAGAAACCAGATGGCAGTTATAAGAGTCGAGGGACATGAAAGGGAAGCAGTGGTTGGGAAGGGAGTAAGACAGGGTTGTAGCCTCTCCCCGATGTTGTTCAATCTGTATATTGAGCAAGCAGTAAAGGAAACAAAAGAAAAATTCGGAGTAGGTATTAAAATTCATGGAGAAGAAATAAAAACTTTGAGGTTCGCCGATGACATTGTAATTCTGTCCGAGACAGCAAAGGACTTGGAAGAGCAGTTGAATGGAATGGACAGTGTCTTGAAAGGAGGATATAAGATGAACATCAACAAAAGCAAAACAAGGATAATGGAATGTAGCCTAATTAAGTCGGGTGATGCTGAGGGAATTAGATTAGGAAATGAGGCACTTAAAGTAGTAAAGGAGTTTTGCTATTTGGGGAGCAAAATAACTGATGATGGTCGAAGTAGAGAGGATATAAAATGTAGGCTGGCAATGGCAAGGAAAGCGTTTCTGAAGAAGAGAAATTTGTTAACATCCAATATTGATTTAAGTGTCAGGAAGTCATTTCTGAAAGTATTCGTATGGAGTGTAGCCATGTATGGAAGTGAAACATGGACGATAAATAGTTTGGACAAGAAGAGAATAGAAGCTTTCGAAATGTGGTGCTACAGAAGAATGCTGAAGATTAGATGGGTAGATCACATAACTAATGAGGAAGTATTGAATAGGATTGGGGAGAAGAGAAGTTTGTGGCACAACTTGACCAGAAGAAGGGATCGGTTGGTAGGACATGTTCTGAGGCATCAAGGGATCACCAATTTAGTATTGGAGGGCAGCGTGGAGGGTAAAAATCGTAGAGGGAGACCAAGAGATGAATACACTAAGCAGATTCAGAAGGATGTAGGTTGCAGTAGGTACTGGGAGATGAAAAAGCTTGCACAGGATAGAGTAGCATGGAGAGCTGCATCAAACCAGTCTCAGGACTGAAGACCACAACAACAACAACAGTTAAATTTGGTAAATGTTATAAATTCAATTAATGAATCAATGAAAATTGACGGTTGCCAGCTCACAAAGTTACTGTCCCTATAATTACTGTCTGTTAATGCTGAGAAACTTTTGTAAGAATTTTTCGTTTTGCTGCAAGGCGAAACAGCACAAAATTGGTAAATACTGCCATGGCGTAGTTTCAGATGGATATGTCACAATGAGCAAATACCTTTCAGTTAAGTAGCAATTCATGGAAATCAATTAGTAATAAACAAATAACAGCAAAACCTCATCAGTGTTCAACAGTTACGTTAAGTGCAAAAATTTCGTGACGTCACTCAGTAAAATGCTTACTGTCTTTAATTTTGCTCAGAAAGTTATTTATGTTTATTAGTTACTGAAAGATGTCATTTAGCTTGAAAGTTATCGTAATGATACAGCGTCATTCAATAATTACTGTCGTGTGAAGTACGGTTACATAATTTACAAAGTCAAAATATCGATTGTAAGAGAATGGCAAGGTTCTTGATATAATTTTACTGACTCATTGGGTTGTTGTAAATTCATCTTTCATTACTATTCATCAACAATTATTGCTAATCACTTTGTGCAATTGCTACTATTATTTGCTCAAGACGTTAATTTCTGACTGATTGTAGTTGTGTAGAATTGAGAACTTTTTTTTTTTGTGTGTTTTTCATAGATAAGTCTTTCACTGAATCTTGCTCTGTTAACTATTGTCTTTCAAATTAGTGTTTACTAGCCTTGAGGATTTCTGTTAATTGTAGTCTTGCAAATTATTGAAATTTTGGGTACCGTTATTTTTTTTCGCATAAAACACTGCAATAGTTCCTCAACCATCAGGAGTTTCCGGGATCATTAGTTCAAAAATGGCTCTGAGCACTGTGGGACTTAACATCTGTGGTCATCAGTCCCCTAGAACTTAGAACTACTTAAACCTAACTAACCTAAGGGCATCACACACATCTATGCCCGAGGCAGGATTCGAACCTGCGACCGTAGCAGTCGGGCGGTTCCGGACTGCGCGCCTAGAACCGCTAGACCACCGCGGCCGGCTATATGGAAGGAAACCAAATTTTGATTATAATAAGTCTTCTTCTTCTTCTTCTTCAGTAGCGCTACAGCCCATTCAACTATCTTCCTGCAAACTTCTCGTTTATTTGCTGTTCTTTTCCATCCCCGGACTCCCATACGTGTAATATCCACTATTAAGTCGTCAGTCCATCTTCTAGGTCTCCCTTTTGGCATAGCTGAATGGATCACATCTTTCATCATTTTCTTTAAAATTCTCTCCTCTGCCATTCTCTCCACGTGTCCTAACCATCGTATTCGCTGTGATACCAATAATTTTACTAGGCCCCTTCCCTGCATTAACTCTTGTAATTCGGCATCGTGGTGTATTCTCCAGCCTTCTTCCACCCTTATTGGCCAATAGATTTTCCGTAGTATTTTCTGATTTTTCTTAGTGCATTTTTATCATGTTCTATCAACGTCCATACCTCTGACCCGTATGTGATAACTGGGCGGATTAAGAAGTTATTTATTAGCAGTTATGTTTTTATTGTAACAAGGCTCTGTTTCCTGCTTGCATTTTTCCCTTATAGCCTTTCCAATACTGTTATCATTTGTTATTAGGGCTCCCAAGTAGTTAAAAGCAGGCACTCCTTTGAAACATTTCCCATTGATGTTTAGGTCTTTAGAGGTTCTTCTGGCCTCAGATAGTGACATTACCATATACTTTGTTTGCGTGCAGAAAGCACACTGAAACTGATGTAGGGTTTGGTAGTTAGGCATAGATGGCTGCTTGCACAGGACTGACTAACGTGGGGTAGCTCAGCGTGTTCGGTCAGAGAGCCGGTTGGCCCCTGTAATAAAAAACTGAGTGGAAAGATCAACAAACGAACTTAAACTGAAGTCAATGTGACGTCCGCAACGACCAAACACAACGATAAAAAAAAAGGTTAGCGTTGCTGACTCTGGATCTCGGGGTCCCGGGTTCGATTCACGGCCGGGTTGAAGATTTTCTTTTCCTGGGGACTGTGTGTTTGTGTTGTCCTCATCTTTTCATCATCATTCGTGAAAGTGGCCAGATTGGACTGTGTAAAGACTGGGAATTTGTACGGGCGCTGATAACCGCACAGTTGAACGACCCACAAACTAATCATCATCATCGTAAACGTGAAGTTTGAAGACAGTGTATTACCCTTTTGACTGTCACGGAGCTTGTTGTTCATAGTTCCGAGTATTTACACGGTAGGTTACTGAAACTACTGGGAGACGATATAATGAAGTGCACAACAAGAAGTGACAATTTTGTTTCACGCTGTGTTTGATGAAACTTAACAGTTGGATATTATTTCGTCGCCATCTACCGCTGTCCCAGCCCACGCATCTCTCTTTTTGCTAGACAAAACGAGGGCGGCGCAGCCCCTGTATCGGGCGGCTGCCTCGACGGTGAACTTTGTGCGGCCAGCACGGCAGGGCGGGAACAAAGAGCAGAACACGGCCAGTGCTCCCTGGGGAGAGCGGTGGAGAGGTTCATTTGGCGCCCGCTGCGCGGCCGGTCAGCGCTCGACACGGCAATACACTCACCCACTTCTCAGCCCGGCCACCAGCAGGCGGCGACGTCTCTCCCTACCACGCGTGTGCGGAAAATGACTAATACTGTTTTTTTTAATAAAAGTTATTTATTCGTCTATAACCATGTTATCCTCTTCTAAACATCTACATCTACATGGTTACTCTGGAATTCACACTTAAGTGCCTAGCAGATGGTTCATCGGACCAATTTCATACTCCTTTGTACCATTCCAATTACGAATGGCGCGTGGGGAAAAGGAACACCTAAAAAAATAGATCTCGCAGCAAAGAAAACCGTCTTTGTTTCAATGACTGCCACCGCAACTCGCGTATCATATCAGTGACACTCTCACCCCTATTGCGCGATAACACGAAACGAGCTGACTTTCTTCGCACTTTTTCGATGTCCTCCGTCAATCCTACCTGGTAAGGATCCCATATCGCGCAGCAATATTCAAGCAGAGGACGGACAAGTGTAATGTAAAACTTCCTGGCAGATCAAAACTGTGCGCCGGACCGAGACTCGAACTCGGGACCTTTGCCTTTCGCGGGCAAGTGCTCTACCATCCGAGCTACCCAAGCACGACTCACGCCCCGTCCTCACAGCTTTACTTCTACCAGTACCTCGTCTCCTACCTTCCAAACTTTACTTCTGCGTGAACGATTTCTTTTCTTTCGCTGTCTTCAGCTGTCACACCAGACTGATCAACGGGAGACTGGATGGAAGCCTTAGACGCATTTAGTGATTTTTACATAGCAGCATAACTTCCTCGGGTTCTCGGGCATATCTTTCGCTAAGGTGTGGTAGTTGTTGTATGCTTCGCAGAAAGCTTTTGTCACAGATCGCACGAATCTCTAACCTTCGCATGTCGTCACTTACCCGTTCTGTTTTTAACCGAGAGTGCAACACCCACTGCTTTTTTAGTGTTTCCTGAACCTCGTTGTTGAATCGTGGTGGGTCTTTGCCGTCCTTAATACACTTCCGAGGCACATAGTTCACAAGGGCACATTTTACAGTCTATTTAAACATTTCCCAAAATTCCCCTACGTCCATTTTGCTGGAACCAACTGGTGTCAATTTACTCTGTGTTAACGACTGCCCGCATCTCGTGGTCGTGCGGTAGCGTTCTCGCTTCCCACGCCCGGGTTCCCGGGTTCGATTCCCGGCGGGGTCAGGGATTTTCTCTGCCTCGTGATGCCTGGGTGTTGTGTGCTGTCCGTAGGTTAGTTAGGTTTAAGTAGTTGTAAGTTCTAGGGGACTTATGACCACAGCAGTTGAGTCCCATAGTGCTCAGAGCCATTTTTTTTTGTTAACAACTGCTTGTCGGAGCTTGACGTGTCGACGGTACTAGTTCTGTATAGCAGTCTATCGCTGAAACACGCTTCCGCAGCAGAGCTCAGAATGGCTCTGCTGCTGGCCACACGCCGCCAAACGCGCCATCTCGCGAAGCTCCGAAGGGCCAGATCTGCGCAATTTAATTTGAGGGCACAATCCTTTTGGCTTGCCATGTGTTCTATTTTCTCGAAGGAGATACGACGTGTGACGTTTTCAGCCCTCTCTTTCAGGACCTCGATTTCCTTTACTGTGTAAGGAGTACTGCTATCTTTGAGTCATAAGGTATCGATACTGTACTCATTACGTATCGCCGGCTTCTTGAACTCTCGCAGGCGAGTGCGCTTATTTCTCTGAGGGACTTTTTCTCTGAGGGACTTTTTCTCTGAGGGACTTTTTCTCTGAGGGACTTTTTCTCTGAGGGACTTTTTCTCTGAGGGACTTTTTCTCTGAGGGACTTTTTCTCTGAGGGACTTTTTCTCTGAGGGACTTTTTCTCTGAGGGACTTTTTCTCTGAGGGACTTTTTCTCTGAGGGACTTTTTCTCTGAGGGACTTTGTCGTGGTGTGTAATGACAACAATGCCGCAGCACCCTAATTCAGGTTTTCCGTGATTTCCCTAAATCGCTTCAGCCAAATGCCGCGATGGTTCCTTTGAAAGGGGACGGCCGACTTCCTTCCCCATCCTTCCCTAGTCCGGTAGGACCGATGACCTCGCTGTGTGGTCCCCTGCCCTATATCAACCAACCAGCCACAGCGCTAGTGGTAACGCGCCGTCATGGCATGTGCCGTCGAGTCTGTTGACCTCCAGCGTGGAGCGGCCGTGCGCAGCTGCGTCGAGGACAAGTAGTGGGAAGAATCTGGTAGAAAATGGAATTAATACTCGTAGTTGAATGTGTTCCATACGTTTTCTGAAGAAAAGTATTTCAGTAATTCAGTTATTTCCCGAAAAGGTGCCCGGGATTGAGACCTGTATGATTGATGCAGCGTCGTGTTTCGGTATCAGTAATAATCGTGGAGAAACATATTGACACTAGAAAGTAAATGAAAAGGCTAGCTCGCTCGGTTACCCGTGCGGTCTAACGCACTGGCTTCGGGGCGGGAAGGCGTGCCGGTCCCCGGCACGAATCCGCCCGGCAGATTAGTGTCGAGGTCTGGTGTGCTGGCCAGTCTGTGGATGGTTTTTAAGGCGGTTTTCCATCTGCCTCGGCGAATGCAGGCTGGTTCCCCTTATTCCGACTGAGTTACACTATGTCAAAAATGGTTCAAATGGCTCTCAGCACTATGGGACTTAACATCTGAGGTCATCTGTCACCTAACTAACCTAAGGACATCACACGCATCCATGCCCGAGACAGGATTCGAACCTGCGACCGTAGCGGTCGTGCGGTTCCAGACTGAAGCGCCTAGAACCGCTTGGCCACTCCGGCCGGCTACACTATGTCGACAATTGCTCCGCAAACACTTTCTCCACGTACATGTACACCATAATTACTCTACCACGCACACATTGGGGTTACAACTCGTCTGGTGTGAGACGTTCCCGGGGGGTTCACTAGGGACCGAAACGCACAATAACCATGGGTTCGGTGTGGAGCGGCAGTGGGGTGAGTGGACTGCTGCAGCCTGTTGTGGGGTTGTAAACCACTGAGGACTACGGCGGGGACGAAGCCTCTCCGTCGTTTCTACGTCCCCGGTTCCACACAGTACAACAGAAAAGACTTCTGTGAACAGTGATTCCCAGTTTAATTAATGTAGAGACGCAACGTAGCAATAATTACTGCAATGTGAATGTGGAACACAGGTAATCGTTAAACTAGACTGGTTGAGGGTAGGAATTGTTAGGGAAGCGTTACCTGCAAAAGGCACAATAAAGCAAAGTAATCTGACTTGTAATGTTACTATTTCAAAATGCCATTTTTCATTGTTTGATTAAGTAACTTGAAAGTATGAGAGAGACGTTTGCGTATTAGGCACATGGTCAGACTATTTTCGTAAAGGAGCGTGGTCTCTAGGTAAAGCACCCATACTTGAGTCCGATAGCAGCAAAAATAAAGACAAGAACGAGAGGAGCTTTACATCTGCGGTTTCTGTGTTACCTATTACTACTACGAGATCATCAATGAATGTCAGACAGCCAATGTCTACTAGTCCTTCGGTTTTCCTTCGTGGCCTGACTGGTTTATAAAATCCCTGTATCTTCCCGTCATTTTCCCATTCCCTGAGAATTTTGACTAATAATGTATCGAACAATACTGCCGAAATACCATCGGCCGGTGTCGCTCTTGTTCTAATCTGTGACGACGCTCCAATGAATTTAATTTTGGTTTCGTGTTTGTTCAAATGGCTCTGAGCACTATGGGACTTAACATGTGGTCAATAGTCCCCTAGAACTTAGAACTACTTAAACCTAGCTAACCTAAGGACATCACACACATCCATGCCTGAGGCAGGATTCGAACCTGCGACCGTAGCAGTCGCGCGGTTCCGGACTGAGCGCCAAGAACGTGTTCGTTAGTGCCTGGTAATGTTCACTATCTTTTATTATTATTATTATTATTATTATTATTATTTTCAGTCCATCATTAAACACATTGCCATGTTATCTGTAAACACACTCTAAAGATCTCTGGTTACATATAATCTTGCTAGGTAGAATAAATGTATTGACAAATGAAGATATAAATTAATGCTAAAGGCTGACTCAGCAGAACACACTAATGTCGACGTTTGACTGAGTCGCTCGTGTTAACAATCGGAACCGCTGAGTCACATTTAGTCTGCCAGAGTTCTTACAGTTCGCAAACAGGTAGCGAAAAATCTATGACTCCCAACACATTAACACCTGGACCACCAAAACGTTCATATTCGACAGTGTTCCCGAGAGCGTAACGTGTTCCGACCTCTCGAAATTGTCAAACATATTCGTTTTGATGGTCTCAGGTGGCATGGCGGCAGGCATAGTGATTCTTGGGTGTACTGGCCTCCAAATCTTTGAACACAACACTGTACACTCGCTGTACTCCTTCTCCCTGTGTCTTTTCAGCGGTGCATTCGAAGGTGGGGACAATGCTCTGCACAGGCTTTTATATGCCGATGTGCACCTAAAGCGCATTTAGACGCGTGCAACTAATAGTGCGCACAAGGCACACGCGCGTGTGTTACTAATAAACACTAAGTTGCCCGTGATTGGTTAATTCCGCACATTGTGATGATAGGTTAAAACGACCGTCCGCAGTTAAAAAAAAAATCCTAATTAAGGCGTCGCAGATATGGTCCCATTTCACGACCGCGTTCCCGTCCGCATGCGGTGTGAGGACGGCTTTAACACTTCACTGCACGAATTGCCACGCTGTGACGCCACAAAACTCGTCCAGCTCCTCGTTAGCTTTCCCGTTCCGTGTGGGGACGGCTTTATGGTGTGTGGTGGGGGTAGTGGTGGTGCAGATGTCACTTCTCCGAGATACTGGCTCCATTCACGAGCGGTCTGGCAGAGTGCCGGCGTTGGAGCGCGGCCAGGCAGTGCCGGCGTCATTGCCCCTGCTAGCTGCTGCTCAGCTGGCGACAAGGTCGCGCGGCCGCGAGACTCCGACTGAGCTCTGCCGCGACTGCAAGCTCACTACAGGGCCGTACCAACTTCCTCTCGCCAGTTACATTGGTATTTATTGGATTCTAGGATACCACAAGGACTTAAACATGTGCAAGCAGGAAGACGCAACTCTCAACCGTATTAGAGAGTATAGAGTTCGAAAATTTAGGTGTTCTCTTATACTTAATGCTGAAAGACTCCGCAGCCGAGTAAGCAAGAGCTTAATCTCATAAGCGCAAGATCTGTGGATCGAATCGCACTGCAGGTACATTTTTTTTTTTCCGTCGTATTCTACCAAAATATTTGAGGAGCGCCAGTACAGAAACCGATAAATCCGCATTTGCTGTTAATATAGAAAGTAACAAATAGTGATATCTAAATGTCTCCACAAGCTATAAAAAGAAGAAACACGCCATAAAACACTTGATGTCGCGTTGTACTGAAAATTATTTTGTGGCAGCATGAATTATTACTCCCGTATCTCCCCCCTACAGCTCAAACACGCGAATACAGCAAAAGTGGATACATCGGGTTTGTTTCCGGCGCTCCTCATTTATTACGGCTGTGCGTATTATGAGTATATAATGATTCATTTATTATTTTAATAATCTTCATCTCGGAAAAAGGAGAAAAATTTTTCCGTAGTGAGGTTGGACGTAAAAACAGGATACACAACTACACTCCTGGAAATTGAAATAAGAACACCGTGAATTCATTGTCCCGGGAAGGGGAAACTTTATTGACACATTCCTGGGGTCAGATACATCACATGATCACACTGACAGAACCACAGGCACATAGACACAGGCAACAGAGCATGCACAATGTCGGCACTAGTACAGTGTATATCCACCTTTCGCAGCAATGCAGGCTGCTATTCTCCCATGGAGACGATCGTAGAGATGCTGGATGTAGTCCTGTGGAACGGCTTGCCATGCCATTTCCACCTGGCGCCTCAGTTGGACCAGCGTTCGTGCTGGACGTGCAGACCGCGTGAGACGACGCTTCATCCAGTCCCAAACATGCTCAATGGGGGACAGATCCGGAGATCTTGCTGGCCAGGGTAGTTGACTTACACCTTCTAGAGCACGTTGGGTGGCACGGGATACATGCGGACGTGCATTGTCCTGTTGGAACAGCAAGTTCCCTTGCCAGTCTAGGAATGGTAGAACGATGGGTTCGATGACGGTTTGGATGTACCGTGCAGTATTCAGTGTCCCCTCGACGATCACCAGTGGTGTACGGCCAGTGTAGGAGATCGCTCCCCACACCATGATGCCGGGTGTTGGCCCTGTGTGCCTCGGTCGTATGCAGTCCTGATTGTGGCGCTCACCTGCACGGCGCCAAACACGCATACGACCATCATTGGCACCAAGGCAGAAGCGACTCTCATCGCTGAAGACGACACGTCTCCATTCGTCCCTCCATTCACGCCTGTCGCGACACCACTGGAGGCGGGCTGCACGATGTTGGGGCGTGAGCGGAAGACGGCCTAACGGTGTGCGGGACCGTAGCCCAGCTTCATGGAGACGGTTGCGAATGGTCCTCGCCGATACCCCAGGAGCAACAGTGTCCCTAATTTGCTGGGAAGTGGCGGTGCGGTCCCCTACGGCACTGCGTAGGATCCTACGGTCTTGGCGTGCATCCGTGCGTCGCTGCGGTCCGGTCCCAGGTCGACGGGCACGTGCACCTTCCGCCGACCACTGGCGACAACATAGATGTACTGTGGAGACCTCACGCCCCACGTGTTGAGCAATTCGGCGGTACGTCCACCCGGCCTCCCGCATGCCCACTATACGCCCTCGCTCAAAGTCCGTCAACTGCACATACGGTTCACGTCCATGCTGTCGCGGCATGCTACCAGTGTTAAAGACTGCGATGGAGCTCCTTATGCCACGGCAAACTGGCTGACACTGACGGCGGCGGTGTACAAATGCTGCGCAGCTAGCGCCATTCGACGGCCAACACCGCGGTTCCTGGTGTGTCCGCTGTGCTGTGCGTGTGATCATTGCTTGTACAGCCCTCTCGCAGTGTCCGGAGCAAGTATGGTGGGTCTGACACACCGGTGTCAATGTGTTCTTTTTTCCATTTCCAGTAGTGTACTTTCAATCGAATCAGTATAGCCTTTTTATTTATATTACTGTACCTTGATTTTCGAAAAATTAAATGTGTAATCAATGCAGCACTACACGAACCAGGTTGATATTGTTCATCTAAACATGAAAAGCAATAATTATCGCGACGTACGGCATATGTCAAGAAAGGCGAATTTCTGCTTCTGTATGGTTTTCCAGAGAGTCTATTGCAAAACAAACTCGGTTTACATTCACAAAAGGTTCTGCGTCATGCACATCGCACGGATCTGTTGTTAAAATTACTGGGAATGAAAAGTCCCGGAACTGAGATGAGAAACAGAGTCCTCGCGATTATGCAACTAAGCACTTACTCGCTTTTTGAAGCGTAACAGAGCAAATACACTCTTCACCAGGGAAAACTGAACGCATATGTAAATCTCAAACTTAAAAACACAACACTACGTCGGCACTCCAGTGCATCACAGAAAAAGGCTGTAAGGTTCTGGCAATCATACAATCGAAACAGCCAAACAACCGGCTTCTACGGGGAAGCTGGCAACACAAAAATCACAAACAAATCCTACACGGTAAGTTATACTGAGCCACTAATATCATAATGAAATCGACCACTGTGATGAGGACCTTGCATATTACAAGTCCTAGACAGCTACGGCTGGCCCAGGAGACAGCAACAACTGAAATTCGTCTGCTACTTATAGTCCTTGCACCCTGCACGAACTGCCGCTCGGCTGCGGACTCCTTCCCTATCCCCCCTCCCCCATTCTCCCACTCTTTCCCTGATGGTGGTGTGTTCACGCTAGACTCAGTATCACACCAACGCTTATTAACTGAAGTACTGTAACAGAAGGTACAAAACGAAATTTATGACTAAGTTCAGTATTTCTTGTTAGGCTGGACGCAGCGTGTTATCTCTGAGGGATAGGCATCCCGACACATAGGTGCTGGGTTCCTTCCTGTTCATGTTGTGTATTAATGACCTTGCAGAAAATATCAGTAGTCTGACTTCTACACCTCCATTCGAGTACGTATTCCGCAAGCCACCATACGGTGTGTGGCGGAGGGTGCCGTGTACCACTACTAGCCATTTCCTTTCCTGTTATTGTCGCAGATACAGCGATGGAAAAACAACTGTCTGTATGCCTCCGTGTGAGCTCTAATTTCCCGTATCTTATCTTTGGGGTCCTTACGCGAAATTTATGTTGGTGGCATCGTTGTGCAGTCGGCTTCAAATCCTTGTTCGCTAAATTTTATCAATATTGTTCCTCGAAAAGAACGTCCCCTTCCCTCCAGGGAATCCCATTTTAGTTCCTCAAACATCTCTGTAACACTTTTATGCCTTTCGAACCTAACTGTAACAAATCTAGCAGCCCATCTCTGAATTGCTTCCACGTATTCTTTTAAGCAAACATGGTGCGAATCCCAAACACTAGAGCATTATTCAAGGATAGGTCGCACTAGTGTCCTCTGTGCGATCTCCTTTACAGATAGAGGACACTTTCCTTAAATGCTGCTTCCATTCACTTGTCACAGATGATGCAGTTACGTATAACGGAGCACTGTCTCAGAAAAACTGAACATATATTATTCGGATCTTGGTAACATTTGAAAGATGTGCAAAGATTAATAATTTGTCTTCAATGTAAACTAATGTTCATTACAAAACCGAAAAAAGGTAGTATCTTACGAGCCCAGTATCAATGGATTGATCATCTGATAAAATATCTGGGTGCAAAAATTTGTAGGTATATGAAAAGAAACAATTGGAGACTTTCTAACTATGCAGTCGTGCTTCCCATCCTACAATATTTCTCGAGTGTGGTACCCTTACAAAATAGGACCATAAGGAAATGTTGTACATATTCAAAGAAGGGCATCGAGAATTGTCACAAGTTTGTGAGACCCATGGGAGATGGTCACGGAAATACTGAAAAACCTGAAGGGCACACGCTTGATGATAGACGTCAGCTGTCCTGTCAAAGCCTACCAAATATGTTTCAAGAACTGCCAATGTGATACAAAATTACAGTGTGCGCAGTCCCATTTGAGCAATATTCTTTCACGTGCTCCATACATGAATGAAACGAGAAGAGACCGAAATGCATTACAAAATGGGAACTTTCCTCTGCCATGAAGTTAACAGTAATTTATATACAGGGTTGGTCTAGGGCTAACGTCTCTGACTAGTAATAAAAATGTCTTGGATCCTAGGTCTGATTGCACCACTCCATATGCTTTGAATAAAAGTGATCAGCAATGGCGGTCAAAGATTTGTGGTATGTTGTTGTTGTTGTTGTTGTTGTTGTGGTCTTCAGTCCTGAGACTGGTTTGATGCAGCTCTCCATGCTACTCTATCCTGTGCAAGCTTTTTCATCTCCCAGTACCTACTGCAACCTGCATCCTTCTGAATCTGCTTAGTGTATTCATCTCTTGGTCTCCCTCTACGATTTTTACCCTCCACGCTGCCCTCCAATACTAAATTGGTGATCCCTTGATGCCTCAGAACATGTCCTACCAACCGATCCCTTCTTCTGGTCAAGTTGTGCCACAAACTTCTCTTCTCCCCAATCCTATTCAATACTTCCTCATTAGTTATGTGATCTACCCATCTAATCTTCAGCATTCTTCTGTAGCACCACATTTCGAAAGCTTCTATTCTCTTCTTGTCCAAACTATTTATCGTCCATGTTTCACTTCCATACATGGCTACACTCCATACGAATACTTTCAGAAATGACTTCCTGACACTTAAATCAATACTGGATGTTAACAAATTCCTCTTCTTCAGAAACGCTTTCCTTGCCATTGCCAGCCTACATTTTATATCCTCTCTACTTCGACCATCATCAGTTATTTTGCTCCCCAAATAGCAAAACTACTTTAAGTGCCTCATTTCCTAATCTAATTCCCTCAGCATCACCCGACTTAATTAGACTACATTCCATTATCCTTGTTTTGCTTTTGTTGATGTTCATCTTATATCCTCCTTTCAAGACACTGTCCATTCCATTCAACTGCTCTTCCAAGTCCTTTGCTGTCTCTGACAGAATTACAATGTCATCGGCGAACCTCAAAGTTTTTATTTCTTCTCCATGAATTTTAATACCTACTCCGAATTTTTCTTTTGTTTCCTTTACTGCTTGCTCAATATACAGATTGAACAACATCGGGGAGAGGCTACAACCCTGTCTTACTCCCTTCCCAACCACTGCTTCCCTTTCATGTCCCTCGACTCTTATAACTGCCATCTGGTTTCTGTACAAATTGTAAATAGCCTTTCGCTCCCTGTATTTTACCCCTGCCACCTTTAGAATTTGAAAGAGAGTATTCCAGTCAACATTGTCAAAAGCTTTCTCTAAGTCTACAAATGCTAGAAACGTAGGTTTGCCTTTCCTTAATCTTTCTTCTAAGATAAGTCGTAAGGTCAGTATTGCCTCACGTGTTCCAGTGTTTCTACGGAATTCAAACTGATCTTCCCCGAGGTTGGCTTCTACTAATTTTTCCATTCGTCTGTAAAGAATTCGTGTTAGTATTTTGCAGCTGTGACTTATTAAGCTGATAGTTCGGTAATTTTCACATCTGTCAACACCTGCTTTCTTTGGGATTGGAATTATTATATTCTTCTTGAAGTCTGAGGGTATTTCGCCTGTTTCATACATCTTGCTCACCAGATGGTAGAGTTTTGTCAGGACTGGCTCTCCCACGGCCGTCAGTAGTTCCAATGGAATATTGTCTACTCCGGGGGCCTTGTTTCGACTCAGGTCTTTCGGTGCTGTGTCAAACTCTTCACGCAGTATCATATCTCCCATTTCATCTTCATCTACATCCTCTTCTATTTCCATAATATTGTCCTCAAGTACATCGCCCTTGTATAGACCCTCTATATACTCCTTCCACCTTTCTGCTTTCCCTTCTTTGCTTAGAACTGGGTTTCCATCTGAGCTCTTGATATTCATACAAGTCGTTCTCTTATCTCCAAAGGTCTCTTTAATTTTCCTGTAGGCGGTATCTTATCTTACCCCTAGTGAGATAGGCCTCTACATCCTTACATTTGTCCTCTAGCCATCCCTGCTTAGCCATTTTGAACTTCCTGTCTATCTCATTTTTGAGACGTTTGTATTCCTTTTTGCCTGTTTCACTTACTGCATTTTTATATTTTCTCCTTTCATCAATTAAATTCAATATTTCTTCTGTTACCCAAGGATTTCTACTAGCCCTCGTCTTTTTACCTACTTGATCCTCTGCTGCCTTCACTACTTCATCCCTCAAAGCTACCCATTCTTCTTCTACTGTATTTATTTCCCCCATTCCTGTCAATTGCTCCCTTATGCTCTCCCTGAATCTCTGTACAACCTCTGGTTCTTTTAGTTTATCCAGGTCCCATCTCCTTAAATTCCCACCTTTTTGCAGTTTCTTCAGTTTTAATCTACAGGTCATAACCAATAGATTGTGGTCAGAGTCCACATCTGCCCCTGGAAATGTCTTACAATTTAAAACCTGGTTCCTAAATCTCTGTCTTACCATTATATAATTTATCTGATACCTTTTAGTATCTCCAGGGTTCTTCCATGTATACAACCTTCTTTCATGATTCTTGAACCAAGTGTTAGTTATGATTATGTTGTGCTCTGTGCAAAATTCGACCAGGCGGCTTCCTCTTTCATTTCTGTCCCACAATCCATATTCACCTACTATGTTTCCTTCTCTCCCTTTTCCTACACTCGAATTCCAGTCACCCATGACTATTAAATTTTCGTCTCCCTTCACAATCTGAATAATTTCTTTTATTTCATCATACATTTCTTCAATTTCTTCGTCATCTGCAGAGCTAGTTGGCATATAAACTTGTACTACTGTAGTAGGCGTGGGCTTCGTATCTATCTTGGCCACAATAATGCGTTCACTATGCTGTTTGTAGTAGCTTACCCGCATTCCTATTTTCCTATTCATTATTAAACCTACTCCTGCATTACCCCTATTTGATTTTGTGTTTATAACCCTGTAGTCACCTGACCAGAAGTCTTGTTCCTCCTGCCACCGAACTTCACTAATTCCCACTATATCTAACTTCAACCTATCCATTTCCCTTTTTAAATTTTCTAACCTACCTGCCCGATTAAGGGATCTGACATTCCACGCTCCGATCCGTAGAACGCCAGTTTTCTTTCTCCTGATAACGACATCCTCTTGAGTAGTCCCCGCCCGGAGATCCGAATGGGGGACTATTTTACCTCCGGAATATTTTACCCAAGAGGACGCCATCATCATGTAATCATACAGTAAAGCTGCATGCCCTCGGGAAAAATTACGGCTGTAGTTTCCCCTTGCTTTCAGCCGTTCGCAGTACCAGCACAGCAAGGCCGTTTTGGTTATTGTTACAAGGCCAGATCAGTCAATCATCCAGACTGTTGCCCTTGCAACTACTGAAAAGGCTGCTGCCCCTCTTCAGGAACCACACGTTTGTCTGGCCTCTCAACAGATACCCCTCCGTTGTGGTTGCACCTACGGTACGGCTATCTGTTTCGCTGAGGCACGCAAGCCTCCCCACCAACGGCAAGGTCCATGGTTCATGTGGGGGCTTTTCAATCTATCCCAGGTATTTTCGATAGGGTTCATATCTGGAGAACATGCTGGCCACTCTAGTCGAGCGATGTCGTTATCCTGAAGGAAGCCATTCACAACATGTGCAAGATGGGGACGCGAATTGTCGTCCATGAAGACGAATGCCTCCCCAGTATTCTGCGGATATGGTTGCACTGTCTGTCGGAGGATAGCATTCACGTATTGTACAGTTGTTATGGCGCCTTCCATGACCACTAACGGCGTACGTTGGCTCCACAAAATGCCACCCCAAAACAGCAGGGAACCTCCACGTTGCTGCACTCGCTGGACAGTGTATCTAAGGCGTTCAGCCTGACCGGGTTGCCTCCAAACACGTCTCCGACGATTGTCTGGTTGAGGGTATATGCGGCACTCATCGGTGAAGAGAAAGCGGTCCATTCGGCATGTTGTTGGGCCCATCTATAGGCTACTGCGCTGCGTGGTGTCGTGGTTGCAACGATGGACCTCGCCATGGACGTCGGGAGTGAAGTTGCGCGTCAAGCGGCCTATTCCGCACAGTTTGAGTCTTAACACGACGTCATGTGGCTGCACGAAAAGCGTTATTCAACATGGTGGTGTTGCTGTCACGGTTCCTCCGAACCATAATCCGTAGGTAGCGGTCATCCGCTGCAGTAGTGGCCCTTGGGCGGCCTGAGCGAGGCATGTCATCGACGGTTCCTGTCTCTCTGTATCTCCTCCATGTCCGAACAACATCACTATGGTTCAGTCGGAGACTCCTGGACAAACTGGACACTTCCCTTGTTGAGAGACATTCCTGGCGCAACTTAATAATGCGGACGCGATCGAACCGCGATATTGACTGTCTAGGCATGGTTGAACTACAGACAACACGAGCCGTGTACCTCCTTCGAGGAGGAATGACTGGAACTGATCGGTTGTCGGACCCCCTCCGTTTGATAGCCGCTGTTCAAGCATAGTTGTTTAGATCTTTAGCCGGGGTTAGTGACATCTGTGAAGTCAAAGGTGCTGGGTCTGTGTCTGTGATACAATAACCACAGTCAGTGTCTATCTTCAGGGATTCTGGGAACCGGGGTGATGCAAAACTTTTTTTGATGTGTGTATAAGGCGAGGAGGGCCAATGAAAATCTTGAGTGCGGATGCATATCAGGCTTTAATTCTTACGGGAATCGGCAAAATGCCGCGATTAGTGATAATAATGGGCAAGGACCGTAACGTTAGTGTGTGTGTGTGTGTGTGTGTGTGTGTGTGTGTGTGTGTGTCTGTGGATAAATTGAGAATTTGGGTCTGATTGGAGGCGTGCTAGGGTAGCCCGCGCAGCTGCAATCACCACTTACTGATCTGAATATCGGCCTAGTAACTAGGACACCCGGGTTAGAATCCTAGTCTGGCACATATTTTCAACTTTCCCATTGATTTATGGCAGTGGCTACTCGCAGCCAATGTCTGTAATTCCTTTGCCTTAATCCAAAAGGATCTGTAAAACTCCACACGTAAAGTCCTATATGTGATAACCTAAACACATGCATCTCACTTCTTCATTTTTCTTCCGTACATTTGATACGTTCTCGTCCCATTTCAACCACCATCGAAGAGAGGAAGGTGTATCCCAGTGCTGAGCGCTAGCCACATTAAGGGTACGGTAGTCGTTGTTTACGCTGTTGGGCGGGTAGTTACAGGGCTCTTTAACATTTATTGTTTCCTGATGTAGGCGCAGGCCCCTGAGGGCTTGTGACGGGGGCTTTTGTTTTATGCCTCGGTGCGCTCGCTGGCTGTGTGGGAACGCGGCGGAAGTCTGTGTTTAACGGCCAGCGCCGGCATGGCCGTACGTAATGTAAATTACGTTCATATTAAACATCGTGTGGTGCACTGTACATTTGCTTGCTGGTGGACGTCTGCGTAGCCGCAGAGCGCATACAGAATGGCAGTAAATCAGTGAGACGTGAAACCTCACATACACACATGGGATGGGGGGGGGGGGGGGGGGGGAGAGAGAGAGAGAGAGAGAGAGAGAGAGAGAGAGAGAGAGAGAGAGAGAGAGACGGCGGAGGTGAGGGAGGGGGGTGGCCATATCGGAAGGATACCACGAAAATTTGCCATCTGTTTTTCCTCAGGCAGTGCCCTTACGTCGAACTTTTTCCGACTTTGCACTAGCAGTCAGTCTCCGACTGTATTTTTATAATCTTCTATATGCTGAAAGGCGCTTGGAGATAATTGTGTTACAAACTGCCTATTGGCTTCTGTCTCGGGTTCTTCGGCCGACGTTCATCTAATGATTTTTCTGACGTTTCGCCAGCACGAGTGGCTGGCATTGTCAAAGCTTCACCCTCCATTGCCGGTGGTGAACTGGAGGCGAGCTCGCGGCCGCAGACTATATGTACCTGGCGCGCCAACGTCCGAGGGCTTCTCCGCGGTCATTTCCGGTGCGGTTCTCCTCTGGCTACCTGCGACGGTCGTTCGCTGCAGTACGGGCAGCCAGGATCCGTTTACCTTAAGGCTTTCCTCTTTCTTGTTGAAACTGTTCACGTGTTTTTTGATTTCTACAGCTTCTCTGAACAAGCGCGTGTGATAGTGCTTCTCTACAGCCAGAACTTCCGTGTCGGCGAATTTTATTACGTGGCCGGTCTCATTCAGTGCGTGCTCTGCCACGGCCGATTTCTCCACCTGCCCCAACCTGCAATGTCGCTTATGCTCTTTGATCCTGGTGTTAATTGATCGTCCAGTCATTCCGACATAAACTTTTCCGCATGTGCATGGTATACGATATATTCCCGACATTGCAAGTGGGTCTCTTTTCTCCGTCGCCCATCTAAGACACTCTTTGATCTTCCTTGTCGGTTTGCTTTCCAAAGCGATTTGGTCTTGCAGTGGATGTCGATGGTTTTCCTGAATTCACCCATGATTTACGACGCTTAGGATTCTCAAAATACATGCATTTTTCACCATCTGTCACTATTCGATTGAGAAATGGCTTTCTTTTGTATCTGGCGAGCAGCATTTCACAAGTGTTCTTTCGATTTGATTGCTGTCTTTCATTCAGTTCATGCGGAACCCATTTACCACTTTCTGCACCTTTCCAATAGCTTTCAACCAAACAGAAACGGCTTTCTGCGTCACATTCCGTTGTTCGGCGTGTTCCTGTTGAGTTTGAGTATGAACTTCATCGAATAAGGCCTGCAATTTGTTGTCTTCAAACTTTTTCAGTGGTTTCCCCGCTCTCGTCGTTTCACACGTCAAAATCACCGCTTTTGATTTTTGAACCACTCGGAAACATTGTGTTTTCCCAATAGCATGTTCACCGACAGTTTCGACAAGCATTCGATGCGATTCTGCAGCAAATTTCTTCAAATGATAACAGAAAATCAATGTCGTCCACAAATCGTATTTCGTAGGCACAAAACTCTACATGTTTACGGATTTGAAACACGTAGTGAGAGTTAATATTCGTCGTCAGCCGTTACAGAAAGCAGATGGCGCTGCAGACGCTGTGTGACGGGCGCTACACTGGCGGCTAGCACAGTCTATAGGGAAATTCCGGTTTCATACTTCAACTGATACGCCTTAAGAAAATGTAATTAATTTACGAAAAGCCTTACGAGGTAGGACTGATAGCTTAGGATGCCACTAAGAGCCGGGCATTTAGTCACAGGATCGTTCAGTCGGTGCGAGAGCATTAGAGATATGCTCAACAAACTTCAGTGGCAGACGCTACAAAACAGGCGTTGTGCATCAGAGAGAGGTGTACTGTTGAAATTCCGAGTGTGTCCTTTCCAGTAAGAGTCGAAAAAACATTACTTCCTACCATATTCGTCTTGCGAAATGACCACAACAAGAAATATCGAGAAATTAGAGCTAATACAGAGGTTTACTGACAATCACTCTTCCTACGCGCCATTGGCGAGTGGAACAGGGAAAGGGAGATCAGTTAGTGGTACTAGAAGTGCCTTCCCCCACACACCGTCAGGCGGCTCGCGAAGATGTAGATGAAGACGCAGATGTTGATGTTCTTCTAGCCCACAACAAGAAATGGCGGAGTTGCACAGATTGCCAAAAATCGCTACCCCGACGCTGCTGCATGGAACCGAAGGTAACCCTATATCCGTGCGTCAAATGGCATACGATATTACGCAAATGCTGCTGATAGAAGCCGAAGCTTTTACACACACGTATACCTTCAACTGCTGAAGACGTCTGAAACCGTACACTACGCGGCTCCCGCGGTTCGTTGACAAAGAGCTTTCGAGAAGAAAGAAGTTAGAATACGATAACCTGGTGCAAACTACAGGAGATTGTACTGACTAGCAATATGCCGTGTCTTTACGAGATCATAAATAAAGATTATCATCGAAGGTGCAAACGTCCTACGCCATTAAAAGAAATGTTTCTTACTTCGAATTAGAGTAGGCTGCAAGCAACAGTGGAGGAAATTAAAAAGAAAATTTAAACTTTATGTTGTGCTGCCGAGAAAGACGTGCCATTGTGATTTCGAAGAGAGATGATTCTGGCAATGAGAATTTTTACGTACTGACAATACAGTTCTCTGAAAGACTTCGATTCACTGGTGGCACGGAATGGACGTTAACTCGTCGGAAAAGATAACTGATTTTCTCAACACAGCGTCCTGATCGGTTAATTTCTGTTGCATAAGATCTAGTAGGAATCGGTAGTTATACTCGCTCATCCTCAATTTCGAGGAGAGTCCTCTAAAACAAGTTATTTACGAAGACATGTCAAGCTTCCCCTCTAGTAGCACTCAAAAATATTGCGTACAATTACATAAAGATAAGTGCGTAATAGAAGATACTGTCAGTAGATAATTAAAAAGCAACGTTCAGTACAAAACTAGATTTAGTTTAAACAAAGTTGTCTTACATCAAAAAAGAAATAACAATTCTTCTGGTTTAAAAGTAGTTTCTGTGTGTAAGTAATAAGAATAAAACAAAGCTTTTCTGGAATCTGAAGAACAAATCAGTATTTCGTTGCACACACATGGGCTTTGATCACATAAGTGATGCAAATCTATCTGCATCCTATACAGGCTGTGATATACATAGTCAACCACAAAGAAGAAAACCAGCAGAAGACATCACTGATTCCGATTTCTGGCCATGCACTGCCCCCCCCCCCTCCTCCTCCCCCCCCCCCCCCCCCCCCCCCACCACCAAATGCCACACCAGCCGCTACAGTAACAAACAATGTGCAGAGAGTTCTAGATTAATCTAGTTTAAGACTGTTCATTTTTAAGTAACATTTCGCTGTATGTATGCATTAGACGCCTGAAGATGAACAAAACATGTTCGAAACGCGTTGTATTATGTCAGATTAAACTTAAAATAAAAAAGTGACTGGTAGCAGAAATTAGAAATAAATAACTATCCCACACAGTCACAGTTAACAAACATACATATAAATCTACATCTACATTTATACTCCGCAAGCCACCCAACGGTGTGTAGCGGAGGGCACTTTACGTGCCACTGTCATTGCCTCCCTTTCCTGTTCCAGTCGCGTATGGTTCGCGGGAAGAACGACTGCCGGAAAGCCTCCGTGCGCGCTCGAACCTCTAATTTTACATTCGTGATCTCCTCGGGAGGTATAAGTAGGGGGGAGCAATATATTCGATACCTCATCCAGAAACGCACCCTCTCGAAACCTGGGCAGCAAGCTACACCGCGCCTCTCTTGCAGAGTCTGCCACTTGAGTTTGCTAAACATCTCCGTAACGCTATCACGCTTACCAAATAACCCTGTGACGAAACGCGCCGCTCTTCTTTGGATCTTTTCTATCTCCTCTGTCAACCCGAGCTGGTACGGATCCCACACTGATGAGCAATACTCAAGTATAGGTCGAACGAGTGTTTTGTAAGCCATTATGGCCGAGAATAATTATGATAGGATCACTCTTGTTCCCTATATACATAAACGATGTGGCGGAAAGGAAGAACAACTAACTACAACTGTTTGCTGATGACGCAGTAGTGTGGTTGTAGGAAGTTACACAATGACTTGGATAGAACTTTATTTGCTATGATGAATGGCAGCTTTCTATAGATGCGGAACTATGTAAGTTAATGCAGATCAACCTTTTGATTTTAGAAAACAGTATTGCTGGTGTGCCGCATGACACGGTCATGTCGATTAGATATCTAGTCGTAACGCTGCAAAGCGACATGCAGTTGAACGAGCACGTAAGGTCGGTTGTAGGGAATGCGAATGATTGGTTTACTTAGAGGATACTATGAAAGTGTAGCTCATCTATAAAGGAGACTGCGTACAGAACTCCCATGACTCATTTCGGAGTACAGCTGGAGTGCTCCGAAGCCCCACTGGGTCGAATTCAAGGAAGACATCAGAGCAATTCAGAAATGTGTCGCTGGATTTGTTAGCGATGGGCTGGAACAACACGCGGGCATTACGAAAATGATAGCGTGAACTCAAGTGTGGATTCCGGGTAGTAAGAAGACGTTTAATTTCTTGCAATATTATTGACAAAGTTTAGAGAACAACCATTTGCGACAGACTGCTGCCACCAGAATGCGTCTCGCCTAAGAATCGCGAAGACGAGTTAAGAGAATCATGGCTCTTGCAGAAGCATGCAGTTAGTAGTTTGTTCTGTCGCTTCATTTGCGAATGGAATAGAAATTGGAATGTACGAGCAACACAACGTATCCTCCGCCATGCACCGTATGGTGGCTTTCGGAGTATATACGTAGCTGTAGATATAAGTAGTCGATAATATGGGCAATTATCGTTACTGCCGAATGATTGCGCTGTGAACGTGTCAACTGTTGCACTGGGCGCGGACGACGTCAGACAGTACCTGACCTCGAAATAAAAACACTCGACGTCGCGAACGGAATACAGTGCGCCTTCGGAATACCAGACGGTGCGGTGGGGAAGGCCGTACTTTCTTCCTCACGCCACCTCCCTTTGACCATAGATGACACAGACAGCGCATGACGTCATTATATTGCAATCAACATCTCGATCAACTGACTAGTGGATAATTCATTTGCACGCGGCTTGTGAAATGCTGTTAAATTTATCTTCGTGTTAACTGTCTTACTTTCAGTAAAAGTTTCTTAATTACAATGGTGGAATCTTGGACAGCGTTTAGTTACACCGAAAGATAGGGGAAGTATAATATTTTATTCCACAGGTGAAATTCGTGTAAAAACACGGAAAATTTGCGACATTTTTCCAGATCAAGTTACTGAATTTACAGCCTGAAGCTAAGGAGTGATGTCATTACCAAGGAGATGCGAATGACACTCTGTTTGAGACTGTTTATTTTCTTGTAAATAATGCGAACTGAATGATGAAGATCACTAAAATTCTGTCTTCTCAATATACATTGGTTGTCAGATCTAAAACTCTAGAAATGACGAAGATTTTGAGATGGCGTAATTTTAATATCAAACGCACTGCAAGAGTTTCCTTTGTAATCGGCGTTTTCCAATATATTTTACTTCTTATTCTGGTTCTGTTTCGGTACCGGTATCTGTACTAGATTAAGCAAAAGTCTTACAACGTAAACGCCTATTTTGTTAAATAACCATAAGGGCAGAAATGGATGTTGTTCCTCATTAAAAAAACTTAATAAATCGTCAACAAACTAAATGCTTCCTACCAAACTAACATTTTGTCTTCTACTCCTGTGGAAGCGGAGAAGTAAATTACTCTTAAAGCAACAAATACAGGCATTCACCGAAGAGCTGTAACTCCGTCGCTTGTGAAAAGAAGAAAAACAATTGCCAACACACTATTGGTAACGTTTTTGCCCTTCTTCTTAACAAATGTAAAAACTGTATCCATCGCATTATTATTCCAAATTTCAAAGAAATTATGTGCACTACTACACGCGTAAATACTAGTACAAGTCGTACAGTTGTGAAAATCAGATATTGAATTCAGATATTCGGTCTGTTTCGCGTAGTGCGCGGGGGTGATGTTTGGTTTGTGGGGCGCTCAACAATCTTTTCACACTCCAATGTTTTACTCAGTCTAATCTAGCCACTATCACTAATGTTGATGATGAAATGATGGGGACAACACAAACACCCAGTCCACGAGCAGAGAAAATCCCCAGCCCGCCCGGGAATCGAACCCGGGACCCCGTGAGGCAGCAACGCTAGCCACTAGGGTCTAGACCATGAGCTGCCGACGTAGTGTGCGGTGACAGTAACAAGGCTTTTCTGCTGTGTCACGTGACTAAGATGTTAGTTTCAAACCATAGCTCGGCAGAGATAGGGGCATACGCAGCCTACATGTATCTATGGTCTTAATGTCCCTGTAAACGATCAGCTTGTTAAACTCCACTAATTTTGTCAAATATTTGGCGGTGTGCGCCTTTGTTTGGCGTGTTTGTCAAACATAGACCGTGTTAGAAATATTTAACAGTAATTTTGATTCATGACCGGTTTACAAGCTAACGGGCGTTGTTTGTATTGATGTTTAGCCGCGCATGTTTAGTGAGAAAACGTTTCTCGTTCTATCGTGGGGTTCACAATTGTGGAATCTACGATCAAACGAGTAAATGGATAAAAAATAGAAGAACGCTGCAATTACCAATGTGCTGGAGGTATTGCGTCTTTCTCAGTTATATATTACGGAGGAAGACGTAAGAAGGAAATCAGTATTCTACAAGTAACGTACAAACGGGACTGTAATAAAATTAAAAATAATCGGATCTCTGTGGTTCTTCCGAGGGTGACGTACATGTTTCCACATTGCGGTATTTTAATGAACTTTCATTAGCGTTTCATAGGTATATTTATCTTTCAGTTTCAACCATTCCCAGGACCAATGTCTTGTTTTGTTTTTCATGTCTGTCTTTTTGCAGTAAATCTGTCCTCAGACAGATATGAACCGGACATCCTCCATGTCTCTATGTCCCAAGCATTCTCCTTCATGTGCTTGAAACTTCTTCCTATCTTCACATATGTTAACATTCCAGACCTCCTCCTTCCCCCCCCCCCCTTTTCTTCTTCTTTTCTCTCCAAGATTCTCTGTAGTAGACAATTCCTACGTAATACGAGTCCCATCCAAGATGTTTTCCTCATCTGTATCATCCTCACTAAGTTCCCCTCCTCTCCTGTTCTGCTGAGCACTTCTTCATTCCTCATTCTGCCGATCCACTTCACTTTCTTCATTCTTCTCCCTAACCACGTTTCAAAACTTTCTACATATTTTTGTTCGTTCTGTCTGACTGTCCACGTTTCAGAACCGTAGGACACCACACTCCACACAAAACTTAGGACGAACCTCTTCCTAAGTGTAATAGGTATACTTCTAGCTGTCAGCAAACTTTTCAGTCTCCTGAACCATTCAGCGTCTAACTTCCTCTGTATAACTTCCGCTACCAGTTATCAAGCTTCCTAAATACTGGAGTGACTGAACCTGTTCTAATACTGTTCCATCTAGTGATATATTAACACTTTGCCGTCTGCACATCTCGTACAAATTTATTCGCTTGGCACCGGCAGCGCTAATTCGGATTACTTGGCTTGTCTCCGGCCGCTTGTCACCTTTCCGTTGATGACAAGCTTCAAACACATTGACTTTTGCGCGCTGTAATTTTCCGGAAATCTTCTATTTTGCCGTATCGTTCCACAACCACGAATTTTCTTTTCAAGTAACTTCTCTGCAAGTTCTGCCCTGTTATAATAATTATACATGCAGAAGTAATGCCACTTTCCATTAGAAGGTGTCAATAATACCATCACTGTTTTTGCTAAAGGCTGTCCAGCGCCGGAATATATCTTGAATGAGGAAATGTATCCCGTAATCGAATCACAAAGTATCCGAATGAGTATGCCGTATTTCGTAATTTTCGACGGATTGTAAAATTTAAAATTGAATCGTCCACGCCACGGTATCATTCCTTCATCAGTTGAAATGTTTTGACTTAGATTAAACGTTTCTTTAAACTTTTTGGAAAAATAATCAATTACGAATTGCACTTTGACAAGCCGGTCGGCATTATCCGGCTTATTGTTGCTGTAGGAAAAATGTGCCGCATAGGATTAGCCGAGCGGTCTAATGCGCTGCAATCATGGACTGTGCGGCTGGTCCCGGCGGAGGTTCCAGTCCTCCCTCGGGCATGGGTGTGTGTGTTTGGCCTAAGAATAATTTAGGTTAAGTAGTGTGTAAGCTTAGGGACTGATGACCTTAACAGTTAAGTCCCGTAAGTTTTCACACACATTTGAACATTTTTTTTTTTTTGAAAAATGTAAAAAAGATAATATTTCTCTGAACCGGCTGCCGGCCATCGTTTTGCGAAATATTGGTGTGTATCAACGGATTCGTTGACCAATAATCATCGATCCTTGCTCTTTTACCATTTCCATAAGGATAGCAATCCCAAACTATTTTCTAAATTCGGGTCCCGTAACTTCGACAAATGTGGCATTTTTTAAATCCAGTTTCCTTCTATTGCAATTTTGACTGTAGTACTTGTTGGTTTCGTTGCTAATATATTCATATAGATCTTTCCCAATATATAATTCTACGATATCCTCGATGGTCTGTGTATCTTAGGGAAATATGTTTGGACCCGGGGATCCTTAAAATTTATTATTAGTCCTCGGTAAATCAAAGTCTGACCTCTGTGCACTGCCTTCTTCGTCTGAGTCAACCGAATCAGTTGGCAACCGTAGCGTTCGCCGAATTCTTCTTGGACGTATTTCACTATTTTCCTACGATTCTGCTTTACTTTCATTTTTTGATATATAGTGCCTTCTTCCCAATCGGTCAAGTCGTCCGGAACGTCAGACAAGACGTCCACGCATTCATCGTAAATAATCCTATTGTCTCTTTCGTCCGCCGTGATGAAAGGGCACAAGTACTGGGTGATCAAAAAGTCAGTATAAATTTGAAAACTGAATAAATCACGGAATAATGTAGATATAGAGGTACAAATTGACACACATGCTTGGAATGACATGAGGGTTTATTAGAACAAAAAAAATACAAATGTTCAAAAAATTTCCGAGAGATGGCACTTCATCTGATCAGAATAGCAATAATTAGCATAACAAAGTAAGAGAAAGCAAAGATGATGATCTTTACAGGAAATGCTCAATATGTCCACCATCATTCCTCAACAATAGCTGTAGTCGAGGAATAATGTTGTGAACAGCACTGTAAAGCATGTCAGGAGTTATGGTGACGCATTGGCGTCCGATGTTGTGTTTCAGCATCCCAGAGACGTCGGTCGATCACGATACACTTGCTACTTCTGGTAACCCCAAAGCACGGACAGAAGTCTAGGGACCTGGGAGGCCAAGGATGACGAAAGTGGAGGCTGAGCACACGATCATCACCAAATGACGCGCCCAAGAGATCTTTCACACGTCTAGCAATACTTTGTTTTTTTTTGTTCTAATAAAACCTCATGTTATTCCAAGGATGTGTGTCAATTTTTACCTCTTTATCTACATTATTCCGTGGTTTATTAAGTTTTCAAATTTATACTGACTTTTTGATCGCTCGGTACTTACAAAAACAAAAAACTTGTTGCGTGTGTAATTTATTGTTACCTTAACAAAACATCAACAGAATGCGAAAGATACTGAAGTGCTGTCGCCGGCCACTGCGCGATACTATGCTCACGACACCACTGTGGTGTCGCCGGACGGCATAGTGATATTCGTGTCGTCTTCTTTTCCTATTCTCCTCACTTTGGTCTTACCAATATTCGGTTTTATTCCAAACTTTACCGACATTGACAGTGTTCTTCCTCATTACCTGCAGCTCTTCCTCCGTTCCTGCTAGCACCATAAAAAAAATAAAAAAAACTCTGAGCACTATGGGACTTAACATCTGAGGTCATCAGTCCCCTAGAACTTAGAACTACTTAAACCTAACTAACCTAAGGACATCACAGGCATCCATGCCCGAGGCAGGATTCCAACTTGCGACCGCAGCAGTCGCGCGGTTCCAGACTGAAGCAACTAAAACCGCCCGGCCACCGAGGCCGGCTTAGCACAGACATATCATCAGCGTACTTGATATATTTTATTCTTTCTCCTCCCACTCCGACTGTTGCCTATACCGAGTGCAAACTCAATTCAAGAAATGCTTTGTCTGCATTGGTAGCATTCCCACTAGTGTCAAAGCGCTCCTCAACAGGTCCTTCGAAAGTGAGTCTAAATTTTACAAACTTCGCTGGTACGTCTCCGCGTTTCTTGGTCAAAGCCGTCGGTAGGAAACAGCAATATTTGACAAACAAGTTTGATCGCTGCTTGTGGCCTTCAGCCACGTGCACTGCAGCCGCGGGCCTCGTCTCGGTGTCAGCCAGCGGCGAGACGCCACCTGTGTGGTC
The DNA here is from genome assembly GCF_021461385.2 of Schistocerca piceifrons. Taxonomy (NCBI): domain Eukaryota; kingdom Metazoa; phylum Arthropoda; class Insecta; order Orthoptera; family Acrididae; genus Schistocerca; species Schistocerca piceifrons. The sequence continues at coordinate 1,102,810,065 of NC_060138.1, forward strand.
GCTCGCAGCCGGCCGCGTGTCGCCGCGTGCCGTGACCTGGGCACGGCCGCGCCGTGCAGTATCGATGGACGAGATGGGGCCGCCACCGCCACCGCGTACTGCAATGCGGAGACGGCGCAGCCTCCGGCGGCTGCACGCTGCACGCCTCCGCCGCCCCCACCTGCCGAGACCGCTGCTCGCGGCACGTCGATTCTTCCGAGACCTCTGCGCCACCGTCGTGTGAGGGTACCAAATGGAATTTCTGATGGGGATTGGGCGGTCACAGAATGGTTTTCTCGGATGGGCAATAGACGACGCGGTCGCTCTGAGCGGAGATGACAAGATATTGTTAACGGGACTGTAGAAGTCGTTGGTCTCCGTTCTGTAGATGTAGGGATTAAGACATGTGACTTTTAAAGATCCTAAGGATCCCTAAAACGGCTCTAAGCACTATGGGACTTAACATCTGAGGTCATCAGTCCCCTAGAACTTAGAACTACGGGGTGATTCAATAAGAATACCACAACTTTAAAAATGTGTATTTAATGAAAGAAACATAATATAACCTTCTGTTATATATCATTACAAAGAGTATTTAAAAAGGTTTTTTTTCACTCAAAAACAAGTTCAGAGATGTTCAATATGGCCCCCTCCAGACACACGAGCAATATCAACCCGATACTCCAACTCGTTCCACACTCTCTGCAGCATATCAGGCGTAACAGTTTGAATAGCTGCTGTTATTTCTCGTTTCAAATCATCAATGGTGGCTGGGAGAGGTGGCCGAAACACCATATTCTTAACATACCCCCATAAGAAAAAATCGCAGGGGGTAAGATCAGGACTTATTGGAGGCCAGTGATGACGTGCTCTGTCACGGGCTGCCTGGCGGCCGATCCATCGCCTCAGGTAGTTGACGTTCAGGTAGTTACGGACAGATAAGTGCCAATGTGGTGGCGCTCCATCCTGCTGAAATATGAATTGTTGTGCTTCTTGTTCGAGCTGAGGGAACAGCCAATTCTCTAACATCTCCAGATACTGTAGTCCAGTTACAGTAGCACCTTCGAAGAAAAAGGGACCAAAAACTTTATTGGCTGAAATGGCGAACAAATGTACAACTAAATGAAACTTTATAGCTCCCTTAATTCGCCGACAGATAGTGCTTAGCTCTGCCTTTTGTCGTCGCAGAGTTTTAAATTCCTAAAGTTGTGGTATTCTTTTTGAATCACCCTGTACTTAAACCTAACTAACCTAAGGACACCACACACACCCATGCCCGAGACAGGATTCGAACCTGCGACCGGAGCAGCAGCGCGGTTCCGGACTGAAGCTCCTAGAATCGCTCGTCCACAGCTGCCGGCTGCAAACTAGGATCCCGTCATCAGGAGAAGAGATGCCAGATGTCTGCTGACGGTACCAAACGTAATCACAGACACGACTTAGCTACGGTTCGTGTGTTCTTATAATCACTGCCGTATAAAGTGTTCAAAATATTGATTATTGAATGCACGGTGCCTTTCTTCCTTCGAAAGACCACACACCACACTGATCGAGCAGCTACGAAACACTATATGCAAACTGAAGGGGGATCACTGCTATCAGCTGCAGCTGGACTTTAAGCGGAATCAGCGCGACGAGCGAAAATGTGTACCGGATCGGGATTCGAACCCGGGATCTTCTGCTTCCTAGGCAGGTGCGGTAACGACTGCGCCACCCGGGACACAACTGCACGGACTGTCTCGGGACGCTTCCCCGCAGGACCTGTCCATTGTACTCCTGTTCGATACTTAGATAGCCCCACAGGAGGTCGGAGGTATTTGTGCATTAGCACTGAAGAAAGTGGATCTATTGTCCATCCAGGGTTATCAATTATTGAATGCACGGTGTCTGTTCCTTCGGAAGAATAGACACGACGCAGATTCAGCAGCTGTGAAACACTATATGTAAATTAAAGGGGGATCACTGCTGTCTGCTGCAGCTGACCCTGAGCATCCTTACAAGCTATAAAACGATACCGGATAGACGTTGAATTCCATCTGGACTGAGCAGACTGCAGGCCAGTGTTCTACGGCATTTCATGTCTCTGCCAGTCGTCGGTCATCCATGTAGACCTGTTTTTATTGCCCCGCAGATTGACACTGTGTTAGTCATCTGTATGGAATTACTCTCTACTGAACCTACGTAAGGAATTACTAAAAGCGTAATAAAGAGACGAGCAGCAGCTGTAGTATCAATGAAATAGTTAGTACAGAGTTAAGTGTCGTGGGCCAGGACGGCTCACTGTTTAGTTATGCAGTTGACCCGAGGCTGAAGGGTGTTCACTCGTGTTATCAGAGAAAGGGACAGTAGCAGAGCACAAGTTTTTGTGGCACGTATGAGGAATACTGAGGTGGCGGTTTGATAGGCCTAAGCAGAGCGCGCCGCAACTGGTGGAGCGAATGTCAGAGTAGCACGCGACGCTCCGTCCCGGCCACACACGCACGGCGCTGTGCGTTTCCACGGGCTCCTGCCACTGCCACTGTCGTTGGTGCACCTGTGTGGTCCACAACGAGCTGTTCGGCGTCTCCGTTCGCAATTAATCACTTTCTACCTCTGACTTTTGTATTTACCGTCGGAAATGGGCGTCTCTACAGGTTCTAAACAGTCTGCGTGGTGTCTGTCTGTTCTATATCGTGTCTCCCTACCACTTTCGCGCAACTACGCTCTGAGCGTGTTTTTTAGGAAATTGACTAGTTTGAACCTGGGACCTGTTGCTGGTAAGCAGACGCCAGACCACACGTGACATGTAGAATTAAGAAGAGTTCAGTGGGACTAGCGATGACACAACCAAATACTTAATGGTTAGGTTAGTGTTGTTTAACGTCGCGTCGACAACGAGGTCATTAGAGACGGAGCGCAAGCTCGGGTTAGGGAAGGATGGGGAGGGAAATCGGCAGTGCCCTTTCAAAGGAACCATCCCGGCATTTGCCTGAAACGATTTAGGGAAATCACGGAAAACCTAAATCAGGATGGCTGGAGACGGGATTGAACCGTCGTCCTCCCGAATGCGAGTCCAGTGTGCTAGCCACTGCACCACCTCGCTCGGTCAAATACTTAATGATTTCAGCGTCAGCTTCACTGCACTCCCTGTAAAAGAATCTTAATACTAACTAAATTTAGTGGAAGGGGTTCAAGGCTTTCCTATTTTTAGTTAGCTGGTAAAATAACGTCGAAAAAGCAGTTAAATTTACCATTGGAAATTTTATTCTACTCATAACATCGTTTATAAATGGCACTATTGATAAAAGGAAATGTTTTAATACAGGATGGTAAAAACCGACTGCGTTCAACAAAAATGTGAACGAATATTCCCTGAGTGGGTATCCAAGTTCTACAATGGATCGAAGGATGACCTATGCCATATCACATCTATAATCTAGGTTTAAATTAAGTTTCACAAAAGAGAAAACTATCATAATGGTCTACAGTGACCGTCAATTATCTTTAATTACTTATCTAACTTGTCGTAAATTACAGTGGCTATGTGGCTTCTCAATAACTATATAACAGAAAAATCATCGCGTTTCAGATTTTTACTTCAAGTGGCAAATGTGAACACCATGAGCTTTAATTGACGATCGACACTAGTATTACGCAAAAATGGGGTGTAACAGATGATTCTTCTGCAGTTCTGAGTGAAGCTTTATGCGCTGTTACGCGGCATCGCGTGCGTTCATTACCTTATCGGTGTTCGTCAGGGGGCGACGTGCACCACAGCTCCGCTCACCTCGCCGTCTCGGAAGCAACTCTCTCCTAACTTATCCTTCCTACAATTTACCGAAGTTGGTTTAAAAAAAAAACCTCTCTGGCTGTGTTTTCATCTGACCAATCAGGGTCTCAATGTTAATCTTAAGCTCCGCCTGCAAAAATTCTGTCTATCCAATGAGAAACGTTATACTTTTCGTGGTTGGGCAATGTTTTTTAAAGTTTGCAACGTAACAGAGACGCGAAAAAGTCTCACGCTAAAACTTGCAGCTGGTGTGGTCCTTTTAGCGTTATCGTAAGATCTATACTGTTCTTCTGGAGGGCTCTATCTTTTAACATGGGCTGGGAGGTGGTCCTAACGTAACAGAGACGCGAAAAAGTTTCACGCTAAAAACTTGCCGGTGGTGTGGTCCTAGCAGTTAGCTGGCGACGTGAGTGTCCGTCCGTCCCTTATCGTAGGGCCTTCCAGCTTAACACGGTTCTGCTCTCGGCTTCTGTTCTCGTTTCTCCCATCGGAACTGCGTCTGTCTCACGGTGGGAAGGTATGACATGCATTTAGGCATTCTTGTGTTAGTCTGTGGTATTCCATTTGCTCACTCGTTACTCGTATTACTTTGGTTAATTTAATGTCACGATTTATTCGGAGCTATGTGACATACTACTGGATTTGCTTATCATGTCAGGGTTTTCATGGAAGGTGTTGGATTTGCCTGACGCCTTACAAGGTCTGCCATCTCCTTATGGCACAAAAAATCCAGCAGCGCAATTTTAAAACCTGCATTACCCACTGGATATCTAAACTGGGTTACCGAGCGATCTGGCGCTGTGGTAGGACACTGGATTCGTATTCAGCATTACAGTGTATCTTTTAGAAGTGCCAAATACTGTGGAAGGTGGTGTTGCAGATGCGAATGACATTCTACTAGTTGTGCCTGCGGACTCTAGAGCGAGGCTTAAGTAAAGGGCAAATGATCTGCCTGTAGAGATCCAGTGGTGGTGCTCGGGCAACAGACTGACTACAGGGTGGTCCATTAATAGTGGCCGGGCCAAATATCTTACGAAATAAGCATCAAACGAAAAAACTATAAGGAACGAAACTCTTCTAGCTTGAAGGGGGGAAACCAGATGGCGCTATGGTTGGCCCGCTAGATGGCGCTGCCATAGGTCAAACTGATATCAACTGCGTTTATTTAAATACGAACCCCCATTTTTTTACCAGATATTGGTGTAGTACGTAAAGAAATATGAATATTTTAGTTGGACCACTTTTTTCGCTTTGTGATAGATGGCGCTGTAATTGTCACTAACATATGTCTCACAATTTTAGACGAACATTTGGTAACAGGTAGGTTTCTTAAATTAAAATACAGAACGTAGGTACGTTTGAACATTTTATTTCGGTTCTCCCAATGTGACACATGTACCTTTGTGAACTTATCATTTCTGAGAACGCATGCTATTACAGCGTGATTACCTGTAAATACCACATTAATGCAATAAATGCTCAAAATGATGTTCGTCAACCTCAATGCATTTGGCAATACCTGTAACGACATTCCTCTCAACAGCGAGTAGTGCGCCTTCCGTAATGTTCGCACATGCATTGACAATGCGCTGACGCATGTTGTCAGGCGTTGTCGGTGGATCACGATGGCAAATATCCTTCAACTTTCCCCACAGAAAGAAATCCGGGGGCGTCAGAACCTGTGAACGTGCGGGCCATGGTGCTTCGACGACCAATCCACCTGTCACGAAATATGCTATTCAATACCGCTTCAACCGCAGGCAAGTTATGTGCCGGACATCCATCATGTTGGAATTACATCGCCATTCTGTCATACAGTAAAACATCTTGTAGTAACATCGGTAGAACGTACTTATACGTTTGTGAATATTACAGCGCCATCTATCACACAGCGAAAAAAGTGGTCCAACTAAAACGTTCATATTTCTTTACATACTACACGAATATGTAATAAAAAACGGGGGTTCCTATTAAAAAAAATGCAGTTGACATCCGTTTGACCTATGGCAGCGCCATCTAGCGGGCCAACCATAGCGCCATCTGGTTTCCCCCTTCAAGCTAGACGAGTTTCGTTCTTTGTAGTTTTTTCGTTTGACGCTTATTTCGTGAGATATTTGGCCCCGTCACTATCAATGAACCACCCTGTATATATATCTTGTAATCTGACCTGTTCCACATCATGTTATTGTTGTTGTTGTTGTTTTTGTTGTTGTGGTCTTCAGTCCTGAGACTGGTTTGATGCAACTCTCCATGCTACTCTATCCTGTGCAAGCTTCTTCTTCTCCCAGTACCTACAGCAGCCTACATCCTTCTGAATCTGCTTAGTGTATTCATCTCTTGGTCTCCCTCTACGATTTTTACCCTCCATGCTGCCCTCCAGTACTATATTGGTGATCCCTTGATGCCCCAGAACATGTCCTACCAACCGATACCTTCTTCGAATCAAGTTGTGCCACAAACTCCTCTTCTCCCCAATTCTATTTAATACCTCCTCATTAGTTATGTGATCTACCCATCTAATCTTCAGCATTCTTCTGTAGCACCACATTTCGAAAGCTTCTAGACTCTTCTTGTCTAAACTATTTGTAGTCTACGTTTCACTTCCATACATGGCTACACTCCATACAAATACTTTCAGAAACGACTTCCTAACACTTAAATCAATACTCGATGTTAACAAATTTCTCTTCAGAAACGCTTTCCTTGCCATTGCCAGTCTACGTTTTATATTCTCTCTACTTCGACCATCATCAGTTATTTTGCTCCCCTAATAGCAAAACTCCTTTACTACTTTGTCTCATTTCCTAATCCAATTCCCTCAGCATCACCCAACTTAATTCGACTACATTCCACTATCCTTGTTTTGCTTTTGTTGATGTTCATCTTATATCCTCCTTTCAAGACACTGTCCATTCCGTTCAACTGCTCTTCCAAGTCCTTTGCTGTTTCTGACAGAATTACAATGTCATCGGCGAACCTCAAAGTTTTTATTTCTTCTCCATGGATTTTAATACCTACTCCGAATTTTTCTTTTGTTTCCTTTACTGCTCGCCCAATATACAGATTGAATAGCATCGGGGATAGGCTACAACTCTGTCTCACTCCCTTCCCAGCCACTGCTTCCCTTTCATGACCCTCGACTCTTATAACTGCCATCTGATTTCTGTACAAATTGTAAATAGCCTTTCGCTCCCTGTATTTTACCCCTGCCACCTTAAGAATTTGAGAGAGAGTATTCCAATCAACATTGTCAAAAGCTTTCTCCAAGTCTACAAATGCTAGAAACGTAGGATTGCCTTTCCTTAATCTAATTTCTAAGATAAGTCGTAGGGTCAGTATTGCCTCACGTGTTCCAATATTTCTACGGAATCCAAACTGATCTTCCCCGAGGTCTGCTTCTACCAGTTTTTCCATTCGTCTGCAAAGAATTTGCGTTAGTATTTTGCAGCTGTGACTTATTAAACTGATAGTTCGGTAATTTTCACATCTGTCAACACCTGCTTTCTTTGGGATTGGAATTATTATATTCTGAGGGTACATCTTGCTCATCAGATGGTAGAGTTTTGTCAGGACTGGCTCTCCCAAGGCTGTCAGTAGTTCTAATGGAATGTTGTCTACTCCTGGGGCCTTGTTTCGACTTAGGTCTTTCAGTGCTCTGTCAGACTCTTCACGCACTACCATATATCCCATTTCATCTTCATCTACATCCTCTTCCATTTCCGTAATATTGTCCTCAAGTACATCGCCCTTGTATAAACCCTCTATATACTCCTTCCACCTTTCTGCCTTCCCTTCTTTGCTTAGAACTGGGTTGCCATCTGAGCTCTTGATATTCATACAAGTGGTTCTCTTCTCTCCAAAGGTCTCTTTAATTTTCCTGTAGGCAGTATCTATCTTACCGCTGATGATATAAGCCTCTACATCCTTACATTTGTCCTCTAGCCATCCGTGCTTAGCCATTTCCACTTCCTGTCGATCTCATTTTTGAGACGTTTGTATTCCTTTTTGCCTGCTTCACTTACTGCATTTTTGTATTTTCTCCTTTCATCAATAAAATTCAGTATCTCTTCTGTTACCCAAGGATTTCTACTAGCCCTCGTCTTTTTATCTACTTGTCCTCTACTGCCTTCACTATTTCATTCCTCAAAGCTACCCATTCTTCTTCTACTGTATTTCTTTCCCCCATTCCTGGAATTGTTCCCTTATGCTCTCCCTGAAACTCTGTACAACCACTGGTTCTTTCAGTTTACCCAGATCCCATCTCCACATCATATCGATAGAATAATTGGGAAAATCATCTACGGAACAAACATAACTAAAACTAAACTAAACTAAAACTAGAATCTTAAAGTCTTAATTCTGAAAAAAAAAAAAACTGAATTCAATCGAGGCAGCAAGTTTTGGGCACATGTGTCAGGAAGTTTTGGGCACTGTGTTCCTAATATTAGAGACCTTAGAGGTCACCTGCCGCGCTACGTTGCTCAACTCGAATGATGTTAAGGTTATCTGAAATCCTTCCCTATAAATATTACCACTGTGTCCATGTTACTGATATCGTTTGTGTAAAGACTACAATCTGTGTTGGGGTCACAGAACGATCTTAACACGTCGGGAAATGCACAATGAGTAGTAAATAACTTTGCTAACAAGTATTTATTCTTCATTGCTTACAGACTCGCGGCAACACATAGCCACACTGCGACAAAGAGCGCAGCCCATGACTAAATACCAGCACGGATCACTTACCGTGGCAATGTTTTTTTTTTTGTATCTGTTCTTGTTCTGCAAAAGTTGTACTCATATTATTTTAATACGTACATTCTAATTAGTTTGAGAGACTCTTCAACTTTTTGTAAATTCGTATTTAATTAAAAATGGTATTGAAGCTACAGGTAGCCAATAAGGCGTAGCAAGCTCCTCTGGTTCCGATTCAGTGCACCGAAATGTAGTTCCGCGTGACGACCTACACGAGACAGTTTTCCTTGGCCTCAAACACGATCGATACCTCTGTGTGCTGTCAGATGCCTCTTATAACACGTAAGATACTTTGTATGACAAAAGCGCAGTCATGGCAACGACAGCCAGAAATGTTACAAAGGGCGCCTGAGTTAGAAATGTGACCTCATTCTCCCACACCTTGCTCCAGTAGGCAAAGCTTGTTGTCCCTATTTCGAGTAACTCTTCCATCCTGTCACCCCACATAGTGAAACTGTTGGCTAAACGTTTCACAGCACCTACACACAGCAACTTGTTTGCTTACCTTCGTACAATTTCTTATATCCAGAAGAATAGTACTTACACAGACTCTGTAGGCGAGGGAGATTCATGATGGTCTGCTCTGCACTCTCAGGGACTGGAAGTAGATAAGCATTTATGACCTCTAAAATCTAAGCAGCTCCATTTCCAAGAAACGACTGATTGGTTGTGAAGGTTTTTTTCTGACTACTTTGATGCGGTCTGCCACGAATTCCTCTCTTGTACCAACATTTTCATCTCAGAGTAACAGTTGTAACCTACGTCCTGAGTTAGTTGCTGTATATAGTCCAATCCCTGTCTTCCTCTACCGTTTTTGCCCTCTACAGCTCACTCTAGTACCATGGAAGTCATTCCTTGGTGTCTTTTTTGGAAATTTGTGGTAAGTCCCTATGAGACCAAACTGCTGAGGTCATCAACCCTCGGCTTTCACGCTACTTTCTCTCTCTCTCTCACACACACACACACACGCCCGAGGGAAGACTCGAACCTCCGACGGGGGTAGTCGTGCGAACTGTGGCAAGACGGCCGAGACCGCGCCGTCTCATGTCTTAACAGGGATCCTGTCATCCCGTCCCTCCTCCTTGTCAGTGTATTGCATATATTCATTTCCTCGCCGATTCTGCTGAGAACTTCCTCTTCCCTTACCGTATCAGTCCACCTAGTTTTCGACATTCGTCTGTAGCGCATCTAAAATGCTTCGATTATCCCCTGTTCCGTTTTTTTCACAGTCCATACTTCACTACCATAAAATTCTTTGCTCCAAACGTACATTATCAGAAATTTATTCGTTGAATAAAGACCTGTGTTTGATTCCAGTAGACTTTTCCTGGCCAGAAATCCTTTTTTTGCCAGTGCTCGTCTGCTTTTTGTGTTCCTTGCTCCGTCCACCTTGGGCTATTGTGCTGCCTACGTAGCAGAATTTCTTAACTTCATCCACTTCTTTGCCAATTCTGATGTTAGGTTTCTCGCTGTTCGCACTTCTGCTACTTCTCAGTATTTTCGTCTTTCTTCGATTTACTCATTAGACAGTCCATTCCATTCAACAGATGATGTTGTCCTTCACTTCCTCTGTGGATAGCAATGTAATCAGCGAATCTTATGACTGATACCCACTCACCTTTAATTTTAATCTCTCGTGAATCTTTCCTTATTTCCATCATTGCTTCTTCGACGTATAGATTGAACAGGAGGAGGAAAGGCTACATCCCTCTCCTTCACAGTTTTTAAACCGAGCAAATCGTTCTTGGTCTTCCAATATTATTGTTATCTTTTGATTCTTATGCCTCCTCGTCAGAATATCGAACATCTTGCACCATATTACACTGCCGAACGGTATTAAGTTAGCAGTACATTTCTAAATTTCTGCGGTATGTTTTTGAACGCAGGCTTGATGACGCCAGTTAGTACCTTTGTGCTGCCGGTCACTATGCTGGATATTAACAGTGGCAACAGAATGAGTGGTTGCACAATAGTCATTTCTTCATTTAATTAGGTCACCAACGTGTGCGATCAGCAGAGATTTGTTTAGCCGTCACTACAGGGGAAATACGGGAGGCTTGACTCCTGATAAAAGTAGCGTCATCATCTATGGTCTAATTTTCGATTACAAAGTGAAACATGATAGGCTACCTGCGCGTACGAACTGAAAAGAGACAGCAAAATATTGTTAACAAGGGTTTGAAGGTCTATGGTCTTCGTACAGTAGATTAAGAGATTAAGAGAAGTGGCATTCCAAGATGCGAAGGACCATGCTCAAGGGGACAACTGCGACGACGATTACCGTGCTGATTATGTAGATGGAGCAAGGCAATTTTGACGTCCCATAGGCGTACCGGCTATTACAGCCAGAATGCTGACAAAGGATTTGACAAGGCTGAAAACACCTGGTAATTTAGAGAAACCACATCATGCATAATTGGGCGTCATTGGAGATAATTTGAACCTCAATCTTTATTTCTTGGTAGCGAGGATGTAGTAGTCTGCTTATGAGGCAGTGACCGGCAGCTGAAGAAATAACTTCATGCATGGCCCACGGAAGTGTGTTGGATCACTAGCTCACAGTATTAATACTAACTTCCGCCTTGCTACTGATGACGCAGGGGGTGTGTAAAATGAGTTACTACTTGTATCTGAAAAAAAATGTAAAAAGTCATGTCACATTGTGATAAGATTCAAAGCGGTGCAGATATTGGCAACTTGCTTTAAATATTCAGAAACGCAAAATTGGGTAGTTCCCAAGCGGCACCAAAATAGTGTCCCATGACTATAATATTGTCGCGTCGTAATCAAAATAAAGTCCAAGTCGGAAAGCAGGATCGCCTGTGAAATACAATAATTAACACTGAAAGGACGTTCATTACGAACATCACTTACCAGCCGGAACAGAACTGACCTCTTGGATAGTGTGTGCAGCTATTTATAAAAACATTGAATACTCCAGAATCCATTTATACATTCGTCGAATATTCCACACTATACAAACCTTACTAAACAAACATATTTCAAGAGCCTTGTAGAGACGATAGATAGTAAATAACAAACAGTTGCTGGTGGTGGTGTTTGAACTCGCGACCCGCAGCATACCAGGCAGTGACACTAAACCACTGCACCGCATGCTCAACAGCTCGAGGCAGAACCAACGAGTTCCAGATGGAATAAGTCAACTCGCAGAAATATTTGGCTGTAACAGTTTGTGAACATATAAGATGAAATGATCACGTAACCTCAGTCGTAGGTAAAGCGAAAGACAGTTTCGTACGATACTGCAGTGTGTGTGTTATTCTGAGTACGATGCCAAGTTCTTTCCGACATGCATGCATGCATGTTGCAGACACATCGTTGACGACATATGGAATTTTGTGTCTGGCCGTGACTTGTGTCAGCATAGCCAAACGATAGGGCGACCGCTTGCGATAAGTAGAAAATTCGGGTTCCAGTCTCAGTCCAGCATAAATTTTCACTGTCATCATTCCATTCTACAGTGACTAGATTGGATTGTGAAAAAAAAAAAGGACTGTGTATTGATTGGGAATTCGTCTGGGCGCTGATGACCACGCAATTGAGCGCCCCACAAACTAAACATCGTGGCTCAAAATGGTTCAAATGGCTCTCAGCACTATGGGGCTTAACATCTGAGGTCATCAGTCCCCTAGACTTAGAACTACTTAAACCTAACTAACCTAAGGACATCACACACAGCCATGCCTGAGGCGGGATTCGAACCTGCGACCGTAGCGGTCGCGCGGTTCCAGACTGAAGCGCTTAGAACCGATCGGCCGCATCGGCCGGCTTTGTCGAAGTGCGGTGAACCGGCCAGTCTGTGGATGGTTTTTAGGCGGTTTTCCATCTACCTCGGCGAATGCGGGCTGTTTCCCCTTATTCCGCCTCAGTTACACTATGTCGGCGATTGCTGCGCAAACAAGTTCTCCACGTACGCGTACACCACCATTATTCTACCATGCAAACATAGGGGTTACACTCGTCTGGTGTGAGACTTTCGCTGGGGTGTCCACCGGGGGCCGAACCGCACAATAACCCTGGGTTCGGTGTGGGGCAGCGGAGGGGTGAAGTAGACTGCGGTAGTCGTCGTGGGGTTGTGGACTACTGCGGCTGCGGAACCTCTCCGTCGTTTCCAGGTCCCTGATTAACATACAATTATATAATGCACTGAGGGATTTAAGCAGTCATTTTCTCCGTGCCTTACATGTCAGTGGAACTGGGGAACTGGAAGAAACGCAGTAGTTGATACAGCGCAACATACTTTGTTTTTGTTTTGCCCTTGGCAGTGATTCGCAAAAAAAAAGTACCTGTATGTTTTGTAACACCCCACCCGTCACTTATCTGGTTTTGGTGTGTGTTCACCCCAGGTAATTGACTAACAGATCAACAGAGAGTGCAAAACTGCCGCAATGTCGGATAACGCAAAGAAAGTAATAAGGCCCTGTGACTCCTGATTGAACTGCGGTGGCTGTGTTGATATTAATTGATTCATAATTGATCCCTTTTAATTAAAAGGGGTACACATTGATGTTATATTAGCTATTGAACACCAGATGCAAATGTTGAACATAAAATTAAGAAAGTGACTTGGGATTTCAACTACTTGATTGAAAACAGATGCAGTCGATTAGCACAGATTTATTTTAACTCACGAGCTTCAATCCTCACATTACATGACTCTCCTAACAGGCAGTGGTAATAAATTGCGTTTGCATGAAGTAAAGAACTATAAAGCAGACGTGACCCAGGCGTAATGCGAAGTGCGAAAAGAATTCTGCAATACACTGCCCATGAAACCCTCGTGGAAACTTTGCCGACGTGATCCAACAAATTAATCAGTGGCCGGAGCGGGCGCAATATCACCGAATTCAGCGTGACGGGGCGACGTCGTTATGTGGACGTCGGCCGACCTCGTGGTGCTGCAAGGCTGCGCTCATCTATTCACTTCTAGCTATCTTGCTCACTACATAGCTGAACGAAAACTTTCTATCTCCAAGCTCAATCGTTCCGTTTGCTAAGTCCTAAACTGCAGAGATGCTCACTCTCTCTCAGGCAAGCTGAGTAAAGAACGCCACGTCCGCACTCTAGGCAAGCTGGGAACGGAAGACCTCCACAGGGGCTTCTCCCAGCCCGGTCTTCGCCTCGGTTTCCCCTCCAGAAAAATCACTTACGCCAATTGCAGCGCAAGTCGCGTTAATTATGCGTCGCTTCCCAGCGCCGACCAATGCCTGCTCTGGGAAGTGAACAAATTCCCACAAAATTTCCCTTCCTCTCAACTTCTGCTATTTAGCTCCTCCCAGGTCACCCATCAAGGTTAGCGTCTGCACAAAACACCAATTTTTCCGGAATTTTGACTCCCAGCAGAGTACTTCAAATTCCTTGGTCCTATGTTCCCATTGGAGGCCGGCGTATTTCATTCTGTCGCTCTTCACCTGATTTACTTCAGACTCTGCGGACCGTGAATTCAGCGTGAAGTTGCTACAGTCAGGAACACGCATATTTTGGCCTCTGTTGACCGCTCCACCGTAGCTTTGCGCGGCTTATTCGCATGTTTCACTGAAAACGGGACGACGGACATTTATCAACAGGCGTACAAGTTCTCCGTCTGCTTCTCGGTACACCAACATGGGGTCAACCACCCACTCACTGTCACTCATGTTAAGGCAGCTGGAGGCAGCTGGAGGCCACGCCCCGTTACCGCTTTCTCAGAGCTTGAGCCGCCCTAAGCTGCCTGTTGTCGCTTCCCTTCGCTGCTCCCCGGGCGGCCACGGTCAACTCTGTATACTTCCCTGGGATAAACTAGCCTCCAGTAAATCGACGCGTTTCCACAAAGTTTTTCATGTCGTGTGAATTACTTTAAAACCATCACCCGACATTAATTATTCCAATACGTCCATACTATACCCTCTACAAGATGCATTGTGCCTTGTCAGTCATTTTTGTTCAGTCCTACTGTTCACTCAACGTGAGTTAGGTGATCTTTAATGACATCATGTAAGGGGCATAGTTCTTGCCATCTTACAGTTTATGATACGAACGCAACGGTTGGGTAGTAATCGCGTTCTAAAGTCTAGAGCCGTCAGTGTAACGAGTTCTGTTGCGAGAGTTCTCCAGATAGTGTTTGCTGATAATGAGAGACTGTCTGTCTGCGGCGAGAAGAGACTGACAAGGGGAGGCCGCCAATTGTGAAATTCAGATTCGATTCATACTGCGCATAATAAAAGCTCATGGCCAGAGGTGTAGTGTGGCAAAGCACCAAGATGCACTTCTCAGCCGTTGTCGAGAAAATCGACAGTCAAAAGAAACCGTTGCGGTGAAATACTCTCTACGATTAGTAGTATTCTACAGCGTCGTGGCGCAGCGGTAAGCGCTCGGATTCGTAATCCGAAGGTCGTCGGATCGAATCTCGCGCGTTGCAATTTTTTTAATTATTAGTTTTTTTGTAATTCAAATATATATATATAAACAAACTATTAATGAATTGCTTATGCATGTTGGTGAAAGCGGATCGCTCTCCAATTGTACCGCCTCCATTTTTCCGTTTTTTTAACAGGGTGTACCAAAGCTGACTTTCGACGATGTTATAAGTTGCGCTAGGGACCGCATCTACCTTCTTTCGAAGTTAGCAGGCAACTACGCTGTTATGCGGCGGCTCGTTTCGGCCCATTCAACATCTGCCCTTCAAGTGTAACGAGCGAGTAACGGAGCTTATTATATTTCATACCTGCCACAGCGAATTTGTGTTCGTGGGGTCTCTATTCTAATTCGAACGTTTGACTTACGCTTTACGTATTCGTTTCGGAATATCGTTTCTACGCCTTCGGTTAACTATACGTGGTTAACATTATGAAGACAATTAATAACATTTGTGAAATACAACTTTGTTTGCGGAAAACATAATGATGTTCGAAGTCGCCAGTTTTTCCACGACAAACGACTTTCAACAACTTATTATATGCGTAATTGTTGCAATCGATTGCCGGGAATTATATATATATATATATATATATATATATATATATATATATATATATATATATTACAAAAAACAAATACTAAAAAAAAAGGTTAAATGGCGCGGGATTCGATCCAGCGACCTTCGGATTACGAACCCGAGCGCTTACCGCTGCGCCACGACGCTCTAGAAAATTATTAATCGTAGAGAGTATTTCACCGCAACGGTTTCTTTTAACTGTCGATTTTCTCGACAACGGCTGAGAAGTGCATCTTGGTGCTTTGCCACATTACACCTCTGGCCATGAGCTTTTATTATGGGCAGTATGAATCGAATCTAAATTTCACAATTGGCGGCCTCCCCTTGTGAGCCGATAGCAAGTGGCGTGCAGCGACAGCGATCTCAAGAGCAGCGAGTGGTGGCGTGCTGTGTGAGTGGCGGCAGACAGGCAGGCCGTGTTTCCTGGGGCAGCCGGCACAACAGGTGTATGGCGAAGAGTCGCCACAACGCTGCCTGCGCGTCAGCGCTTAGCCGTGTTCACATGTCTCGCAAATTCGAACGTCAGCGTGCTACAAGTTTCTAACGTCACAAAGTGGAAAACGCACAGTGCGGAGTCTTTACGAAGGTGCACAGCAATATCAAGCAAGTCAGATATTCTCAACGCGCCTTTGAGCGTGGAACTGTGAAACGAAAGAACCGGCCGTCGCCCTTGCTGGCCTGATTGAAGTTTCTCATTTTGAGAGAACTGAAGGGCGATCTGTTTCATTGTTAAAAACTATTCGACAGGCAAGATTGTATAAAATATTTTTATTTAAGCAAGCGTTTTCAACAGACTATGCTGTCATCTTCAGGCGAAACGCGTATGGCACTAAAATAGTGTTTTATTCAGTTGCTGTCAGACGGTCCATAAATAAAAATTATCAGTATACCGCAATATTACACGCAACTGAGGAAGACAGGACTACAAAAGTTGAAGATATCAATACACCGCGTATATTTGAGTGTTGTCTGTTGTGTCGGACATGTCGGACCCTGGTATATAGTGTCTGCAGTGCGTAGGCGAACAAACCAAGTGTAGAAACCGCGGCACATCGGGCCGTTCGCAGACTGGAACGTGCGCTGGCCTAGGACGCCACAAATGGGCAGCAGAGTAAATAACTGTGACAGATAGGGAGGTTCCGCTGCGGACACAGCGGGAAGGCCGGTAATCGGCCGCTGGTCACGTACTGTCCGCGTCTCGTCTGTCACAGCGGCTGCTGGACTGTCTGCTGCCTGCGCTCGCGAGAAACCGCCGGCTCACAGTGCCCTGCGTGGGAACAGGGCGGATGCTGCTCGCCGCTCACCATTCCTAGCATCGGTTTTAGGTACGCTGCTCCTCATAACTCGGATTACGAAGTAACAGTTGCATGCATTATGGATTTCATTGTGAGGAGTGCAACTTCTAACAATACCACGACCAATTGCAAAGTAGGTTAGACTCAAATGGCTCTGAGCACTATGGGAGTTAACATCTGAGGTCATCAGTCCCATAGAACTTAGAACTACTTAAACTTAACTAACCTAAGGACATCACACACATCCATGCCCGAGGCACGATTCGAACCTGCGACCGTTGCGATCGAGCGGTTCCAGCCGGCTAGTAGGTTAGAAATCCCATTAATAATGTTGCTCACGCAGCGTATGTTCCCTTTATCTGGCAACAACAAAGTTATTGACTGTGGATGGTATCGTCAGAAGGGAAATAATGAAGTCACTGTATAAAAAGTCATTAATTTTGGCATTTACCTTGAATGGATTCCCACACAGATTTCGTCGAAGTTGTTATGGCTCATCTTGTTGATTCTAGGGTGATTCCACTTTGACTGCTAGAAGGTCCAGATCTGTATTTTAGCAATATTTGAATACCTAACAAATGCGTTTTTCAGGAAATTCTTAATGATCAAACAATCCCAGATCAGAACAATGGTATGGTAGAAATGATTTTTGACTTGGTGTTCACGATCCATATTTTTATTAAACTTCTTGTAAATTCACGTAGACTTCTTCTTAATTGTCACATCATCAAGAAAACAGTTTTGTATCAATCTTCATATATTTAGTTTCCAAGGGCGTACACAGGATCTGAACTGGGAGGGGGGGGGGGGGCGGGAGGGGCAGGTCATACTAGTCTCAGGAAACAAAGACTCGAGACAACATACAGCACTTCTTATTAAATAAAACAGTAAACTAGTGAAAAACTGCGAATATCTTCTAGGGGGGCGGGGGCAGCTGCCCCCCCCCCCTGCCCCTCGCTGGGTGCGCCCATGTTAGTTTCCACTTTAACCAAACACAAGACTTGACTGTTCTTTTACAAAGCGAAATAACTTAACTTCTGCAAAGTGAAACAAAGACTGCCCTGTGCGCATTCCCGCCAAAACGGTTACAATTAAGTCAAAGTTTATAACAGTCTCTCAGAAATGAATACACACAAGAGCCGTATCACTGTAATATATCGATACATCGGAGTACCTATACATTAATAAAACTAAATGTGAATATTGTCACAAAAATATGTCTGTTACTTCGCAGAAAAGTAGTACGATATTACTGGTATCGAGAACTGGGGTTGGAGTGCCGTAATGGTCACGTAAATAAAGAACCATTACAAACTGTTGATTAAATTTTTAAAAAAATTTAAAAACTATCAAAATGAGTCAGTATTTACTTCATCCACTACATGTTTCGACTGTTAAACGTACATCATCAAGTGGTAATATTTTACGTGGCTGGTAGTACAAGGGGTGACAAAGAGATAAGCTCGAGATTTGCAAGTGCGAGAAGAACGGTGTGTGTGTGTGTGTGTGTGTGTGTGTGTGTGTGTGTGTGTGTGTGTGTGTGTGTGTGTGTGTGTGTGTCGCGTCGTGTGGTGACGCGGAAAATCGCATTTGCTTCTCTCTGTACATCAGTCACCTACTGTACACAGTGACGTATCTGGGGTAACTGGCACCCAGAGCAATTGCCTAGTTTGTGGCCCTTTCCTGCCTCTCCATCCCTATCGCTTTTGTTTAGTGATCACTCTACCCGTTACCCTCTGAAATTTGCCTACTTTTTCTTCTGCCTGCCTTTTCCACTTTTTTACCCATCCTCATTTATTTCGCACGTCACAAAACTGCGCCCGTCACGGGAACGGCACCCAGGACACTCGTCACTGTTGCCATACTTAAGTTAAGCCACTGGCGAAATGGAAAGGACACGTGACGACCCGGTAGCGGGCCTGCTTTGAAATTACAAACAGCATTTTAACGTAAAACAAAAAGTTGTTACTGCCAACATACAGTTACGATATGAGATAGCATCCCTCGAGTACCATACTTCAAGAATGTTTGCGAATGTACTCCGTTATGTTCGTATCTTTCTTATAGTAGTCGACAGAGCGGTGCGTCGTCGGGCGCCTATCCGAAATCTCGTAAGACGGAATACACTTGTTCATTTTATGGCGTTTCCATTATTTGGGGGCTGGGGTTAATTAACTTCCTATCTATTCCCACACTCCCGTTCCTGTGCGGCCAAAGAACAATTCAGTTCCGACCGAGATGAATCGTCCGTCAACAGGGGCCTAACATTCAAATCCCGCAATACTCGCAAAGGATATTTAACTGAAACTTCTATTTATAGACCTAAATATATTTATCTGTGTATTAAATGAAGTTTTTCCCTACGTAAACTCTCAAGTCCAGAGCCATAACAGATTATATAAATACCAGGGAATAACTGTTCAGCTCAGTTCTCGTAATATGCTTCACATTAAATAAAAATTGCACTGCATATTAATCATCACATCAATTATCACGCTTCACTAGTGCCACACAGCTACCTTCAAACTAACAATGAGAACATCTAAATACTGAGACAAATTAATTTCCTATATTCTTGAACTTCTCATATTCTCGCAATGCGCCTCATAAATCCCTTTGTGTCCTTCTGGTATTTAAGTTAATATTTACAATAAAATCATTAAGATAATCTGTCCTTGGGCAACGTAAATCAATATGTCAGTCAGTTACTTCTAGAAACCAATGGCTGACGGATACAGAATTTCAATGTATTTCATCAACAGCTGCCTGCAGTGACGCTCGCAGGCTTCTCCGTGCCGGCCGCTGTGGCCGAGCAGTTCTAGGCGCTTTAGTCCGGAACCGCGCTGCTGCTACGGTCGCAGGTTCGAATCCTGCCTAGGGTATGGATGTGTGTGATGTGCTTAGGTTAGTTAGGTTTACGTAGTTCTAAGTTTAGGGGACTGATGACCTCAGGTGTTAAGTCCCATAGCGCTTAGAGCCATTTGAACCATTTTTTGAGTTTCTCTGCTGCTGGTATACTATCGCACTCCTATCACAGCGCTTGCTGCTAAGCCCGGGCGCTTCAGAATACCGCGTGGCGGCGTACTATTCTTAATTTTACAGCTGTAAAAAAAAATTATACATGTTTAATTCCCCCCCCCCCCTTTATAACTTAATTTTACCGCTCAGTAAAATCTCGCTAGCCTTATTAATGACGAGGAGAACACGGCAAGTGCCATAATCGACTTTCCAGAAACTTCGCTAAGTGGAGGAGGAATCTAAATAACCACAGATACTCGACCGTTTCTGGAAAAAAAGACAGTCAACGTTTTTGATGTATTTTCCAGGTATTTTATGCTCCTTTTACCGCGCGATGCTATGACGAAATGGCGGCAAAGTCGTTAGCGTCGCAGCTACTTAATTTTGCGCCCCGCGTTCGAAACCCGATTATTACTTTTAGTTTTGTTTTCCATTTATTTACGTATGTGTCAAGAAGATTAATGCACGAATATTTTCCAGTTCAAATGGTTCAAATGGCTCTGAACACTATGGGACTTAACTTCTGAGGTCATAAGTCCCCTAGAACTTAGAACTACTTAAACCTAACCAACCTAAGGATATCACACACATCCATGGCTGAGGCAGGATTCGAACCTGCGACCGTAGCGGTCTTGCGGTTCCAGACTGTAGCGCCTAGAACCGCTCAGCCACTCCGGCCGGCTATTTTCCAGTCTATATTGGTATAACGTTGGCCTTATTCGTCTGCTAAGTGTTTGTCTGTGAATGAACTAAAAGAAAAATGAATGGAAAAATTATTTTAAATTGTTTTCGGAGAAATACCTTTAGTGTATTTGGATTCATAACCAATTGCAAGCGCTAGTTTTCGAAAAAGTGATGTGCTATACTTCGTTTGTCGCAAAATTATTGCTAACGCATAAAATCTTCAGCTGTCTTGACGACGTTTCTTTTCACTGTGAGACTCATACAAAGAAATTTCACTGTGCCTAACTTGCTTTCGCGCAGAGCGCGTGGTGCTCGGAATTTCTATGTTTGGAATGTTTCTACGATCGGTATCATCCTAGCGAATGCAGCAAATCTTCCTGAAGAGTAAACATAACAATAAAGTATAAGAATTAGGAATTGATATAAGAATAAAATATAAGAATATGAGAATTTAAAAACAGTGTAACCCCTGAAAATACCATACGCGCACACATTAAATAAAAAATGTATGACACTTATTGTGAAGCCCAGTTGTAATCCTGCAATTAATATAACGCCCTCTTATCCCCTAACACTCGTGTAGTAACCTTCTATGGACATGGGTAAAAAAATAAGAAAGTACAATAAAGAAAAATCGGGTTTCGAACACGGTACGCAAAAGTTAGAGGCCGCAAGCTAGCCACAAGTGGGCTGCACGTATCTCGCGTTAAAAGGCATCTCAAGTATGTCGAAAACTTAGAAGCTTGTTTCCTCAAAAACGGTCGAGTATCTACGGATAAGCCAAGGCACGTATTCCCTTATTTTGGCTACTCTTCCACTGAGCGACGTTTCCGGAAAGTCAGATTGTGGAACTTAGTAATGTTCTCATCATTAGTAAAAGAAATGGAATGGAAATGTGTGTCCGGAAGACCGGTCGCCTGATGCGAGTGTTTTTAGTTGACGCCACTTCGGCGACTCGCGTGTCGCTGAGGATGAAATAATGGTAAGGACAACAGAACACTCACAAGGGGAGGCCACGACGTTTGGAACGCGGATTTGCTGTAAACTTCGTATACTCGTAGTACTCCATGAGGACAACAAAACGTGTAAAAAATGGTTCAAATGGCTCTGAGCACTATGGGACTCAACTGCTGTGGTCATAAGTCCCCTAGAACTTAGAACTACTTAAACCTAACTAACCTAAGGACAGCACACAACACCCAGCCATCACGAGGCAGAGAAAATCCCTGACCCCGCCGGGAATCGAACCCGGGAACCCGGGCGTGGGAAGCGAGAACGCTACCGCACGACCACGAGATGCGGGCAACAAAACGTGTAAGCAGTAGCGCGTGCTTCTCAAGCGTTATTGAGAAAATCGCAAGATAATTTCGGTCGTCGAATATATATGTGTGTGCGTGGCCATTTTAACCATGAAGCGGCTGTAGCCGAGGATGCCGGCACGGTAGTTCAGCATGTTCGGTCAGAGCGTTAGCTTCCCTTTGTAATAAAAAAACTGAGCGAACGGATCATCGAACAAACTGAATGAGTGGCATCGGACGTCCGCCCTGAACAAAATCAGCGAACAATGGTTTTTTAAGCGGTTGTTTTACAAGCCGCTGGATCGCTGGACAGAATTACGTTGCCGGCCGAAGTGGCCGCCTGGTTAAAGGCGCTGCAGTCTGGAACCGCAAGACCGCTACGGTCGCAGGTTCGAATCCTGCCTCGGGCATGGATGTTTGTGATGTCCTTAGGTTAGTTAGGTTTAACTAGTTCTAAGTTCTAGGGGACTAATGACCTCAGCAGTTGAGTCCCATAGTGCTCAGAGCCATTTGAACCATTTAGAGTTACGTTCGTCAGTTTTTTTTTTTATTTTCAATACACTCATTTTCTTACTATTTATATTACAATTGATATAATGGAAAAAAATATGTGTAATCGTATGAACTTTTATTAAATTTACAATGTTATTTGGCAGTCTACTGATTTTTATTATCACAAATAATATAATATTCATAACTATCGACTAGTAAACGACCAGACGCATAAAGTGATACCTAAAATGTATGCTTGTTCGTGTCTTCAAAACTGTTCGTATTTAATCGAAAGATAACGAGAAATTGCTTCTCGGAAGACGCTAATAGAATACACTCGATACTGCATAACCAATTATCAGCGCCGATTTTTGAGGAAATACTGCGTTATGCATGGTTTGCTTCCAAACTATCGTCTGAAAATGTTAACGAGGTTTGTTTTCCCACGGAAAACGTCAAAAGACCTTGCGTATGCGGAAACATAGCATTTATATTCAATGCAGCTGGTGCCGTTTAACTTTGTTTTCCATGTTTTACGAAAAATACCATCCTGCAACCTGTACTCGTAATGTCGAAAGCGACGATTAGTTGTACATCTTTCGAAAGCCGTCTGTGCCGGTCAAAACGTGGAGGTAACAAGTCGTTTCGGGCTCCTTCCAGGTATAAGGGATTTCTCGAATCACGGACAAACATACATTTTCAGTATCAGTTTATGCGTGTGGTCGTTCACTAGTCGATAGGTATGAATATTACATTATTTTTGATAATAAAAATTAGTAGACTGCCAAATAACATTGTAAATTTAATAAAAGTTCATCCGACTACACGTATTTTGCCCATTATATCAATTGTAATATAAATAAAAGAAAACTGACGAACGGAACTCGATCCAGCGATCCAGCGGCTTGAACGCCAAACACATTTTTTTTTATAAAAAACGTTTTGTTTTATAAAAAAAAACATATTGTTTTATATTGTTCGCTGAATTCATGGCGGGCGTCCGATGACACCCGTTCAGTTTCTTCGATGGTCCGTTCGCTCAGATTTTTGTTATAGATGGTAGCTAAGGCTCTGACCGAACACGCTGAGCTACCGTGCCGGCTCCACTCGGCTGCACCCGCTTCATGGTTAAAATGGCCACGAACAGATATATATTAGACGGCCGTTGTGCGGACTCCTTGTACAAATGGAGCATAGTGCCATCACCACAGTGCGACTGCGGCGCTGACAGGCAGACAATTCACCATATCGTGGTAGAATGCCCTCTGAGGGCCTACCCTGGGCCAACAAGGGACTTCATGGATGCGACTAACAGTGCAATCAATTATATTTCTAACCTAGATGTGTGGTTGTGATATTGTAACTGTTTATGTACTTTTAGATTTTTCATACGTGATTTGTACTTGCCATACGCTAAATAAATAAATAAATAAATCTTGCGATTGTCTCAATAACGTTTGAGAAGTACGCGCTACTGCTTACACACTTTGTTGTCCTGATGGAGTACTAAGTGTGTACGAAGTTTGCAGTAAATCCGCATTCTAAACGTCGTGGCCTCCCCTTGTAAGTCACCGAGCGGAGAAAATCTGCGACCGGGCCGGGACTCTAACGCGGGCCCCCCGTATGGTATTCTGCCGCGCTAACCACTCACCTATGGAGATGGAATGGAGATGGACAGTAGAGCAAACAAAACGGGCGTATGAACGGCCGATGTAAACGGTCCTTTACAGCCGGCATCTGGTTTCCAGATGTCGCGTAAGCGTAAATCAAACTGTTTCCTACGGGCATGGTATTCTTTCCTTAATCCGTGCTGATTCTTTGAGAGAAGTTTGTTTTCCTTCAGGAGCGTATAGTTTCGCTCCTAGATAGGGAAGTATCGAATAAAGGAAAGCAGTTAATGAAAGGAACACTCTCCATAGTTTACGAGGTCAGCAAAGATTGTTGTGTCGAGCGATGAACTCGACGCGCGCCTGCTTGTAGCTATGGACACGGTGTGTGGTATCGCCGAGTGCGGCGACCACTTCCGGGCTGATAGGTGGCCGCCGCTGCCCCCAGGCCGAGTAATCAGCGCACCAACCTTCCTGTTCCGATTTGCCACTCCGCACCTGCTGCTTGAGTTTCTCTGCACTTCTGATTGCGATTGCCGTTCTACCTCTCCAGTGCCCCTGCCTGACACACACGCGAATCGTCTAAAATTTCTTTAACAACTAAAGATGTGTTTGCGCTTCCGCGCCTTGCGCTTAGCCGCGTGTGCCTGCGCTTGCTTCGCACGGAAGAGGAGCAGGTATTCGTGTACGTGCCGTGCCACTTTCTCAGTTCCATTCAGACCCAGCCAGAAGCACGCACGCACGCTAGTCCAATGTCCGCTACAGCCGCACCAGGTGTTATCGCCGGGAAGTAGTGCAAGAACTGGATTAGTGAATACCTTTTGCGTTGTAGTGTACACTCCTGGAAATGGAAAAAAGAACACATTGACACCGGTGTGTCAGACCCACCATACTTGCTCCGGACACTGCGAGAGGGCTGTACAAGCAATGATCACACGCACGGCACAGCGGACACACCAGGAACCGCGGTGTTGGCCGTCGAATGGCGCTAGCTGCGCAGCATTTGTGCACCGCCGCCGTCAGTGTCAGCCAGTTTGCCGTGGCATACGGAGCTCCATCGCAGTCTTTAACACTGGTAGCATGCCGCGACAGCGTGGACGTGAACCGTATGTGCAGTTGACGGACTTTGAGCGAGGCCGTATAGTGGGCATGCGGGAGGCCTGGTGGACGTACCGCCGAATTGCTCAACACGTGAGGCGTGAGGTCTCCACAGTACATCGATGTTGTCGCCAGTGGTCGGCGGAAGGTGCACGTGCCCGTCGACCTGGGACCGGACCGCAGCGACACACGGATGCACGCCAAGACCGTAGGATCTTACGCAGTGCCGTAGGGGACCGCACCGCCACTTCCCAGCAAATTAGGGACACTGTTGCTCCTGGGGTATCGGCGAGGACCATTCGCAACCGTCTCCATGAAGGTGGGCTACGGTCGCGCACACCGTTAGGCCGTCTTCCGCTCACGCCCCAACATCGTGCAGCCCGCCTCCAGTGGTGTCGCGACAGGCGTGAATGGAGGGACGAATGGAGACGTGTCGTCTTCAGCGATGAGAGTCGCTTCTGCCTTGGTGCCAATGATGGTCGTATGCGTGTTTGGCGCCGTGCAGGTGAGCGCCACAATCAGGACTGCATACGACCGAGGCACACAGGGCCAACACCCGGCATCATGGTGTGGGGAGCGATCTCCTACACTGGCCGTACACCACTGGTGATCGTCGAGGGGACACTGAATAGTGCACGGTACATCCAAACCGTCATCGAACCCATCGTTCTACCATTCCTAGACCGGCAAGGGAACTTGCTGTTCCAACAGGACAATGCACGTCCGCATGTATCCCGTGCCACCCAACGTGCTCTAGAAGGTGTAAGTCAACTACCCTGGCCAGCAAGATCTCCGGATCTGTCCCCCATTGAGCATGTTTGGGACTAGATGAAGCGTCGTCTCACGCGGTCTGCACGTCCAGCACGAACGCTGGTCCAACTGAGGCGCCAGGTGGAAATGGCATGGCAAGCCGTTCCACAGGACTACATCCAGCATCTCTACGATCGTCTCCATGGGAGAATAGCAGCCTGGATCGCTGCGAAAGGTGGATATACACTGTACTAGTGCCGACATTGTGCATGCTCTGTTGCCGGTGTCTATGTGCCTGTGGTTCTGTCAGTGTGATCATGTGATGTATCTGACCCCAGGAATGTGTCAATAAAGTGTCCCCTTCCCGGGACAATGAATTCACGGTGTTCTTATTTCAATTTCCAGGAGTGTATTTGCGAGTGTGGTGGAAGACATGAAGATGGCAAGTACACTAATGGCTCTGAGCACTATGCGACTTAACTTCTGAGGTCATCAGTCGCTTATAACTTAGAACTAACTAAACCTAACTAACCTAAGGACATGACACACATCCATGCCCGAGGTAAGATTCGAACCTGCAACCGTAGCGGTCGCTCGGTTCCAGACTGTAGCGCCCAGAGCCGCGTGGCCACTCCGGCCGGCGCAAGTACACTACTAGCCATTAAAATTGCTGCACCAAGAAGAAATGCAGATGATACAAGGGTATTCATTGGACAAATATATTATACTAGAACTGACATGTGATTACATTTTCACGCAATTAGGGTGCATAGATCCTGAGAAATCAGTACCCAGAGCAACCACCTCTGGCCGTAATAACGGCCTTGATACGCCTGGTCATTGAGTCAAACAGAGCTTAAATGGCGTGTACAGGTACAGCTGCCCATGCAGCTTTAACACGATACCACAGTTCATCAAGAGTAGTGACTGGCATATTGTGACGAGCCAGTTGCTCGGCCACCATTGCCCAGACGTTTTCAGTTGGCGAGAGATCTGGTGAATGTGCTGCCCAGGACAGCAGTCTAACATTTTCTGTACCCAGAAAGGCCCGTATAGGGCCTGTAACATGCGGTCGTGCATTATCCTGCTGAAATGTAGGGTTTCGCAGGGATCGAATGAAGGGTAGAGCCACGGGTCGTAACACATCTGAAATGTAACGTCCACTGTGCAAAGTGCCGTCAATGCGAACAAGAGGTGACCGAGACGTGTAACCAATGACACCCCATACCATCACGCCGGGTGATACGCCAGTATGGCGATAATGAATACACGCTTCCAATGTGCGTTCACCGCGATGTCGCCAAACACGGATGCGACCATCATAATGCTGTGAACAGAACCTGAATTTATCCGAAAAAAACGCCATTCGTGCACCCAGGTTCGTCGTTGAGTACACCATCGCAGGCGCTCCTGTCTATGATGTAGCGTCAAGGGTAACTGCAGCGATGGTCTCCGAGCTGATACTCCATGCTGTTGCAAACGTCGTCGAACTGTTCGTGCAGATGGTTGTTGTCTTGCAAACCTCCCTATCTGTTGACTCAGGGATCGAGACGTGGCTGCAAGATCCGTTACAGCCATGCGGATAAGCTGGCTGTCATCTCGACTGCTAGCGATACGAGGCCGTTGGGATCCAGCACGGCGTTCCGTGTTACTCTCCTGAACTCACCGATTCCATATTCTGCTAACAGTCACTGGATGTCGACCAACGCGAGCAGCAATGTCGCGATGCGATAAACCGCAACCGCGATAGGCTACAATCCGACCTTTATCAAAGTCGGAAACGTGATGGTACGCATTTTCCTCCTTACACGAGGCATCAGAACAACGTTTCACCAGGCAACGCCGGTCACCTGCTGTTTGTGCATGAGAAATCGGTTGGAAACTTTCCTCATGTCAGCATCTTGTAGGTGTCGCCACCGGCGCCAACCTTGTGTGAATGCTCTGAAAAGCTAATCATTTGGACATCACAGCATCTTCTTACTGTCGGTTAAATTTCGCGTCTGTAGCACGTCATCTTCGTGGTGTAGCAATTTTAATGGCCAGTAGTGTAGTATGCTATTTAAACACTTCAGTCGTATGTCAGCGACAGATTTTGTAGCAATACTTCACCTTGTTGGAGCATTGATAGCGAAAGGAAATATGAAATATACAGGGCGGTCTGAATCGGTCTGAAAGGCGTGTAACGGTGGGTACTGCACGGGTATGTTGTGCTGAGAAATAATTGTTACGAAAAAAATTCGATACGTTATGTCGTTTCCGAGTTAGCCAATCGGGTCGCTGCTCGCGCAAATTTAAGCCGTCCGCCAGAGACGCTGTCGCCAAACGTGTGCTTCACTTGGTTTCCTAGAACGGAACAAGAGAGCGATACAAAAAATGGTCATAGGACGACAGTAAGGATCGAACACGAGCTGTGAGAACGACGCGGACTAACCGAGTGAGGTGGCGCAATTGTTAGCACACTGGACTGGCATTCGGAAGGAAGACTGTTCAAACCCGCATCCAGCCACCCTGATTTAGGTTTTCCGTGATTTCCCTGAATCACTTCCGGCAAATGCCGGGATCGTTCCTTTGAAAAGTGCACGGCCAATTTCCTTCCCCATCCTTCCCTAGTCCGATGGGGCTGATGACCTTGCTGTTTGGTCCCTTCCCACCAAACCAACCAACCAACCAACCAACTGAAGTTTACTGTATCAAGCCTTAGAAGCACGATCTTTCCGCTATGTACTTCTGACCAGAAAGCGATTCTCGTACTGAGTCGGAAGTTTTCGTTAATCCTCCTCTTTGAGTTCTTTTGGTGATATTTCCATAGAAACTTCGTGCCTCAACAGTTACTTCTTTATTTCTAACGAGAATTCAAATACCAATTTTTCATATATTTAGCCTTAAAAATGTTTTAATATAATGAAGTATTTCCGTGAAAACTTCCATCACTTATCTCACCCTCGAAGGGCTGAATTTACAAAAACACCTAAACACGTATTTTTTTATTTCTATCCGAGAAGTCAAATACCAGTTTTCACATATGGAGCTTTGAAACGCTTTAGTAATTTGATGATTTATTTTTTAAAAAACTGTCACCATTTCATCTCCTTGGCGGTTGATTTGCAAAAATGTTGAAACACGTATTATTTTTCTTTCTCAGCGACGAACCAAATACCACTTTTCGTAGTTGTAGCTTCAAAAATGCCTTAATAGCGACATATTTTCAAAGAAAAGGTTTCGTCCCCTATTTCTCATCCTCAGGCGTGGAAATTCCAAAAAGCACTCGTAAACGATGCCTACAGTATAAGACCAACACGCTCCCAGTTTTCAACTTTCTAGCCGGCCGGTGTGACCGAGCGGTTCTAGGCGCTTCAGTCTGGCACCGCGCGACCGCTACGGTCGCAGGTTCGAATCCTGCCTCGTGCATGGATGTGTGTGATGTCCTTAGGTTAGTTAGGTTTAAGTAGTTCTAAGTTCTAGGGGACTGATGACCTCATATGTTAAGTCCTATAGTGCTCAGAGCCATTTCAACTTTCTATCCTTTGCGATTTGGGTGGGCAATGAAAAGTCTTTGTCATGATATACGATATTTCCTTTCATACGAGGGTTGGAACTTAAATAGTGGCAATTATTTATTCACAACCGATAAAAGAGTTACATGTTTGCACCTGTTACTGTGCTTCGAAGTAATCACCAGCGATGTGGAAGGCGTAGTAAACCGCCATCAGAGCCTGTTCTGTTGATGGTGCGAATGGAGCGGTCTGCTGCCTGTCGAATCTCTGGAACAGTTCTGAAGCGAATGCCACGAAGTGGTTCCTTCATCTTCGGAATCAAATCAAAGTCACAAGGACTTAGGTTCGGGGACTGTGGTGGATGGTACAGTTCTTCCCAGTCCCATCGACCTCACAGAGCAGCCACAGCTTGCACTGTATGCGACCGCGCATTGTCGTGCAAAATGGTGGGTTGCCGCAGAAAGTGTCGCCGCTTCTTTCGCAAAGCTGGTCGCGAAAGGTGATGCTCCAAAAACGAACAGTAATACTGTGCATTGACGGTCTGCTGTGGAAGAATGTAATGAGTTAGGATAACACCATCACAGTCGTACACGAGAATCACAATAACGTTCACCATACTGGGGCCCTGACGCACTTTAGACGTACGCAGCGACCCATAATGACACCATTCGCTGGACTGCCGTTCCAGTTTTGGCTCGTACGATGTGGCCCATGTCTCATCCAGTGTTACGATACGGCGTAAGAAAGCCTCTCCTTCGCGCTCATAGCGGTCCAAGTGCGTCTGAACAGCGTCGTAACGCAGCCATTTCTGCATTTCCGTCAAGTCATGCGGAACCCATCGTGATGCAAATTTTTCGCATGCCCAGGCGTTTCTTCAGGATGCGAAGCACAGTCGTATGCGCTAATCCGGTTTCATGGACGAGCTCACGAATCTTATGGCGTCGATCACTGTCCACCAATGCACTTCTTCCTCTGAGACGCTAGGACGACCTGCCTGATGCATGTCTGCCACAGTTTGCCGACCGTCGTTGAAGGCTTTTTCCCAACGTGTCTCTGTTCTGTACGGCAATGCCAATTCTCCGCACGCCTCTTGAAGACCTTGATGACACTGTCGTGCTGTACGACGTCTGGCACATTCTATCTTCATCCAACTCCGTTGTTCCTGTTTTGGGAACGTTGTGACACCGTTACGTTAGACCGGTCGCTCACAAGTGACTTTGTTTCCCTCGATTGTGCACACGCCGGTGACGTAGGAAGGGCGAGTCCATTTGCTCGGAGGTAAGGTAGGTATGTCAACAACGTGCGATATCAGTGACAATAGTAGATTCCACCGCTGATCGTGTCGTCCACAATAGGAAGCAGGACGAACACACAATAGCGCCGAGGAAATAATAGGTTTCACAACGTAACAATACCAGACTGTCAAGTTTTTCCAATCGCACCCAGACACGAGTATTTCTCTGGTCATAGTGGAGAAATACTTGATGTAGTTTGACTGTCAGTGGTTTCAATAACTTAATTATGACGACTGCATTCCAGACAACAAGTTGTGTAACATTAAAAAATGGAAAATTTAATTCAAGATCAGACTTGGTATACTTTATTTTACTCTTTCGTGTATATGCAGTGTATCCAATATAGATCAAAACACCAAAATTTATATCAGATATGTGTGATCCATAACTGTCGGAAAATAATGCTGAGTTCAGAGGAAAGCTTTCCCAATAGCTTACTTTTATTTCAATCGCATCATGTTGTTGATAGGACTTTTAATTGGATTCAAAAATGGTTCTGAGCACTATGGGAGTTAACATCTGAGGTCATCAGTCCCCTAGAACGTAGAACTACTTAAACCTAACTAACCTAAGGACATCACACACATCCATGCCCGAGGCAGGATTCGAACCTGCGACCGTAGCAGTTTTAATTGGAAGTAAGTGAGAAAAATACATGGTATAAGGGCTAAACGTGGAATCTCCTGCTATTGAATCAGGGGCGTTACGGCCTAAATATTCCAATCAGTGGAAAATGTAAACAGCTTTTTGGTGCACCATAAGTTTATGAAATATGAGTAGATCGCTCGACGCTACTTTCGAACAAAAATGTTGTTCTGCGGGACCAGTTTTTCATCTTGTGATTGTATAGATCCAAAGTTTTCAAAAAACTCCTGTGTACATACAAACAAAATTGAGTATCATCATCGTAACCTGTCGTTTCATCGGACATATTAAATACACCTCTGGGTGATTTTCTTCTCGAGAATCATGCTTAAACGGATTTCTCTTACATGAGTCCATGACACACTTCAGTAGCATTTTCTGATGTTATCCGCCTATCTACCATTAGGTCGTCGTCACGGTCTTTCATAAATCTTGGAATTCGACAGACAGCTTCCTTGGTCTATGTATCATGCATTCTCCTGGAAAAATGGCCCGACCACGGCCATTCCATTTTTATTACAGTCATCATCACGTCTTCCATTGCAGTCTATTCACTGATTCATTTGTTTGTTTCCGTGCATGTACCAGTAATTGTCAATATTCGTATCTCCACTGCCCCGTAACCGCGGGATAGCGCAGCGGTTAGCACATTGGATTCGCATTCGGGAGTATGAGGGTTCAAACCCACGTCCGGCCATCCTGATTTACGTTTTCCGTGATTTCCCTAAATCGCTTATGGTAAATGCTGGAGTGGTTCTTCGGAAGGGTAATGCCGCTTTCCACCTCAATCCATCTCTAATCCGAGCTTGTGCTCCGTCGCTTATGACCTCGTTATCATCGGGACGTTAAACACTAATCTCTTCCTTCTTGTATTGCCCGCTAAGGAACTTAAGTTTTTATGGGTTTTCGCATTCACTGAAATTTATGGGTTTTCGTATTTTTTCCTCTTTCCTAGCGTCTATCGTGGTTACACACTTCACGGGTTTTGATGATTTTGCAAATTTATTTTTATTTTGCCTTTGCGACCGAATGCCCTTGTTGTCCCCACAGTCGTCAGCTAAACTAAGGGAGGGAAGTCATGTACGCTATATGTCCGTGATGTAGCAAAGTGCTCTACGGCTCCATGTACGAGGGTTGCCCAGAAACTAATGCACCGCATTTTTTTTCTTCAACAATTTTTTATTGAACATAATGAGAATTACACACACGAAAGAATGGTGTTTTATCTACACATTCTGTTTTTCCACGTAATCTCCGTCCCGTTTTATGGCCTTCCTCCACATACAAGTGTATGTATGCCCTGGGGGTGCCAATCCTTGTCCTGGTGGAGGAGCCATTGCTTCACTGTGTGAAGCCGCGTGGTCTCAGGCGCCTTGTCACGGTTCTCGCGGCCTCCTCCATCGGAGGTTCAAGTCCTCCCTCGGGCATGGGTGTGTCTCCTTAGCGTAAGTTAATTTAAGTCAGATTACGTAGTGTGTAAGCCTAGGGACCGATGACCTCAGCCATTTGTTCCCATAGGAATTTACTACCACCACTGTGTGAATCACCTTCTCATCGTCCTTAAAATGTCTTCCACGAATGACATCATTTAATGGCCCAAAGAAGTGGATGTCGAGGGGGATAGACCAGGTGTGACAGCCGTGGATGGTCTCCCCGATCGCTGTAAATCGTGAAGCTCCGCGGAACCGCCTTTTGATGACCTCATCCTCCATGCCCAGTGACTAACTGTACTTCTGTCGACAGCAGATGCTCCATAGACTTTACACAAACGTTTGTGAATATTCCCCTCAATTTCTTTCTCTGCAGTGAGAAATTCAATGACGGCACGTTACTTGTAACGTACGTCACCTACAGACGCCATTTTGAAACTGTCCTGCAGCTACGCTATCTGTCGGAAGTGACGGAAACTTGGCGCGTTCACTCAGGAGGCTTCAGATAATACATACGTAACGTTTCGCATTCGTAGCATAGTTTTCGGTTGAGAAAAAAATGCCGTGCATTACTTTCCGTGCAACCCTCGTAGTAGTGCGACCATCCAGCTGCTACATATGACTTCTTGCTGTCATCACAGTTTTCGCAGCTCTGGTCTAAAAACGCGACCTGCAATGCTTAGTTACATGGCCTACAATCACTGATTCTTGGTTTTCTTTCTCTGGACACTCACTGTCCATTTTAACTGGCAACCTTAATGACAAGTGCCAACCGAACGTTGGGAGATAGTACGGTTTCAATAGCCTAACATTAGATTAACTATATTTATCACCTGACGATGCGATTACAGTGTCGCGAAACCGGTCGTGAATAATCTTGGATTAAAGGATTGCCAACACCTAATGCAGTTTCCAGAAGTTTTTTAGAAGATTTTAACAAAAAAATTTAAAGAAATTTTCATCATGACTGCTATAAACCAAAACTACTCACACACCGGTTGTGAACTATGCTATTCAGTCACGTCGGAATTGAGTTGTAAAAATTCTATTTAGTTACTGAAAGCACTCCAGCCTCTGTTACCTCCTCCTCCGCCACCCTCCTTCGGCCCACTCTAGCATTGTCTTCACAAACTTATTCATTGGTTCTACCTCTCGAATGTTAATTTGTAAAATTTTCTTTTCAATACGTTGTTTATTCATAATTTTGATCTTTCAGTAAAGGTAGTCTTCCGTATTTGTATGTGCATTTGTATGCCGAACACACGACAGCAAATTCGCTGCAGATTCAAGTTTTAACTCCCTCGCTTTCGAAACATTCGTGGAGAAGATACATAAACATGGCGGCTAGGGGTACGGAGTGGCATCGCAGGGAGTGCTAAATAGCTCGCGTCAGCTATTCTGTATCCTCATTCTAGGTACGCAAAACTCCCGTACACAAGTCTCGCGTGCCCTCCTTCGTCATAAGGCAGATGCTGTTGACATTGTCTTGTACCGTCCCAGTCACAGAACGACCGTAACTCTATTTGCTACTCCGCTTTTATCGTGCACGACGGAACCTCCAGCGTCAATTAAAAACAATCGCACACATGCAGCCTCCGCTTGGAGCGCTACTGGGAAACATTTCTAACTCACTTCTAGCGGCAGAAGCGCCCGAAAATCCCACAGAATCCTCTCTCGGATATCCCTTCGCGTTAACTCAGTTACCGAACACAGCTGGCCTCATTCCAGAGACAGCGTAAACGAATAACAGTTGAGCCGCTCCTACGACGTCGTACATGGTTCGTCGCAGTTCGCAGAAAATCGCAAATTTCAATGCAGACATGAAAAAGTTTGCCAAATTAATCCCCCAGGACAAGCTTGCTAGACAAGCCTGTGAAACAGCGCCAGTTATTGATCACTGAGCAGCAATGAGTAGACTGATGACCATAGATGTTAAGTCCCATAGTGCTCAGAGCCATTTGAAGAGCAATGAGTACTGCAGTTATGAAATCTGTGGGAGGCCTAAAAAGTATTGTTTCACGTACTTCAGCTCTGCACAAGTATTTATTTATCTAATTCGGCGACAGGGACAACAGAAGCTGGAAGTTTGCCTTATGTTTCGTTGTTGTTGTTGTTGTTGTTGTAGTTGTAGTCTTCAGTCCTGAGACTGGTTTGATGCAGCTTTCCATGCTACTCTATCCCGTGCAAGCTGCTTCATCTCCCAGTACGTACGGCAGCCTACATCCTTCTGAATCTGCTTAGCGTATTCATCTCTTGGTCTCCCTCTACGATTTTTACCCTCCACGCTGCCCTCTAGTGCTAAATTGGTGATCCCCTGATAGCTCTGAACATGTCCTACCAACCGATCCCTTCTTCTCGTCAAGGTGTGCCACAAATTTCTCTTCTCCCTAATTCTATTAAAGACCTCCTCATTAGTTATGTGATCTACCCATCTAATCTTCAGCATTCACATTTCGAAAGCTTCTATTCTCTTCTTGTCTAAACTATTTATCGCCCAAGTTTCACTTCCATACATGGCTACACTTCATACTAATTCTCTCAGAAACGACTACCTGACACTTAAATCTATACTCGATGTTAATAAATTTCTCTTCAGAAACGCTTTCCTTGCCATTGCCAGTCTACATTTTATATCCTCTCTACTTCGACCATCATCAGTTATTTTGCTCCCCAAATAGCAAAACTCCTTTACTACTTTAAGTGTCTCATTTCCTAATCTAATTCCCTCAGCATCACCCGAGTTAACTCGACTACATTCCATTATCCTCGTTTTGCTTTTGTTGATGTTCTTCTTATACCCTCTTTTCAAGACACTGTCCATTCCGTTCAGCTGCTCTTCCAAGTCCTTTGCTGTCTCTAACAGAATTACAATGTCATCGGCAAACCTCAAAGTTTTTATTTATTCTCCATAGATTTTAATACCTACTCCGATTTTTCGTTTGTTTCCTGTACTGCTTGCTCAATGTTCAGATTGAATAACATCGGGGAGAGGCTACAACCCTGTCTCACTCCCTTCCCAACCACTGCTTTCCTTTCATGTCCCTCTACTCTTATAAGTGCCATCTAGTTTCTGTTGGTTCAAATGGCTCTGAGCACTATGGGACTTAACAGCTGTGGTCATCAGTCCCCTAGAACTTAGAACTACTTAAACCTAACTAACCGAAGGACATCACACACATCCATGCCCGAGGCAGGATTCGAACCTGCGACCGTAGCAGTCGCGCGGTTCCGGACTGAGCGCCTTAACCGCGAGACCACCGCGGCCGGCTCTGGTTTCTGTACAATTTGTAAATAGCCTTTCGCTCCCTGTATTTTACCCCTGCCACCTTCAGAATTTGAAAGAGAGTATTCCAGTCAACATTGTCAAAAGCATTCTCTAAGTCTACAAATGCTGGAAACGTAGGTTTGCCTTTTCTTAATCTAGCTTCTAAGATAAGTCGTAGGGTCAGTATTGCCTTACGTGTACCAATATTTCTACGGAATCCAAACTGATCTTCCCCGAGGTTGACTTCTACCAGTTTTTCTATTCGTCTGTAAAGAATTCGCGTTAGTATTTTGCAGCCGTGACTTATTAAACTGATAGTTGGGTAATTTTGACATCTGTCAACATCTGCTTTCTTTGGGATTGGAATTATTATATTCTTCTTAAAGTCTGAGGGTATTTCGCCTGTCTCATACATTTTTCTCACCAGTCGTAGCCAACGTAAAAGGACGATACTAAAATAGAAAAAGAGCGGAGAGCCATTTCAGAGTCCTATCGACCTCTAGTTCAAAGAAACGACAAGAGTTTGGTAGCCTGCCATCACTTGATTTTATTAAACACTGACACACCTCCCTTTTGAGACAGCTATGCGTACGTGAGAAACCTCCATCTCACATAGGCATGACAAAAACGGTCTTCTGTCGCACTAGGGCAGATGAGTACAGGGTATATCACTTAGGACACAGGAGGTATGCTGGAGATTGTACGGAGACCAGTACACCCGTAGGGAGACAGGTTACGATCACCTCGTTGCTCGGACCCTGTGGCAGATGATGTAGCAGGTTTAACCGAGAATAAACTAGGCAAGTTAGGAGCGGCCTTGTTCACCATACGCTGCCTAAGACTTTCCGCCGATGGCCCACGTATGGCCGAAATCGAACACTATTAAAGATGTAATATGTGATATTAAAAGAATTACAAATAATTATACACACTGAAGAGCCAAAGAAACTGTTATAGGTATTCGTATTCGAATACAGAGATATACGAGTAGAAACAGACAGAATACGGTCGCAGGTTCGAATCCTGCATCGGGCATGGATGTGTGTGATGTCCTTAGGTTAGTTAGGTTTAAGTAGTTCTAAGTTCTAGGGGACTAATGACCTCAGAAGCTACGTCGCATAGTGCTCAGAGCCATTTGAACCATTTGAAACAGGTAGAATACGGCACTGCCGTCGGCAACGAGTGTCTGACGCAGTTGTTACATCTGTTACTTCTGCTACAATGGCAAGTTATCAAGAATGAACAAAGTAAGAGCATATGGACTATCAGACCAATTGTGTGATTGGATTGAAGAGTTCCTAGATAACAGAACGCAGCGTGTCATTCTCAAAGGAGAGAAGTCTTCCGAAGTAAGAGTGATTTCAAGTGTGCCGCAGGGGAGTGTCATAGGACCGTTGCTATTCACAATACACATAAATGACCTTGTGGATGACATCGGAAGTTCACTGAGGCTTATTGCAGATGATGCTGTGGTGTATCGAGAGGTTGTAACAATGGAAAATTGTACTGAAATGCAGGAGGATCTGTAGCGAATTGACGCATGGTGCAGGGAATGGCAATTGAATCTCAATGTAGACAAGTGTAATGTGCTGCAATTACACAGAAAGAGAGATCCTTTATCATTTAGCTACAATATAGCAGGTCAGCAACTGGAAGCAGTTAATTCCATAAATTATCTGGGAGTACGCATTAGGAGTGATTTAAAATGGAATGATCATATAAAGTTGATCGTCGGTAAAGCAGATGCCAGACAGATTCGTTGGAAGAATCCTAAGGAAATGCAATCCGAAAACAAAGGAAGTAGGTTACAGTACGCTTGTTCGCCCACTGATTGAATACTGCTCAGCAGTGTGGGATCCGTACCAGTCAGGGTTAATAGAAGAGATAAAGAAGATCCAACGGAGAGCAGCGCGCTTCGTTACAGGATCATTTAGTAAACGCGAGAGCGTTACGGAGATGATAGATAAACTCCATTGGAAGACTCTGCAGGAGAGACGCTCAGTAGCTCGGTACGGGCTTTTGTTAAAGTTTCGAGAACATACCTTCACCGAAGAGTCAAGCAGTATATTGCTCCCTCCTACGTATATCTCGCAAAGAGACCATGAGGATAAAATCAGAGAGATCAGAGAGATTAGAGCCCACACAGAAGCATACCGACAATCCTTCTTTCCACGAACAATACGAGACTGGAATAGAAGGGAGAACCGATAGAGGTACTTAAGGTACCCTCCGCCACACACCGTCAGGTGGCTTGCGGAGTATGGATGTAGATGTAGATTTCAGTGAGTTTGAACGTAGTGTTATAGCCAAAGCACGAGCGGTGGGACACAGTATCTCCGAGGTAGCGATGAAGTGGGGATTTTCTCGTAGGACCATTTCACAAGTTTACCCTGAATATCTGGAATCCGGTAAAACATCAAATCTCCGATATCGCTTTACATCTGACGCTAGAACTCCCTGCCAAAGTCTAGCAGAATGACGTTCTGTGAAAGGTGGATGATGTGGCTGTACTTCCCGTTGGCGGTTGTGCAGCGGAGTCGCTGCTTGATGCACCTGTTTGTCGGGCTGTATGGTCTTCGCATCGAGAGGGGGGGAGGCGGCGTGCGTTTCTGTGCGCGATGCAGTTTCTGTAGCTAGCTGGGTGCTGGGCGCCCTAGTTACACCATTTGGTAGCAGTTTTCTTTGACTGTTCTAGTGTAACCTCCCCCTCACTTATTGACCCTAATGACAGTGAAAAATTAATCCCCGTGCACCTAATGGAAATTTGGGAAAAGCAATCGTCACTGAAGTTAATCTGTCTGTTAAGAGGGAGGAATGGGTTACATCTAAATGGAAGGAAAAATGCAAATGAAACTGGTGGAAATTAATTTTGAAATGGGGTAAAGTTAATAAAGAAAGTAAATGTGCGGTTGTTACGTTAACAATTAACTGGCGTTAATTATATATTTGAGATTTGGGGGAAATTACGTTCGCCGGTCCTATGGACAACTGCTATAATAACTGAAAATGAAAGGTTGATGCACATATAATTAGCACTAAAAGCGTGGCAACTGAAAGTTGACACGTGTTGTGTGAAAACTGAATGTTTGTCAGAAGTAATAAATTTCGTTACACTCTGACTTAATTTAGCAAAAGAATTAATAAAACCGGAAAATTGAAAGTTAATTTAGTGACCCCCCCCCCCCCCCTATGAACCATGGACCTTGCCATTGGTGGGGAGGCTTGCGTGCCTCAGCGATACAGATAGCCGTACCGTAGGTGCAACCACAACGGAGGGGTATCTGTTGAGAGGCCAGACAAACGTGTGGTTCCTGAAGAGGGGCAGCAGCCTTTTCAGTAGTTGCAGGGAAACAGTCTGGATGATTGACTGATCTGGCCTTGTAACACTAACCAAAACGGCCTTGCTGTGCTGGTACTACGAACGGCTGAAAGCAAGGGGAAACTACAGCCGTAATTTTTCCCGAGAGCATGCAGCTTTACTATATGGTTAAATGATGATGGCGTCCTCTTGGGTAAAATATTCCGGAGGTAAAATAGTCCCTCATTCGGATCTCCGGGCGGGGACTACTCAGGAGGACGTCGTTATCAGGAGAAAGAAAACTGGCGTTCTACGGATCGGAGCGTGGAATGTCAGATCCCTTAATCGGGCAGGTAGGTTAGAAAATTTAAAAAGGGAAATGGATAGGTTGAAGTTAGATATAGAGGGAATTAGTGAAGTTAGGTGGCAGGAGGAACAAGACTTTTGGACAGGCGAATACAGGGTTATAAATACGAAATCAAAACGGGGGAATGCAGGAGTAGGTTTAATAATGAATAAAAAAATAGGAGTGCGGGTAAGCTACTACAAACAGCATAGTGAACGCATTATTGTGGCCAAGATAGACACGAAGCCCACGCCTACCACATTAGTACAAGTTTATATGCCAACTAGCTCTGCAGACGACGAAGAAATTGAAGAAATGTATGATGAAATAAAAGAAATTATTCAGATACTGAGGGAGACGAAAATTTAATAGTCATGGGTGACTGGAATTCGGTAGTAGGAAAAGGAAGAGAAGGAAACGTAGTAGGTGAATATGGATTTGGGGGAAGAAATGAAAGAGGAAGCCGTCTGGTAGAATTTTGCACAGAGCACAACTTAATAATAGCTAACACTTGGTTCAAGAATCATAAAAGAAGGTTGTATACATGGAAGAAGCCTGGAGATACTGACAGGTTTCAGATAGATTATATAATGGTAAGACAGAGATTTAGGAACCAGGTTTTAAATTGTAAGACGTTTCCATGGGCAGATGTGGACTCTGACCACAATCTATTGGTTATGAACTGTAGATTAAAACTGAAGAAACTGCAAAAAGGTGGGAATTTAAGGAGATGGGACCTGGATAAACTGAAAGAACCAGAGGTTGTACAGAGTTTCAAGGAGAGCATAAGGGAACAATTGACAGGAATGTGGGAAAGAAATACAGTAGAAGAATAATGGGTAGCTTTGAGGGATGAAATAGTGAAGACAGCAGAGGATCAAGTAGGTAAAAAGACAAGGGCTAGTAGAAATCCTTGGGAAACAGAAGAAATATTGAACTTAATTGATCAAAGGAGAAAATATAAAAATGCAGTAAATGAAGCAGGCAAAAAGGAATACAAACGTCTCAAAAATGAGATCGACAGGAGGTGCAAAATGGCTAAGCAGGGATGGCTAGAGGACAAATGTAAGGATGTAGAGGATTGTCTCACCAGGGGTAAGATAGATACTGCCTACAGGAAAATTAGAGACCTTTGGAGAAAAGAGAACCACTTGTATGAATATCAAGAGCTCACATGTTCTGAGGCATCAAGGGATCACCAATTTAGTATTGGAGGGCAGCGTGGAGGGTAAAAATCGTAGAGGGAGACCAAGAGATGAATACACTAAGCAGATTCAGAAGGATTTATGTTGCAGTAGTTACTGGGAGATGAAGAAGCTTGCACAGGATAGAGTAGCATGGAGAGCTGCATCAAACCAGTCTCAGGACTGAAGACCACAACAACAACAATTTAGTGACTGAAATTTGTTTCTGAAGCACTACGAAATTCAATAAAGCAAGGTTAGTCTTGGGCTACCTCAACAAACATTTCAAAAGCAACTTGAATCTACGCAATTTAGAAATAAGAGATTTAACTTTGAACTTGAATTAAATGATTCTGAATAATTAACAATAGTAAAATTTAGTACGTACCAAGTTGAGCTGCAGTCACAGGTAAGCTAAAATGTGGTAACAAAACTCGCACTCTTAATTTGTGCTTGTGTAATCTAAATATCGTAGCCAGCTATGAATACTTTAACTGAACTTTGAAATTAAAGCACTGAAATCGAATGATATTACTTTAATGCTGGCGTATGAATTTCAACGACACTCGGGTTCATTCCAGAAAAGGAAGGGACCCTGCTTGGTAATGCAATTGGGACAATGAGCAACAAAGTTTCATGCTAAGCTGCTGTATTTCTGCGATGCAACAGTTTAAAAAGCTGAGATCTGCCATACAGTTCTAAAACTTTACGTGCTTTTAGTCTTCCTTGTTGGTTGATTGAAGGTTTGCAGTCGTCGATCGGGGAGGTGGCGACAGTCACTCATTGTCGGCCGTCGCTGTTGCAGAAGCTGGATGTTGGCGCGCCTTCTCGACACGGTCACCAGGCGAAACGGGCTCTTGATGTGCGCCAGCTAATGCTTCCCGTCCGCGACACCGTGTCATAAACTATGATAGCAAGTCGAGCGCAATTACATGCTGCCAAACCCTGAAAGCGCGGCAACTCGCGGGAGCGTCACACAACACACCTGCTCCACCGCCCTACTCCAGCCAGACTCCCTCTGCCCGCGCTCCTTGCGGCATAGTTAACACTACCAAAGATCCTAAACACTTTAGTTCTCCATACGACCTATCGATGTAATCGTTCGATAGCATAGTTGTCCCTAGGCCAGACCCAGCATAAAAGTACAAAATAATATTTACAAAACAAACCAATTATACATTGACATATATACACTCCTGGAAATGGAAAATAGAACACATTGACACCGGTGTGTCAGACCCACCATACTTGCTCCGGATACTGCGAGAGGGCTGTACAAGCAATGATCACACGCACGGCACAGCGGACACACCAGGAACCGCGGTGTTGGCCGTCGAATGGCGCTAGCTGCGCAGCATTTGTGCACCGCCGCCGTCAGTGTCAGCCAGTTTGCCGTGGCATACGGAGCTCCATCGCAGTCTTTAACACTGGTAGCATGCCGCGACAGCGTGGACGTGAACCGTATGTGCAGTTGACGGGCTTTGAGCGAGGGCGTATAGTGGGCATGCGGGAGGCCGGGTGGACGTACCGCCGAATTGCTCAACACGTGGGGCGTGAGGTCTCCACAGTACATCGATGTTGTCGCCAGTGGTCGGCGGAAGGTGCACGTGCCCGTCGACCTGGGACCGGACCGCAGCGACGCACGGATGCACGCCAAGACCGTAGGATCTTACGCAGTGCCGTAGGGGACCGCACCGCCACTTCCCAGCAAATTAGGGACACTGTTGCTCCTGGGGTATCGGCGGGGACCATTCGCAACCGTCTCAATGAAGCTGGGCTACGGTCCCGCACACCGTTAGGCCGTCTTCCGCTCACGCCCCAACATCGTGCAGCCCGCATCCAGTGGTGTCGCGACAGGCGTGAATGGAGGGACGAATGGAGACGTGTCGTCTTCAGCGATGAGAGTCGCTTCTGCCTTGGTGCCAATGATGGTCGTATGCGTGTTTGGCGCCGTGCAGGTGAGCGCCACAATCAGGACTGCATACGACCGAGGCACACAGGGCCAACACCCGGCATCATGGTGTGGGGAGCGATCTCCTACACTGGCCGTACACCACTGGTGATCGTCGAGGGGACACTGAATAGTGCACGGTACATCCAAACCGTCATCGAACCCATCGTTCTACCATTCCTAGACCGGCAAGGGAACTTGCTGTTCCAACAGGACAATGCACGTCCGCATGTATCCCGTGCCACCCAACGTGCTCTAGAAGGTGTAAGTCAACTACCCTAGCCAGCAAGATCTCCGAATCTGCCCCCCATTGAGCATGTTTGGGACTGGATGAAGCGTCGTCTCACGCGGTCTGCACGTCCAGCACGAACGCTAGTCCAACTGAGGCGCCAGGTGGAAATGGCATGGCAAGCCGTTCCACAGGACTACATCCAGCATCTCTACGATCGTCTCCATGGGAGAATAGCAACCTGCATTGCTGCGAAAGGTGGATATACACTGTACTAGTGCCGACATTGTGCATGCTCTGTTGCCTGTGTCTATGTGCCTGTGGTTCTGTCAGTGTGATCATGTGATGTATCTGACCCCAGGAATGTGTCAATAAAGTTTCCCCTTCCTGGGACAATGAATTCACGGTGTTCTTATTTCAATTTCCAGGAGTGTATATTAAACCAATTACAATATATAAAGAGACAGAAATGTCATATATTCAGGTAACAAAATAAGGAAAAAAAATTATAGTACAATAGATGGAAATAGGATGATATGCATTTCCGGCGTTACACTACTCACAGTTACATTTCACATGTTCCGGTGGCATGCTGCAGTATCGGGCTACATGGTAAGCACTGTGGTGCTCCTCTGCATCCTCGTAACTTCTGAACACCGACGATGAGCGCGCAGAGGCACGTCACTGCGAAGATATTTCTTTAATCCTACATGTCAGGGAAATTAACTCTCTCTGTTGACTTAGCTTTCTGGAGCTCTATGATAGTCGACAACTGATGCGGCGAAGCCCTCATTTTTTAAGGGCTTCCCCCTCCCCCCCCCCCCCCCCCCCCCCCCTCTGCATTAGGCACTGCCTTTGGAATGCCCTGATAACAGCGCTCTTTACATTTCGTGGCAGGAAACGTGAAACCTGGGATGTCATTGGTTTCCGCCATGTACATCATTGTTACATAGTAGTTGGTGGTAGTACGGAACAGCTTCAGCCTGTCATCAACTGGTTATCTGGCAGTTGAAGAGTCTGGTTTAGCCAATCATAAGATGTCTCGCAGTTTTTCTTGCCGTAGCCACTCGGGAATGCTGTTCGCTTTTCAAGCACAAAAACTGTTGCTAACTTACTCACTCGAGTATGGATTTTACACTGTCCGTTTCTATTAATGTTATTGAAATTAACCCACAATAAATAACAAAATTTCGACCGGTGTTACCTAACGGAATTTTGACTGCAAGGCTGTACTTTACTATGGTCTTCTTTCCAAAGCGCATTGTGGATGAAGGGACTCAATTT
Source organism: Schistocerca piceifrons (assembly GCF_021461385.2). NCBI lineage: Eukaryota > Metazoa > Arthropoda > Insecta > Orthoptera > Acrididae > Schistocerca > Schistocerca piceifrons. The sequence continues at coordinate 1,102,854,225 of NC_060138.1, forward strand.
TCAGTTATTGGCGGGACAGAAAATTTCTCATTCACTGTGATCTACCTGGCATCAGATCCATCCACACCCCCGTAACAGACCACACTAGACACGAAACCTTCCCATGGTTAAGACCCACTGAAAGGAAAAACTATTTCTAAAAAAAATTCTTTTTCGTCGCCAGCTGTGAAGGAGAAGTTTGTAATCTTTCTTTCAGTTAATATGACTTTTGACAATACCATAAATGGCTTTAATAACTTTTAATGAAAGTGAATTTACTCTCAAACAATAAGGTAGCAGACAGTACTTCTTTGGCCAACTGGTGGCAGCCATCATCTTTACTTTTAGCAAAATTTACGAAAAGTGCACACTTTCTAAGTAAACCAAATTTATATTTCAAATAGAAAAACTTCATCAATTTTGACTTCAAGTAACTTGAACAATGTGATCATAGATTCTTAGTTGCACTATAATCAATCTACACTTTTGGAAATTGTTAAGCAGTTGTAACGTGGAAGATTTCAATTATTGTGCGTTTTGCCCATCTTTTGAAACAAACAAATTTACTTCAGCAGGCTAGCGACTTTTATACAAAAATGACAAGGAAGCATGGAAATAGTGATGAATTTGGGGTAAGGATTTTTAGAAAAGCGTTTAACAAGACTGTTCCGTTTCAGACCGAAACTGTGACTGTAACACCCCGCATGCACCCTGAGATCGAAATGTTAATCAAATGTTTCTTGCCTTGATCAACTTTTCGGTGGTTGAACAGTGCTTCCTGCAGAGTAATTTCGATCGACTCTTCACGTATCCAGTGATATAATTGACAGCCACGCAACCTGAGGTATCATCTTTACTTGATGATGAGTCGGCTGGATTGCTTCATATGGAACAGTCAGATACTTAAAATTATGGAGAGGACATTAGGACATAAATACCTCTGCCACAAGAATATTAATTGCACTTTTTACACATTATCAGCACTGTTGGAGACACACATTGTCTGAAATGACACAGCACGACGTTCACCCTGTAAAGGCTCCACCGCAACTAAACCGGTTTCTGTATCTTTTCCCTCATGGCGCAGCTCTCGCCAAGGTCATCCATGGCGTGTAAAACCCAAAGTGGATTCCCTATTGTTTACTTTGTTTGTTTAAATGAATTACAATTTAAATAATCCTGAGGTGGTTTCAGTCAGTACAACTATTACATCATATTACCATAACATTTTTAGTTCCATTAATTATTAACTCTTTCGTAATTTCTATTTCTATGTTCAAAGAGCGTACTCAAAAATATACTACTTTCTTATGCAGAGTCCACGTACAATTTGGAAATTTGTGGTAAGTTCCTATGGGACCAAACTGCTGAGGTCATTGGTCCCTACACTAACACACTACTTCATCTAACTTAAACTAACTTATGCTAAGGACGAAACACACACACACACACACACACACACACACACACACACACACACACACACACACACACACACACGAACGAGGACTCGAACCTCCGACGGGGGGAGCCGCACGACGCACGAACCGTGGCAAGGCGCCTGACACCGCACGGCTACTCCGCGCGGCTATTCCACGTACAATATATCGATACTTTAATACTCTAATACAAATATAGCAAAGTTTATTAAAAAAAAATAAAATTTAACTGTGGCACAACAAAGCTACAACGTGGTGAATAAAATTATAACCATTGCAAATAGTCAATTTGGCCTTCCCTTGGAGACAGAGTATACCACCAAACTATATTGGCACAGTCGTAGGAAATAGTGCGAGAGTCTGGGCTCATAGATTGCAGCTAGTGAAGCCAGTCTCAAAATAAGATGATCTCATCAAGGCGTGCTGCTAAGATTAACGGGCCATACTGCACTGCCCCGAATGATGTTTCGTTCGTATTTCTAGGAATATGCCCATTAGACTTGGAAATTATGAAAAGGGGAGCCTTTTGCTGATAAAAGAAAAGCAATCAAGTGGAAGTACGAGGGGTGCTTGGAACTGAAGCCATTTCGAAAAGGCAGTAGAAGATCGCTTATTAAAAATGAATGGGACACTTCAGGTACTAGCAGGTTTTTCCTTAACGTCAGGGACAGATTAAAAATTAGATTTATCAACCCATTGAGTAGACTGATACATTACCTCACTGGCCATGACCCTCATGCCGTATATCTGTACAAAATCAGAAGACAGTTGAACGACAGCTGCGCCTGCGACAGTGTGGGCGCACCAGAACACACGTTGTGGTACTGCGCGCTCTATGAAGTTGCAGCCAGCAATGGCCGTCAGGTATTAAGGATATTGCAGCCCAAAGCATCAGTAAGGAGACAGTCGACCTGGCGCATCCTGTAGCCACAGTATACAGGAAGGCCGAGGAAGATTGCACGACGTATTCAACCATAATTGCCATGTTGCCATCTAGGTTAGATAACATACTCTTCAGATGGAGCGAAGATAACTGAGGTCGGTGACTACCGAATGAAATAGTATCCCAAGAATCTACAATGCGTTGGTGCAAGTGATCACGGAAGTGTGGACCTTACGAAGTAACAGTGATGGATGGGAGTACTTGCTATAGGGGAAACGCAGCCAACGTGCTCCCCGACTTCCAAGGAATCCAGCACACTATGGATGTTGACCGCTGTAGTATGAGGGCGGATACAGTAGCGGAAACAACCAGCTACAAGTCAAATGCACCAACGTAAATGAACAAACAAAGAACAGTCTGTAGGGTTTGTAGTAGATTAGTTCAAAATGGTTCAAATGGCTCTGAGCACTATGGGACTCAACTGCTGAGGTCATTAGTCCCCTAGAACTTAGAACTAGTTAAACCTAACTAACCTAAGGACATCACAAACATCCATGCCCGAGGCAGGATTCTAACCTGCGACCGTAGCGGTCTTGCGGTTCCAGACTGCAGCGCCTTTAACCGCACGGCCACTTCGGCCGGCAGTAGATTAGTAGCACGGTAATTGGTTACAGGTTTTAATGAAGTTTTGTAGTAATAGAAGCAGTTGCACCTTTTTATTTCTCTTTTTTAAATTAAATTTCAGAAATAAGTAATTAACACATAATTTGTAACTAGCCAAGGAAATGTGATTTGTATGGCCCACTTCAGCTTTTCAGATAATTGGTTGTAATTACGACGAATAAATAAATAAACTGTCTACATCGAAAGTGATACATGTTACAGCTTACGTAAGTTTTCTGCGTGTTATGAATATTGTAACTGAGTTGGGACTTGGGTACAAGTCCGGTATTCACGTAGTCGGATATGAAAAACCGCCTAAAATCACATCCAGGCTGGCCGGCACAGCGACCTCCGTCGTTAATCCGCCTGGTGTGTTCGATCCGGCCGGCACTTGAACACACACGGCTATCGGACTGGTTGCCCTAATAAGGAGGGTTACTGATAATTATTCTTCGCAAGTTCAAATGGTTCTAATGGCTCTGAGCACAATGGGACTTAACATCTGAGGTCATCAGTCCCCTAGAACTTAGAACTACTTAAACCTAATTAACCTAAGGACATCACACACGTCCATGCCCGAGGCAGGATTCGAACCTGTGAATGTAGCGGTCGCGCGGTTCCAGACTGAAGTGCCTAGAACCGCTCGGCCACACCGGCCAGCTCTTCGCAAGTGCCACTTGCGAATGGAACAGGCATGAGGGGTAAATATAGTGATACCAGAAGTACCCTCCAACGCACAAAGTGCAGTGGATTTCGGAAATGTAGATGCAGATGCAGATTACAGCCGCCGATCGCCAGTGAGACTTTACGTGACACTACATTTCCGAGAGTGAGATGAACATTTCAACTCACCTAACCCAGCATCTAAACTTGTACTTAAATGTCGTTGAAACTTTCACCAGTCAGCACAGCGAAACTATGGAGAGTAATATCGGATCTCTTATGTGAAGGAACGTTTGAAGACCAAATTAAAAATTTTAGTTTTTTTAACGTAATTTCGGTGAGTTTAAGAACAAGTTCTGCACAAACATTTCAGTGTGGTAGTTATTGAGATATTTAAGAAATTGGTTTCATTCGTAGCGTTTTAATGTACTGGAAACCTCAGTTCTGGACAGTAATAAAAACCCAGGCGTTCCAAATATATGCAAAAGGTTAAATAAATATTTTTTGTGATCAAATGTACTTAGAGAACGACGGTGATTACGAATAAAGCTGTTTGTTCTAAGATGATATAATAAATTCAGTATCTACAACTTTTTTATGTTTTTCTGCAAATAACTAATTTTTTTTAGATACATCTGGTAATAACGTTCAGTCGTACACTTTAGTCGAAAATTAATCGTCAAAACATGCCGGAAGAGTAAAAATCGCTGCTGTGTCGGACTGGAAGAAAGTGAGATAGAGGTAAATCGTTCGTGACGCATTAGTGAAAATGAATGTAGCTGCCTATCGGCCTGGGTTCGCAATTAGTGTCGAATCAGCGCCGACGTCGTTCAAGATGAAACGGGTGATTCGCCTGACGGACGACTTTCATTACAGAGCAATTCCATTACTTTGGTTGCTGCAGCTGCTGAAAGCGAAGTGGCGGAATCCTTTAATCAGCGCCCCCCACACCGGAAATCTAATCCTCAGCACTTTCGCAAGAAGGAAATTCGTCTCAGCATAACGGCGGTCCTTCACGGCTGTTGCAGCGGTAGTCGGCTGTGTGACGGGTTCAATCAAGGGGCTTTGTGGTTTTGCTTACTCATAACCGCTTCCACGTAACCGGTAATGAGCTAGTTACAACGGTTTATCTTGCAATCTGGTTCAGAGCAGGATATGGTTGGAGTAGAGTGTGACTGAGTAAGAAGTGAACAAGAACCCCACGTTTGCGAATTAAATTACATGTTTTGATAAAGGAGGCGACCAAAGCTTTCAAACGCCGCCAGTCGATGGAGATAGCAGCGCCGTTGCTCTTCGAAATACGATTTCTGTGGAGGCTTTGTGGTCGTACATGGACTTTTGGTGATTACGAGACATCATAGCACACGATGATTCATTGCAACGATCGTTTTGTAAGTGACAAAACCGAAAAGACCTTACCGGAGAAAAACCCCTATACGATGTACAACGCCAAAGTGATCTCTTTGGTCCGCTAAGTGCTCTAAAAAAACACACTTTCAAATTATGAACTGCAAATGCTACTATGCTGTGGTCCACGTAGTAACGATGGGAGTGTGTGTGTGTGTGTGTGTGTGTGTGTGTGTGTGTGTGTGTGTGTCAGTCAATCTTTACTGCAGAATCTACAGTACATCAGTCCTTCCTGCAAAAAAAAAAAAAAGTCAAAAAAAGACCTCTTCACACCAAGTCGAACGTCAGGACCCGTAAAGTACAATAAAGGACTTACTTCTGTACATTGTGTGGAATGTTACTGTACAGCTCCAATCTTATTACTGCGTGAAGTTCAGTATTTTTTGTGTGGCTATAATTAATCATAATATGTTGTAAAATAATACAAATTACCCATCATAATACTAATTTCAAGTGAGACGATTCTACTATACATCACCAAAATATGCGTTTGAGGCCTGTATTATGTATTCTAGATTTTTATTTTTCTTCATCTGTTTGGAACACTACCGCTAATAGCTCGGTACACACATAAAATGATCCGTGCAGGAAGATCAAAATATAAAAAGTTTTGACAATGATTCTAGATTATTTACGGTACCCGCAGAGGCATCTGTAATATACGAACACAAGAGTTATTCAACTAATTTCTTTATCAACCACGTACGAGTAAAAGGATTTCTAGTGGATAGAAGACGCAGCGCGGCGAGGCGAAAAAGTACGTCCGTTTTCCGAATCCAGGTCACATGGGAAAAACGCAACGTTTGTTTTGGGGGGCCCCTATTAAATTAGAGGGACTGGAAGACTAAGCAGTGTAGTGGTAAGACGTCGATCTAAACTAGTTTCAAACAAACCAGCACCGATAATTACTTCAAAAAGGATAATCCCTACAAACGTTAGCGTTGTATAAAAATCTTTGTAGAAAATTTTTCAAGGTTCTTCAGTTACTGTAAGGGACGCTTAAAATACTTAATTGATTGGTAAAAGTGCAACATAACACTACACATCCAGGGACCTTTGAACACAGAAATATGTGAATACTGAAAGGAATGTTCCATTGATAGTGTTGTTTTCAGCTGCTCCCGTCTCCAGGTAGATAGGGAATGCAGACAATTACACTGCGATTTCCAAACAAATGCAAACGAATTAAATTTGTGGAAAACAGTTAATGAGATTGCACATAAATACCTAAAACCAACTCCTCAACTTTGGCACGAAGTAGACGCTTTGAAAATCAAAATGACTTCAATATATCAGAAGAACTAAGTAGACGATAAACAAACAGTGTTACCTCGATAATAGAGAATGATAGGCACAAGTATAATATAACTAAGAGCAACTACAAAAAAATGAAAATTAAAAAAACACAGTGGCAACCCACATATACTTCATGATTTCAGAGGCACGCACGTACCAGTGGGGGCGTTGTAAAACATTGTTGCAACATTAGATGTAGCTGTACGTGTAGGTACAGTTACAGATAGCTGCCAGTAACAGATGTCGTCATTCAAGCTGGACGTTGGTCAGTTAGAACTTCTAATTAAATTCGTTTTATTTTGTGTTTTTACTTGATTATACGATTATCAACATTATTTTATTTCTACATTAATATTAACAATAGTTGCTAACATTATACGTATACCTGTATATATATATAAAAAAGCTTTTTATGTTGTCATAGGATGACTGGGTGTTGTGTGATGTCCTTAGGTTAGTTAGGTTTAAGTAGTTCTAAGTTCTAGGGGACTGATGACCATAGCTGTTAAGTCCCATAGTGCTCAGAGCCATTTGAACCATTTTTGTTGTCATAGTTATTGCATATCCACGACCTGTTTAGTGTTTCCAGGTAACAGGTCAAGAGTGTATAGCAATGTAAAATTCAATTACATAGGCACAATACATACAGTTAAATAATTTTGACATTATACCAGTCGCCGGGAAAACAATAAAAAATAAACTCGATATAGACTGTGGAGCATACCCATGGAGATAAAACTATTAATATCATTAGTACGCCAAATTAAATAAACGAACGTTACCATCTCGTGTAAAATAAAAAAATATATATTCGAGTATGACAAATTAGAAACGGGCCACTTGGAAGGGGTACCTGTATAGTCATAACATTTCGCAGTAAATTATTTTCCTGTGCTTCGTAGAAACTGCAGGGAAACAGCGAGAGCCTTACATCTTCTTCGCAGCCGCAGAGAGGGTTATCCTCGGTGATGTCTGTCCGATGTAACTGGGAAGGAGTTGAACCATCGTTGGTATGCCTTCGTAGCATGGTAGTTATCAGCTTTCTGCTCGCCTTAGTCGTGGTATGTACGACTTTTTTTGGCTTCTGCGAAGCTCAAAAATGGCTCAAATGGCTCTGAGCACTATGCGACTTAACTTCTGAGGTCATCAGTCGCCTAGAACTTAGAACTAGTTAAACCTAACTAACCTAAGGACATCACACACATCCATGCCCGAGGCAGGATTCGAACCTGCGACCGTAGCGGTCGCTCGGTTCCAGACTGTAGCGCCTAGAACCGCACGGCCACTACGGCCGGCTTGTGCGAAGCAGAAGGCCCAGCCAACAGCGCAAAAATGTTTTTCTGTATGAAAAAAAAGTTGGAATGATATAGTCCGTAGTGTCGTTTCCCAGCTGTGAAGCACGTAGTCTTCATACGGTTTCGTATACGTGTTTTCCAACGGGTAATATTGCAATATGCCTACTTAAAAGATTAGAAATATACGGTTTTGGGTCGGCGGTATGACAGTTAAGTATTAAATTTCACTTACCATTGTTGGCTGGGAAATCCCACGGTGTGGATTCAGTTGCCTAGACGGAAAAGGCGTTATTGTTCTGCGCACGTTGGCCCCTTTTCTTGTGGATATGTGACAGTCCAGTCGTGTGTATATTTATGGAATGTAGGTGAGTGTAATGGGTGCGCGTATAGTATAATACACACATCAACGAAAGTTTTGCATCACTTCGGTTCCGAGAGTTCCGGAACCTGTACAGAAATTGGAATAGAAATCAGTATAAACATAATTTCCGCCCTTTTTATTGTTCATGAAAACAAAACATTGCTTGTTGTACCATCATACAGCGAGACCATCAAAGGTAGTGGTCCACATTGCTGTACACACCGGTATCTCTAATATCCAGTAACACGTCCTCTTGCATTGATGCATGCCTGTATTCGTCGTAGCATATTATGCACAAGTTCATCAAGGCACTGTGGGTCCAGATCGTCCCACTCCTCAACGGCTATTCGGCGTAGATCCCTCAGAGTGGTTGGTGGATCACGTCGTCCATAAACAGCCCTTTTCAATCTATCCGAGGCAAGTTCGATAGGGTTCATGTATGGAGAACATGCTTGCCACTCCAGTCGCGCGATTTCGTTTTCCTGAAGGAAGTTATTCACAAGATGTGCACAATGGGGACACGAATTGTCGTTCATGAAGACGAATGCCTCGCCAATATGCTGCCGATATGTTGCACTGACGGTCGGAGGGTGGCATTCACATATTGCACAGCCGTTACTGCGCATTCCATTACCACCAGCGGCGTACCTCGGCCCCACATAATGCCACCCCAAAACAGCAGGGAATCTCCACCTTGCTGCACTCGTTGTACAGTGTGTCTAAGGCGTTCAGCCTGCCCGGGTTGCCTCCAAACACGTCTCCGACGATTATCTGGTTGAAGGCATATCCGACACCCATCGGTGAAGAGGACGTGATGCCAATCCTGAGCGGTCCATTCGGCATGTTGTTGGGCCCATCTGTACCCCACTGCATGGTGTCGTGGTTGCAAAGATGGACCTCGTCATGGACGTCGCGAGTGAAGTTGCACATCATGCAACCTATTGCGCACAGTTTGAGTTGTAACACGACGTCCTGTGGCTGCACTAAAAGCATTATTCAACATGGTGACGCTGCTGTCAGTTTCCTCCGAGCCATAATCCGTAGGTAGCGGTCATCCACTGCAGTTGCAGCCGTTGGGCGGCCTGAGCGAGGCATCTCATCGACAGTTGATGTCTCTCTGTATCTCCTCCATGTCCGAACAACATCGCTTTGGTTCACTCAGAGACGCCTGGACACTTCTCTTGTTGAGAGCCCTTCCTGACACAAAGTAACAATACGGACGCGATCGAGCCGTGGTATTGACCGTCTAGACACTGTTGAACTACAGACAACACGAGCCGTGTACCTTCTTCCTGGTGGAACGACTGAAACTGATCGGCTGTCGGATACCCTCCGTCTAATTGGCGCTGCTCATGCATTGTTGTTTACGTCCTTTGGCGGGTTTAGTGACACCTATAAACAGTCTGTGATACAATATTGAAACCCATCCCCTCCGAGAGTGAGTCTAACTTTGCAACCACTGCGAAACTCCCTCGGTATCTCTCAAGTAATTTGGTCAGTTTCCTCGCTAGGAGTCGCACCGACTGCATCGACTGGCGAACGCGCGCTCACACACACAGACACACACACACACACACACACACACACACACACACACACACACACAATATTATACATGATGTCATGTGATAATGAAATGGACATAACGCATACCGTTCGAAGCTGAGAAGAATGCGCTTCACAGGGATGCGACAGCGAGTTGTATGTGCATTGTGAGAAGAAGCTATGGAGCACAAAAAACGCCGCTTTGTAAAACATTTTCAATAATGCATTTATGTCAAGGTTCGAGCAATCCAAATAAATTACAGTGAGCTTTCCACTTCCTGAATAATACGGATTACGTTCTTCAGCTTTGTGTCTATGTTACAAGTAGCTGCATTAAAAGTAGTTTTAACTACAGAAGTCCGTCGTTTCGTCGCTATTATTTTTTCCAGTTTCGTATCTGTCAGTTAACTTCTGTAGTAGGGTTTTCTCGCCAGTTTCCTGCTTACAGTGAGGATGGGAGAGCTACGTGCACGTTTTATTAGACTTTTTACACTTGCCTATAGTGCGTTAAATAGAATAACAGACAAAAATGGCAAACCATAAACGGCGAACATCGAAACGCATCTCAAGGCTGAAAATGAAATCTACTACTAATCAAATGAAACCATATCTTGTATATACATCTATCACGCATATATGCAGACTGAAGCGAAGAATGAAAATTTGTAGCAAGGCCGGGAATTGAACCTGGGTCTTCTGCTTAGTAGGCAGATGCATTAACTACTACATCACGCTACGACAGTGGCTTTGCACAACTGCATGGAATATCCTAGCACGCTTCCCTCCTCTGTTCAAATTCCCATTCACGCCTCATCCCACTTGGTATTCACCTTAAACTTGAACGGCAGTGTAGAGGCTCTCCAACTGTATCGGAATAGGAGGGAAGCGTGGTGGGGTATTACGTGCAGTCGCCCAAGGCAACTGTGCCGGGCTGGCATAGTGGGTAGCATATCTGCAGCGTGAGCACGAGAACCGAGTTAGAATCCCGGCCTTGGCACAAACTTTCATTCGTCGCTTCAGTCTGCATATAAACATCAAGTATGCTACTAGTAAGGCAATACTTTTCCGGACGAACAACAACCTAGATCGTAGGAAGCAAGGGAAAATACTGTTTCCCTGCCCCCCCTCCTCATCCCTCGGAAGCATTCTTCTGAGCTACCGCCAGTGTCCAGCAATCTAGTTTTATTCCGCGCCTAATTCGGAAAGACCTGGTATGTTTCTGACGTAGTTTATACAAAGCAAACGAACAGTAGCTCAGGATACAGGACTGTTTTTGCGGTCGCGTGCCGCCGCCCTGCACAACAGCACCTCTGAAAGCAGAACCCGTGCAAACTGGTGAGAACAGGTGAGTGGCGTCACACGGAGCGAAGGTCATTGGCCGCTCGCTACTGGAACTCACGTCACGTCACGTCATGTCATTACATGGCTCCTCTCCCTGTTCTGACGAGGCGTCCGTCTGGCTTGTAAACAACACCCTGTCTTGAAAAGCATTGCTGCACCCAGCTATCGAACAACAGTTGCTGATATGACCTATTGCTTTCAGGCGTTCATTCACCCAAAGATGACATCAGGTCATTAAAATACCAGTTCGAGAGATCACATTACTCCATTCTCTCACCGATCTGGCTGCTCTCAGCTGTGATTACCAGTTTTCGTTTGTTTGCTTTCGATCCAGAAGCTCTAAGACTTCATCTTCAGGCTCTTTATGTCTGTGATTGATGTGGTGCACTGGAGCGAGTATATCCGGTTAATGTAATTTAGGGTTCCCTGGTGCGGTTACTATATGACTGACCAGCCGTAAAACCTCACAGGTGCATACTGCTTCAATTGCGAACAGGGGATAGTTCCTTGGTGAAGTTGAAATCTTCATGCCATACAAAGCCCCTTGACTATCGTCTGAAGGGTGGAAGCCTCAGACACCGTGAAGCAGGGCAAACGGAGACCGCTATCTTAACGGCGCCACCAAAGGTCATTTCTAAGGTGTGGCAATGCTCCAAAGCCACAGAAAATGTTTGTCGTGGACCAGTATAAAAGGTGACTGAGAGAATTCCAGAAAATGACTAGCTTACACTTAACTGTGTAACTGAATCAAACAATGTTGGCAACACGATTTTGTGGAAGCTACCTCAAGAATTAATTTTTCTACCATCTATCATGGACGTTCATGAAAGTTGCCACCACGAAGAACATTAGATGTGCCTGGAAAGAACTGTATTCCATGCATTAGATACGTGAAAGAAACTGTTCGGATTGCAAAACAGTTCATTTACTTGTATCTGTGTCGTAGGTATTGTGCATTTATTTACTTGTGCGCCTTACGTTCTGTCGGCCAGAAAACAGTTCAAACTGGTTCGAATGGCTCTAAGCACTATGGGCCTTAACATCTGAGATAATCAGTCCCTACACTTAGAAGTACTTAAACCTAACTAACCTAAGGACATCACACACAGCCATGCCCGAGGCAGGATTCGAACCTGCGACCGTAGCAGCAGCGCGGTTCCGGACTGAAGCGCCTAGAACCGCCCGGCCACAGCGGCCGGCCAGAAAACAATACGAAGAGATTTATTGTTAAATTAATTTGCACATTAGTTATCTCCACACATTTCCTGTGAATTGTATAAAGTGAGAAAATTATTGAAAGTCGTTCTTCGCAAGTAATAGTTGTAAATAGAACAGGGGAAGTGGAAATCACAGTGCAGTAATACCAGAAACACTCTTCTCCACACACCATGTGACCGCCGACCTCAACATCCCCATCTGACGAGAAGATCAGCATCAACAGTGTAACATGCTCTCCCTCAGTGTCCATGAAACACTGTGGTGAGATTTCAAATTTAACCCAGGACATTGGCGGATGATGCTGTTTGTAGCAAAGCTGCGACACGAGGAGACAGTACTGAAATGTAGGATCTTCAGAATTGATTCAGGAACTGATAGTTAACACTCAACATACATTTGCATCGACGTTTATTCTACGCAAATCATATTACACTGTGTGGCGGAGGGTATTTCGTACAGCAGTGGCTCTTCCCCATTTTTCTGTTAGAGTTGCGTATGGTTCACCGGAAGAACGATTGCTGGTAAGCCTCTGTATGGGTTCGGATCTCTTTAATTCGATCTTCATAGTGTTTTCGCGAGATAAACATAGGAGGGAGCAAAATTTTGGTTGACTCTTCTTGGAACGTACGGTCTCGGAATTTCAACAGTAGACCATACCGTGATTTAGATCGCTTCTCTTACACCGTCTGCCACTGAAATTGACTGGGCATCTCCGTGACGCTTTCGCGCTTAATAAATTAATCTGTAAAGAAATGTACTTCTCTTCTTTGTATCTTCGGTATTTTCTGTATCGGCTCTATCTGGTACGGATCCCATACGAACGAGCAATATTCAAGGATTGGTCGAACAATTGTATTATAAGCTGCTTCCTCTGTTTATGCACTACATTTCCTGCAGAGTCTTCCAATAAATCTCTGTCTGGCATTAGCCTTACCCGCGATTAATTTTATGTGGCCGTTCCACTTTAAATCGCTCCGCATGCATACTCCTGCATATTTTATGGAAATAAATGCTTCAAGTGACAGTTCTGCAGTCGTTAATCGTACTAATAATGATCTTTCTGTCTAGTATTCGTAATACGCTACATTTGTATATGTTAAGGGTCAGTTGCCACTCCCTGTACCAGGCGTCGTTCCTATGCAGATCTCCGTGCATTTCGCTAATTTGTATACAACAGCATCACTGCGAAAAGCCACATGGAACTTCGACGTTATCTGCTAGGCCATTCATGTGTATATATTGGGAAAAGAAATGGTCCTATATAACGCTCCTAAGGTGCACGACCGAAGTTACTTTTACGTTTGAAGGCTTTTCTCTGTTCAGAATGAAATACTGTATTCTGTTTGCTAGAAACTCTTCATTCTAATCACACATTTGGTTTGATATTTCGTACAGTCGTGTTTTGTTCATTATGGAGTAGTGCTCACCGTTATCGAAGGCCTTCCAGAAGTCAAGGAATACAGCATCTACCTTTGCGCCTGTATCTACTGCTTTCTGGGTCTCGTCAACAAAGAGCACATGTTGATTTCTACACAGTATATTTTAAGTCTTCAGAAGCTTCATCATACGAGAGCATAAAACTTGTTCCAAAATGCGCGTAAATAGGGAAAAAGAACTATTACTGTTACATTACACTACTGGCGATAAATCATTTGAAAGTGCTTTCGAGTATCTGTTCGGAGCAAATTAAAGTTGGACGGCTCTTTAAAACTAGTTAAGGTAAAGGCCAAACCGAGATCCTTGGCATAATGCTAAAGAATCTGCGAGATAGCGTACAAAACGCTCGTTCGTTCCTGTCTTGAGTGTTGCTTATCCCTTACCAAATGGGATTACTGGAGGAGATAGAGAACATCCAAGGAAGGGTGGCGATTATCATCACGGGTTCATTTTTGCTTTCAGCTGGTGCTCCATCAAGAAATGCTCTTTCAGACACCTCGTTCATCTCTTGAAGCTCCCGATTCCTCTTTCGCCGATCGTCTGCTCGCATTCCCCAGGGTACCAATTAAATTAGCTCGCTTACTGCCCTTCTAAACGAGACATTACACGCTGATTAATTCCTCTTTGATGTTTATCGCAAATAGTCTTTTAATCCAGAGGATGAGGCTGCGAACTTTCGAACTAAGCCGGTAACTTACGACCAGTGAGTGGAACTCGAGTTATACTGTATGTAAGAGAATTTTTCTGCCTTATTGTCTTTAAAATTAGTAGTACGGAATTTGTGTTGTGTTGGTGGCTAGTTGCTATTATAGCCTGAAGGAAAAAATAACTTTCAGCTCACGAAGCCTACATTATGAAGTATCGGCGTCAACTGTCAGGAAAAGTGAAAACAAACACACGAAAAAGAAACGAGGGCAAGACAAGAAATAAAGGCAATTTTTTTCCGCTCCATTGGTTGGCAGAGCTGGCTCCACTACGGCTTCAGAAAATTTTTGCCGGCCGCTGTGGCCGTGCGGTTCTAGGCGCTTCAGTCTGGAGCCGCGTGACCGCTACGGTCGCAGGTTCGATTCCTGCCTGGGGCATGGATGTGTGTGTTTAAGTAGTTCTAAGTTCTAGGGGACTGATGACCTCATATGTTAAGTCCCATAGTGCTCAGAGCCATTTGAACCAATCAGAAAATTTTATTATGGGTGTCACGTTGTTGAACGCACCACAGAAAAAATAATGGAAGTGATTCGTATTCTGGTACTAAGTGTGCGGAGATTACTCGCTGACTGCAGTGAATTTTTTTGTTTTTTTGTTTTTTGAGTCATTAGTCTTCTGACCGGTTTGATGCGGCCCGCCACGAATTCCTATCCTGTGCCAAACTCTTCATCTCAGAGTAGCATTTGCAACCTACAACCTCAATTGTTTGCTGGAAGTCTTCCAATCTCTCTTCCTATACAATTTATACCCTCTACAGGTACCTCTTGTAGTCCTTCCCTGACGTAACAGGTGTCCTGTCATCCTGATTCTTCTATATGTCAGTGTTTTCCACACATTCCTTTCCTTTCCGATTCTGCGCAGAACCTCCTCATTCCTTACCTTATCAGTCCACCTAATTTTCAACGTTCGTCTGTAGGACTACACCACAAGTGCTTCGATTCTCGTCTGTTCCGGTTTTCCGAAAAATCCATGTTTCACTTTCTCACGATGTTGTGCTTCAAACGTACATTATCAGAAATTTCTTCCTCAAATTAAGGCCTGTGTTTCATATAATACACTTCTCTTGGTCAGGAATGTCCTTTTTGCCAGTGCTATCCTACATCTACATGATTACTCTGCAATTCACATTTAAGTGCTTGGCAGAGGGTTCATCGAACCACAATCATACTATCTCTCTACCATTCCACTCCCGAACAGCGCGCGGGAAACACGAACACCTAAACCTTTCTGTTCGAGCTCTGATTTCTCTTATTTTATTTTGATGATCATTCCTACCTATGTAGGTTGGGCTCAACAAAATATTTTCGCATTCGGAAGAGGAAGTTGGTGACTAATTTCGTAAACAGATGTCGCCGCGACGAAAAACGTCTTTGCTTTAATGACTTCCATCCCAACTCGCGTATCATATCTGTCACACTCTCTCCCCTATTACGTGATAATACAAAACGAGCTGCTCTTTTTTGCACCCTTTCGATGTCCACCGTCAATCCCACCTGGTAAGGATCTCACACCGCGCAGCAATATTCTAACAGAGGACGAACGAGTGTAGTGTAAGCTGTATCTTTAGTGGACTTGTTGCATCTTCTAAGTGTCCTGCCAATGAAAAGCAACCTTTGGCTCGCCTTCCCCACAATATTATCTATGTG
Organism: Schistocerca piceifrons; assembly: GCF_021461385.2. Lineage (NCBI taxonomy): Eukaryota > Metazoa > Arthropoda > Insecta > Orthoptera > Acrididae > Schistocerca > Schistocerca piceifrons. Next base: position 1,102,870,103 of record NC_060138.1, read on the forward strand.
GTCTTTCCAACTGAAGTTGTTCGTAATTTTAACACCCGGGTACTTAGTTGAATTGACAGCCTTGAGCATTGTACTGTTTATCGAGTAATCGAATTCCAACGGATTTCTTTTGGAATTCATTTAGATCACCTCACACTTTTCGTTATTTAGCGTCAACTGCCAACTGCCACCTGCCACACCATACAGCAATCTTTTCTAAATCGCTTTGCAACTGATACTGGTCTTCGGATGCCCTTACTAGACGGTAAATTACAGCATCGTCTGCGAACAACCTAAGAGAACTGCTCAGATTGTCACCCAGGTCATTTATATAGATCAGGAACAGCAGAAGTCACAGGACGTTTCCCTGGGGAACACCTGATATCACTTCAGTTTTACTCGGTGATTTCCGTCTATTACTACTAACTGCGACCTTCCTGACAGGAAATCACGAATCCAGTCGCACAACTGAGACGATACCCCATAGGCCCGCAGCTTGATTAGAAGTCGCTTGTGAGGAACGATGTTAAAAGCTTTCCGGAAATCTAGAAATACGGAATCAATTTGAGATCCCCTGTCGATAGCGGCCATTACTTTGTGCGAATAAAGAGCTAGCTGCGTTGCACAAGAACGATGTTTTCTGAAACCATGCTGATTACGTATCAATAGATCGTTCCCTTCGAGGTGATTCATAATGTTTGAATACAGTATATGCTCCAAAACCCTACTGCAAACCGACGTCAATGATATAGGTCTGTAGTTCGATGGATTACTCTTACTACCCTTCTTAAACACTGGTGCGACCTGTGCAATTTTCCAATCTGTAGGTACAGATCTATCAGTGAGCGAGCGGTTGTATATGATTGCTAAGTAGGGAGCTATTGTATCAGCGTAATCTGAAAGGAACCTAATCGGTATTCAATCTGGACCTGAAGACTTGCCCGTATCAAGCGATTTGACTTGCTTCGCAACCCCAAAGGTATCTACTTCTAAGAAACTCGTGCTAGCAGCTGTTCGTGTTTCAAATTCTGGAATATTCCATTCGTCTTCCCTGGTGAAGGAATTTCGGAAAACTGCGTTCAATAAATCCGCTTTAGCGGCACAGTCGTCGGTAACGGTACCATCGGCACTGCGCAGCGAAGGTATTGACTGCGTCTTGCCGCTTGTGTACTTTACATACGACCAGAATTTCTTAGGATTTTCCTGCATTTGATGTCCTTTTTGGTCCGTCCGTCATTGGTTATTTTGCTGCCTGTTCCCTCATTGAAAGCACTGAGGGTGCAGTTCTCCAGTACAGTTCGCCGAACAGCGACAGCCACATATCGCCGGCTACTACAAAGGACATGGGCGCTGCTCTGTGATAGCAGATACCGCAGTATGGATATGATTCTCCGAACGCGTTACGTCAACACTTACCTAGCGTCCAAACTTAATTATTTTGCGCACATTTTACAGCTAACAGCCGCCATGGCCCGCACTTTCCAGGCGGCGTACGGACAATTTGTGAGTGCAGGTCATATATTCAAAGTTCGCTACACTACTTTCACGAGGCCTCCACTGGCAGGGGGCCTGGGGTTGACTCACGTCCACAACCGCGCGCGGACATTGTACCTACGTCCACAGCTCGTGGTCGTGCGGTAGCGTTCTCGCTTCCCGCGCCCGGGTTCCCGGGCTCGATTCCCGGAGGGGTCAGGGATTTTCTCTGCCTCGTGATGATTGGGTGTTGTGTGATGTCCTTAGGTTAGTTAGGTTTAAGTAGTTCTAAGTTCTAGGGGACTGATGACCATAGATGTTAAGTCCCATAGTGCTCAGAGCCATTTGAACCATTGTACCTACGGACGATACGGCTCGCATGGACCGCGACCAAGTTTGATGGGGACGCTGCTACAAATCGTCGCGCCGCGATATCTTCGTCCACCGGTCGCCGTGGGCCACATAGCTCCGTCTCTTGCCCACATCTGCGATTTTCTGGTCGAACTGAGCTACATGATCGAGGATCTACCGGCGACGAGGACGCCGAGCACGAGAGATTACCACCGCATCTATCAGGACGACAACCCCGTAACAACGTCGAACAACACCCAACCACCCGCTGGGCCAGGGTGTGGCGAGCCGTCCACCCCCCATACCTGCCCACCTAAGCTCGTTGCCTGTGGTATGTGGTGGTGAACGGCAAATTAGCCACACGCCAGCGCCTCCATTCCATCCATCTCACTGACGAACCTCTTTGTCCGCACTGTGCCGTCGTCGATTTGGATGCACACCGCCTGACATGTGCTGTGACAGGCAGATGCTGGAATCTTGTACAACGTATGCTGGCGCTCCAGTTACGACGACAGCCAGAGTCTGTCACGCCGGACGAACTCCTACACCCAGATACCACTTACTTTCCCACTACAAGAACGAACGCCGTCTACTTGTTGAAGGACATGGCGCTGTGTTACATTTTACAAGCTGCTCCCGAAAACGCTCTGGACTTGGGGGTCCACCTGACGAAGAGTCATGAGGCGTTCCGCCACCATGCATTGTACCGCACACGACTATCAAACTATTTAGGTGCATTATTCGAGGACCCTCCTGCCCATTGGCGCGTTCCGAGTAATAGAAGGCACACTTAAAAATGAAACACGGCTCATCATTGGTCCTCAGAACAAACTGTTTGGAGGGAGTCCCCCGTATATTCATTACGCGAAGACGACGCAGAAGCTTCTGGTGGAAATACGTGAATTTGACCCAAAAAAAAATGGCAGCAGAATTCCTTAACTTCGTGCCCACCAATGCTGATGTTAAGTTTCTCCCTATTCTCATTTGTGCTAGTTATAATTGCTTCCGTCTTTCTTCCATTTACTCTCAACCCGTATTTTGTACCGAGCTGTCTGTTCATTCCATTCAGCAGATCTGTAATTAATTTCACTTTCACTGAGGATAGTAATGTCATCAGCGAATCTCCTCATTGATATCCTTTCACCTTGAATTTAAATTCCACTCCTGAACCTACATTTTATTACCATCATTGCTTCTTCGATTACAGATTGAACAGTAGGGACGAGAGACTACATCCCTGTCTTACACCCTTTTTAATCCGAGCATTTCTTTCTTGGTCAATCCGAGCATTTCTTTCTTGGTCATCCACTCTCATTAGGCACTCTTGGTTTCTGAACATATTGTGTATTACCCGTCTCTCCCTAAAGCTTAGGCCGGCCGCGGTGGCCGTGCGGTTCTAGCGCTGCAGTCCGGAACCACGGGACTGCTACGGTCGCAGGTTCGAATCCTGCCTGGGGCATGGATGTGTGTGATGTCCTTAGGTTAGTTAGGTTTAAGTAGATCTAAGTTCTAGGGGACTCATGACCTAAGATGTTAAGTCCCATAGTGCTCAGAGCCGTTTTGAACCTAAAGCTTACCCCTATTTTTCTCAGAATTTCGAACCTCTTGCACCATTTTACATTGTCTCTTTTTCCAGGTCGACGTATACTATGAAAGTGTCTTGATTTTTCTTTAGTCTTCCTTTATCAACGGCAACAACAGAACTGCCACACTCATGCCCTTTCCTTTCCTTTCTTCTGTATATTATTCGTGTTAGCAACTTGGATACATGAGCTGTTAAGCTGGTTGTGCCATAATTCTCACACCTATCAGCTCTCGCAGTCTTCGGAACTGTGTGGATGATATTTTACCGAAAGTCAGATGCTGTGTCGCCAGACTCTCACATTCTACACACCAACGTGAATAGTCGTTTTGTTGCCACTTTCCCAACGATTTTAGAAATTCTGATAGTATGTTATCTATCCCCACCTGCCTTATTTGATCTGTTAGTCCCCCAAAACTCTCTTAAATCCCGGTTCTAATACTGGATCCCCTATCTGTTCTAGATAGACTTCAGTTTTCTCTATCACATCAGAGAAATCTTCCCCCTCATAGAGGCCTTCAGTGTACTCCTTCCACATATCCGCTCTCTCCACTGTATTTAACAGTGAAGTTCCCGTTTCACTCTTAATGTTACCACCCTTCCTTTTAATGTCACCAAAGATTGTTTTGACTTTCCTGTATGCTGAGTCTGCCCTTCCGACAAAAATTTTTCTCGATTCCTTCACATTTTTCATTCAGCCATTTCGTCTTAGTTTCCCTGCACTTTCTATTTATTTCATTCCTCAGCGACTTGTATTTCTGTATTCGTGAATTTCCCTGAAGATTTTTGTACTTCCTTCTTTCATAGATTAGCTGAAGTATTTCTTACGTTACCCATGGTTTCTTCGCAGTTACCTTCTTTGTACGTATGATTTTCTTTCGAGTGTGTGTGATTTTCGTTCTTAGAGATCTCCATTCCTTTTCAACTGTATTGCCCACTTAGGTGTTGCTTATTGCTGTATCTACAGCTTTAGAAAACTTCAAGCGTATCTCGTCATTCATTAGTACTTCCGTATCCCACTTCTTTGCCTCTTGATTCTTCCTGAGTAATCTCTTAAACTTAAGCCTACTCATCACTACTAAATTGTGATCTGAGTCTATATCTGCTCCTGGGTGCGCCTTACAATCCAGTCTCCGATTTCAAGTATACCTCCTCCTCTTGTGATTCTTGAACAGAGTATTCGCCATTACTAGCTGAAATTTATTACAGAACTCAATTAGTCTTTCTCCTCTCTCATTCCTTGTTCCAAGCCCATATGCTCCTGTAACCTTTTCTTCTACTTCTTCCCCTCCAACTGCATTCCAGTCCCCCATACTATTAGATCTTCATCTCCCTTTACGTACTGTATTACGCTTTCAGTATTCTTATATACTTCATCTTCAGCTTCCGACGTCGTCGTGTATACGTGAACTATCGTTGTTAGTGTTACTGTGCTGTCGATTCTAATAAGAACAACCCTGTCACTGAACTGTTCACAATAACACACTCTCTGCTCTACCTTCCTAAATTTACAAGTCGATTAATCGCTTTAAACGTGGACGTGTATCTAACTGCGCGAAGAGCCTTCGGGTTGACCATCCAATTCGGAAACTGACAGGAACATCGACGCAGCAGTGCCAATGATTCATGATAATCTTCGTGCCTGAACTGATGATACTGCGCATGAGCTGAACACTAGCCACTGTTCAGCATTTGCAGTCGTCCATGAATCACTAAACTGTCTCAGATTTTGTGTTCGATGGCGATCACGTCAACTGACAAACACAAAACAGGTGCAGTAGCACACTGTTTTTGTTCTATTGATTGTTGTTTACTTCAAACTGGTTTTTGGGCTCTTAGGCCATCGTCAGGAAACAACTGACTGGCATCTCAATGGAACACTAGTTCTAAAGTAACCAAACGTTATAAACGAAGAAACACCCTACTTGCATATTGTGTTGTGCACCGGGCTTTGTTCTTGACGTTGAAATTACAATTCATACAATGAACAATGTTAAGTACAATAAATAATTAAACTAAACGATATTACAAGTTAAATGGTTATAATGCTAAATTTTGTGGGGTCTTGACACTGACAGAGAAACTGTTAAACTCAACAATCTTCACTTATATTGTGCAACAAGTATGTATTTTAACATTGTAAATTAAACTTTAGGCAATGGACAGTATTGTATAGAATAAGTACAATACACAATCTTACAGTATTACAGGTTATATGGTTATGATGCCATAGTTTGTGAGATCGTGACATATGTTTAGAACTATCTAACTGAGCACTAGTAACTTACGTTGTGCAACGAACATGTTTTACATTGCATCTTCCATTTTTATTGCAATGTGAAGTATTAAACACAGACATGGTTAAAACACACAATATTATAGTATTACAAGTTATATTGCTGAATTTTTTGGGGTAAGCAAGGTAAAGAATAACATTCTATTTTGTTTCAATTTTGTGTAGCTGTATGTGTCTTTGTAGCGGTTTGTGGGTAAGTGCCTGTTTGACTACATCGCATGAAGTTTAAAAGTGGGGATTGCTCAGCTGTAATTTATCATTCAGAACCAGCTGGAGATTTTGAACTAAATGTCTGTTTACTTCAAGAGCTTCTAACAGGCTTAATGTTTTTCTTTTCTAACTGTAGCACTTCGGTGTGGACTTGGTATCTATGGCCTGCCTTCAACAGATGTTCGGCAAAGTTGGTGTCCGACGCGTGTAATCTGCAGCTACGTTCGTGTCCAGTCAGCCCAGCTGTTATGCCCCTTCCTGTCTAATCAATATACAGTTTGTTATAGTCATTACTTACCCCACAAACTTCAACAATATAGTTTGCAATACTTTAATATTGTGTATTTTAACCATGTACTGTGTTTAATATATCCCATTGCAAAAAAATGTAATTTACAATATATTTATTTGTATGTATAAATAAATAATTTACAATATAAAACATGTTTGTTGCACAAAACCACGAACTAGTGCTCAGTAAGATAGTTCTCAACCATTGTCACGTCCTCACAAATTAAAACGTCATAACCATATAACCTGTAACACTAAGATTGGGTATTTTAATTATTTTGTATAATACTGTCCATACTGTTCACGGATATGAAAGAGGCGCGAAATCTTCTTGATTCCGTCGTCCTCGACGACGAGTATTCACCAGAGACAAAGTTGTCGTCAGGAGTGCCCCAGGGAAGTGTGATTTGGCGGACGTGGCTGGGAGCAGTATGCGGTTGTTTTCTAATGATGCTGGTTTGTATGGTAAGGTGTCGAAGTTGAGTGACTGTAGAAAGAGACAAAACGACTTAGACAAAGTTTACAGGTGGTGTGAAGAATAGTAGCTGGTTCTAAATGTGGAAAAAATAAGCTAATACTGATGAGTAGGAAGATCAAACCTGTAATTCTCGGATACAGTATTAGTGAACTTCTTGACGCAGTCAAGTCGTTTAAGTATCTGGGCGTAACGCTGCAAAGGGATATGAAATGGAATGAGCATGTTATTAGGGGAATTTTAGGAAAGTATTGTTCACCCGTAAAGAAGAGCGCAAATAGGACGCTGGTGCGACCGATTCTTGAGTACTACTCGAGTGTTTGGAATACACACCAACCGAGCGAGGTGGCGCAGTGGTTAGCACACTGGACTCGCATTCGGGAGGACGACGGTTCAATCCCGCGTCCGGCCATCCAGATTTAGGTTTTCCGTGATTTCCATAAATCGCTCCAGGCAAATGCCGGGATGGTTCCTTTGAAAGGGCACGGCCGACTTACTTACCCGTCCTTCCCTAATTCGATGAGACCGATGACCTCGATGTTTGGTCTCTTTCCCCAAACAACCCAACCCAACCAATACACACCAGATCGGATTGAAACAAGACATCGAAGCAATTGAGTTACCAGTAGCTCCGAACAACTTTTAAGCGTTACGGAGATGTGTCCCAGGACTCCGTCGGGGGGGGGGGGGGGGGGGGGGGGGCGGCGAGAGGATGAAGGCGACCTTTTTTTTTAGAACCGTCATTTGAAGCTGATTGCAGAATGATTCTACTGCCGCCAACATACATTGCGCTTAAGGACCACAAAGATAAGGTTTAAGAAATTATGGCTCATGCGGCGACATGCAGTCAGCCCTTTTTCTCTCGCTCTATTTGGGAGTGGAACAGGAAAGGAAATGTGTAGTAGTGATATAGGGTACCCTCCGCCACGGATCGTACGGTGGATTGCGGAGTAACATTGACCATTGCGTAAATTGTAATTTCAACGTTCAGAAACAAGTCTGATGCACAACATTGTCTGCAAGTGGAGTGTTTCTTTGTTTATAATGTTTGATTACTCAAGAACTAGTGTTCCTTTCAGACGCTAGTCAGTTGTTTCCCGAAGATAGCCTAATCAGCCGAAAACTAGTTTGAAGCAAACAAAAATCAATATGTTCAAAATATTCAAATGTGTGTGAAATCTTATGGGACTTAACTGCTAAGGTCATCAGTCCCTAAGCTTACATACTACTTAACCTAAATTATCCTAAGGACACACACACACACACACACACACACACACACACACACACACACACACACACACACACACACACACACACGCGCGCGCGCGCGCGCGCGCGCGCGCGCGCGCGCGCGCGCGCGCCCGAGGGAGGACTCGAACCTCCGCCGGGACCAACCGCACAAAAAATCAGTAAGACAAAAACAATGTACTTGCTATTCAACCTTAAATATGCAATTGTTCTGCCAAGAAGTAACGTGAGAATCCAAATAAATAACAAACCTGAAGGTTTGGAAATGTCTAAATCATATTTAAGGTGTCCTGAAAAGTAAAGAAGACTTTCTCATTCGCATTGTAACCACGGATGAGACGTACCTCCGTTACCTTACGAATCACAAAGTAAGCAGGAGAATATGATGCGGTAACATCCACCTTCGCCTACAGCAAGAAAGTTCAAAAGGCAAGCGTTACCGGAAAGTTGTTGATTATGACAGTGTTTTAGGATATTAATAGTACACTGTTGATGCGCTGCACTCCTAAATTTCGAATCGTGAATTTTAACAGCCACTGTGAGCTGCTGCGAGATTTAAAATCTAAAAGCAAAAGCTTTGTGCAAGGTGTTCAGGATAATGTCTGCCCCTATATATCTGGGAAAACAACTCACTGCATTCAGAATCTTGGTTTTGAGGTGCTGGAGCACCTCTACCATACAGTAACAAGACAGCTCCAAGTAGTTTTTGTCCAATGACGACGTTGCGGAGGCAGTGCAAGAGCAGATGCGCACGATGCAGCAAAGCTTCTTCCAAAACGGAATTGTAAATCTCTTCAAGAGATGAAACCAGTACACAGAGCAGGTCATGTAACTAAAATCTCGTTTAGGTCTAATTTTATTTATACAATAAAAAGTTTCTTCTAAAAAAAACTGCCTTCGCGTTATGACTTGTTCTCGTGCAAAGCGAAAATAAACTGAAGACAGTGAAGTACCTATTTGAGCGACAAATTAATTGTTTAGTGCCGATAACTCTTGAAACAAGACAAAAACAAAGAAACATTTATTGTATAAGTGGTGGTTCAGTTCGCCACCTTTCATCTTCCAGGAAAATTTCGATGGTGTAAAACAGTTGTGTGTAAATCCACAGGTGTCAGTGAATGCAGTTTTGATGGAGTTTCCGACGCGTCTCTGTAAAGCTTAAATGTTGCTCGGGGCTACTCGTGAATGCAGTTTTGATGGACATAGTCAAACAGTGTCGTTATTAGCGGACTTAAATGTTGTTTGTTGTAGTCTTGCTAACAATTGAGCTTCAGTGCAAGTCTATGGCAGCTATTGTGTGTTGCGATTCATTCCCGACCGCCAGATTCTGTCTCCCCCCCTTCCCACCGGCTGTTAATAGAGATCTCCGGTATCCAGAATCCAATCTCCTAGCTGAAGCTGCAGCCTGCACTAGCACAAAGGATTTGTCGCGAGCACAATTCTGGGTGATGAGAGCGTTAACAAATGCAATAGCTTCTCTATTGGAGCGATAATACTGGAGGTTATCTTTGACTCCAAATAACTAAAACGCTACCGACGTTAAATGTCCCTTTGCTCATTTACTGTAGCTACAGTCGTGTAATGAATATCTTAATCGAGAAAATCTGTTACTTTGCGTTCTACGTTTGTTACCATACGTTTCTGTTACAAAGTTTGTCCCAACCCCACATATCGCACTGACAGTAAGTCTTTCCATTTTTCCTGTAATACAGCAGTGGACAAATTAATTGAGACAAGACTATTAAACTTGAACTGTGCACATTTGTTACTAAATGTATAATACCAGTTAGTGGCTTACTGAATGTTAATAACTAATGTGCCCTCCTTTTGCTTTAATGTCGTCGTCATGAAACCACACGTTTACCAATTTACTTACATGCATTCTTTTATTGAACAGTCCATTTTACCAAGACGCCTTTTCCCAGTCCGCCACAAATTCTCGATGGGATTTAAGTCTGGTGACTTCCCAGCCCACTGAACCACAGTAATGTTTTCTTCCATGAACATCTGACTGCTTTAGAAGTGGATATGGGCAAGATCACGTTCAAGTGTTCTTCCCCTACCTGCAAAAGTCTGTAGGAATGGCACAATCTTGCACCCAAGGATTTCCATGTATTTGGTTGAATTAATCATAACGTTAACTGGAACTAGTGTCGCAGAGCCACTTGCAGTGAAGAAACACTAAAAAATTTCTTTATTGGGTTGTTTTGCAGTCTATTCCAGATGCTCAGCTCCCACCGTCTCATGGGTGCTCCGCCTGACAGCTGTTGCTTTTTAACCTTGAACAATAAAATTTGTCTCATCACTGAAAATTACACCTTTCCACTTATTCGAGGTTCAAGATTTATATATTTTTGCCCATTCCAACCGTCTTTTTTTCCATGGCAGGTGTTAACAACTGCTTGTTTAGTGGCTTTCGTGCCTTCCGGCCACAATCAAGAAGGCTACGCTGTACTGTTGAAGAATCACTTTCAACTCCAGTAGCCAGTACATCTCTCCGAAGTCCCTTACTTGTCGTGTGAGGATGAGTTCTACTGTATCTAAGTAGAGTTTTGTCAGTTCTGGGGCTAGTTTTTCGTTTTCGCCCACATTTGTCTTTCCTCTTTGGAGACAACGAGGCAGTGCCACTATGTGCCCTCATATGTCTTGAAACAGTAAATTTTCTCACTCCAACAAGACAGGCAATGTTTCTAAAGTCATACATGGGCGTTCGTGAAGCGTAACTATTAGTTCACGCTTCTTAGGTGAAATGTCCATTTTAACACAAACACAAAGTTTTTATGCCGAGAACACAGAAATAACACACGTTGTTGCTACACATAGAAGCACTGACCAGAACTTCAGGGGACATTAATTTATTGCTCATAGTCAAGACGACAATAATGCCCCAAGTCCAACAATTGGGCGGATAAAACTGGTTACAGTTAACCATCGTCAGTTTCTTATAAAATATCCGTCCCTCCCAAGTAATTGGCACACTGATTATTTCTAACATTTGAAGACAATAAAAAGATGAAGTAATAATTGCTCAAGAATCATATTTTTATTCTTTGTAATATTATAACGTATTCAGCTTTCTGTCTAGTTTAACATATTATATTTGTCAGTGAGCCGTTGATGTGATATTAGTGTTTCTTCATGAATTTATTATTATTTGTCAAAATTCTTGCACTATTCCTTTCTAAACAGTTTTTGATGTTGCTAAGCAATAGCCATTCAATAATTTTTAAATGAACACACCGCCATTTGACTGTATTTTTGTTTATTTAATTACGACACAGGTTTCGGCCTTTCATGCCATTTTCAAGTGATTGAGTTTATATCATTAACATATATAATAACTTGAAAATGGCATAAAAGGCCTAAACCTGGATCGTAATTAAATAAACACTAATACGATGAAATGGCGGTGTGTTTATTTAAAAATTATTCCTTTTTACACGTGTTCTGAATCACCAGTTACACAGTCGTATGCAGTTATCAACATTTTTTTCAGATGTACAGCTTGAACTTATAATCAGAAGAGATCATTCGAACTCAATCATAAAAAGTATGCATTTGACAACATCGTCCTCTGACGTCTCTGACGTCTCTCTTGAAGCAAGAAACGGTAACTACGATGTGTTGGTACTGGAATTCCCTCGTTTAATGAAACAGTGAAGGCAGATCACGAGGTTGAATTTTTTAACAGTTATCGCAATGTAATTACCTTCATGTTGCAAGAAACTGTGGCACACTTTTGCCTGTGTTTAACAGTGAAGGTTTTGCAGTTGTTTCTATCAGCATCGGCGTTAATATCGTCCACCAGAAAGACCTTCCTCCCATATTTGGAGGAGCGGGTTTCAAATTTCCTTCCAGAGTTCATCATTTAGTTTTTTTTCTGAAATTTCGAAACAAATTTTGTGTGAATCCCGCCTCTCTGAGATCTTTTATAACAGAAAGCCACGACCCTTTTTCATTCCCATTCAATTGGAGCATGTTCGTTGTCGTTGACAGTACGCTAAATTGCAATCTTCCTCCATGCAGTCACCGCACTGGTGAACTTACGTGATAAATTAAGCCATCAACGAGTGGCGACGCTCATTCCCACATTAGTTTTACAGCTACGTCTACAGTATTAGACGGAGGGGGGGGGGGGGATACCAGTGAGCCAACATGGCGGTCTCTCCTATCTCATACTACGAGTACTTCTACATCTACATGACTACTCTGCAATTCACATTTAAGTGCTTGGCAGAGGGTTCATCGAACCACAATCATGCTATCTCTCTACCATTCCACTCCCGAACAGCGCGCGGGAAACACGAACACCTAAACCTTTCTGTACGAGCTCTGATTTCTCTTATTTTATTTTGATGATCATTCCTACCTATGTAGGTTGGGCTCAACAAAATATTTTCGCATTCGGAAGAGAAAGTTGGTGACTGAAATTTCGTAAATAGATCTCGCCGCGACGAAAAACGTCTTTGCTTTAATGACTTCCATCCCAACTCGCGTATCATATCTGCCACACTCTCTCCCCTATTACGTGATAGTACAAAACGAGCTGCCCTTTTTTGCACCCTTTCGATGTCCCCCGTCAATCCCACCTGATAAGGATCCCACACCGCGCAGCAATATTCTAACAGAGGACGAACGAGTGTAGTGTAAGCTGTGTCTTTAGTGGACTTGCATCTTCTAAGTGTCCTGCCAATGAAACGCAACCTTTGGCTCGCCTTTCCCACAATATTATCTATGTGGTCTTTCCAACTGAAGTTGTTCTTAATTTTTACACCCAGGTACTTAGTTGAGCTGACAGCCTTGAGAATTGTACTATTTATCGAGTAATCGAATCCCAATGGATTTCTTTTGGAACTCATGTGGATCACCTCACACTTTTCGTTATTTAGCGTCAACTGCCACCTGCCACACCATACAGCAATCTTCTCTAAATCGCTTTTCAACTGATACTGGTCTTCGGATGACCTTACTAGACGGTAAATTACAGCATCATCTGCGAACAACCTAAGAGAACTGCTCAGATTGTCACCCAGGTCATTTATATAGATCAGGAACAGCAGAAGTCCCAGGACGCTTCCTTGGGGAACACCTGATATTACTTCAGTTTCACTCGATGATTTGCTGTCTATTACTACTAACTGCGACCTTCCTGACAGGAAATCACGAATCCAGTTGCACAACTGAGACGATACCCCATAGACCAGCAGCTTGATTAGAACTTTAAATTTCTGTTTATTCACCTCCTTATCATTTTAGAAATGTGATTGGATACTTACGAATCACCTCACATCTCTACATCTCTACTTTGGAGATCACTGCGAAGTGCGTGGAAGAAAATAATGTGGGAGAAAATAAAAAGTGATTGGCACAGGTAAAAGTTTTAACGTCTCTTCTATAACACCTTCTAAAACAGGAAGTGGAAGAAGAAGAAGAAGAAGAAGTAGAAGAAGAAGGGCTGTAATAGCAACAGATCAAACAAGTAAGATCGTACCTTATATTGGGAGTTCGTTTTTTCCTTTACGTTTACAAATGGAGTGTGGGGGAAAAGCCAATGTCTCAACTCTGTACGAGCTGTTATTTGCCTGATACTATCTGCGAGACTGAGCATCGATAACAGACTTTATGTTTAAAAAGTACGGTCATTTTTAGCCTCGTCCTTAGAGATGGTGTTCATAAAAATGGCAAATAACAGTTCACACTGAGAGGTACTAGCATTTCTGTCATGGTCCATGAAACTGGAGGAAATCTTAATACACTCTCTTCCACGCATTTCATACTGATTCGAACCTATAGATGCAAGCGCTGGCTTCATTATATTGTACGGAGCACGTAGTCAGATACGACTGGATTAAGAAACGAAATCTTGCCCTTTCCTAAGGAACCATACGGCTGTTAGTCAAAACAGATTTAGGGAACGACGGAAAATCTGATTCTGGGTGATTGGTCGATAACTTGAACATCAGCACACCGATCAAGGAGCTGTCAAAGGTGCTTTTGTGCAGAACGTTGAAGTTCACACAGTATGTGATTCTGGACCATTATTTCATGGGATGTTTAAAATGGCGAACTGGCTAATAATTTTTGATTTTTGAAGATTTCATTGTAAATACGACATTTTGTGACCAATCGTTTCTGAAACGAATCATGTAATTACAAAAATTGTGTTAGGGATACACCGAGAGCAGTATGCAGATGACATCCAGGCTTTGTAAAACTTGAGTGTCGCTCTTTCGGAAAAGAAATTACAGGTGGCGTATTATATGGGTGCACCTCTTCCTGTTATATGAGCAAATTCGAGAGTGTTGTTTTGAGCGAGAGGTAACGCATCGAAAGGCAACGTCACCATCAGACGGAGATGTGTTCACACTTCACGGAACAACGACACAACGTCGCTTTGCTTAGCAGAGTACCGAACAGTGGAAGTGAGGGTGGGAGATACCAGCCTTCTTACAAAAAGTTAGAATTATGGAACTAGAAATGATAGTTTATTCGTGTCGAAAGCGAAAATCATATCGGATTGGTGAGATGTAAAAGAACTGAAAACTGTCTTGCATCATTTCAAACCATCAATATTTACTTTGTGTACATAATATATACACAAAACTCATCAAATAATATTTAGAAGACAGTACATAGACCCTTTTAACTTTATGCATGTTTTGTTTTTCTAACTACGAAATAAGATGAATAAGAAACGCCTTTTTCTCTTGGAATACAGCTTGACCTTTGCATTGTTAAACAGGTGAAACAATTATTTTAGAAAATCTTTCTTTTTTATGCACATTGTAGATTTAATCTTCGTACACATAAAGTAAAACCTAAATTTTTTTCTCCATGTATTTGTCGTAAAACACTGTTACGAAAAATATCACTAGTCCGCGTCGAACTTCCGCACTGTGTAAGGAAAACAAAGCAAACACTAAAATAAAATTTAAGAAGACACGAAAGCTCAGTATCCACTACTGCTGCAGGAGTGAGCGCTGCGAGAATAGGTTGACTTCATACGTCTTCCCCCACCAAAGGCAACGTGAAATCTATCTTCCTCAGAATCTGACGTTAACGTTTCATCCCGTTCCCTTGTGGAATGTTTTGATGTTCCCTTCCGTTCTTATACTTCTCGTGTGAATCGACCTTAAGCTGGCTCAGAGGAGACCGCCCACGTAGCAGCTTAGCTGCGCCGCGGTGGTCCAGTGTGTTGCTGCAGACGGGATTACAGACACGGCTTGTCTTGTCTCGCCTGCCGGCTAAGGATGGGCGGCGGGGGGCGGCAGGGGGTCCAGCTGGCAACGCCTACGGGCTAGAGAGAAACTCTTCCGGCAGCCGCTAAACCACCAAGCGCCGGATGGAACACTATCTACACAGAGGGGTCTCCTCGAGGCATGTCTGCACACGTTGATCTTAATCAGCATAATCAACTACATCGCTACGCATTTTAAAACAGTCTAACTCATGAGGTGACAGTATCTACGAAATAACTTCAGGATAGTTTAGTATGTTAAGTAAAATTTTCTCTCACGTGTGTATAGATACCCAATACGAATCAAACTCGACGTCTAGACTGAAGAGACGATTAAAGCTTTGACAGTAGGTGGAGATAGGTATGCCGTTGATCATCGAAATGGCTTTTCATGATTGAGGAATTGATGCATCTACGGTCGCAGGTTCGAATCCTGCCTCGGGCATGGATGTGTGTGATGTCTTTAGGTTAGTTAGGTTTAAGTAGTTCTAAGTTCTAGGGGACTGATGACCTCAGATGTTAAGACCCATAGTGCTCGCAGCCATTTGAATTGATGCATACGTGATGCGCGGTTGAAGAAAGAAGTGTAGTAAGGTTTTCACGCTTAAAGGCAACTTCTCCGGCAGCAGTTCATCGTCAACTGAGGGAAGTTTATGGAGAAGTTTAATTTCACCACCACAGGTATGGTTTTGGTGCCAGGAATTCGATAAAGATCGAATTACGTATGCGAGACGAGCAAAGGTCATGGTCCCCAAGCAAGTACACCGTGTGCCTTGTAGAAGAACTGGTTCAGTTCGATTGTGAAATTCATGTGAAGCTGACAGCACTCGAAATCTGCATTGGCAGTGCAGTGAATATCGTGGAAAAGAAGTTTTCTCGCTAGGTATCGAGGCAACTCTTCCGAAAATGAAGCTAAGCAAATGGGGTTGTGGTTCCCGGGCTTAATGTGGTTTCAGGTGGACGTGTGCCATTCCTGCATCGTATCATTACAGTGGATGATACAGTGCCCCAGGAACAATCGACAATACTCAGGGATATGACAGAAATGATTATTTGAAGCAAAAAAGTGGAGTAAACATGGGGTCTAAAATGCATACCTTAGGAGTATGAGCACTTCTTCATACTGGATACTGTGAAACAAATCTTTTCTAGTGCAAGCGCTTTGCTTTCCATATTTTGAGAGGAGGCAGTCTAGGCCAAAATAAGGAAAAAATCTCCAGTAAACATGGGCACTGAGGTGCATACCTTAATACCTGTGAGCATTTTTCCAGTTTCGATATTCTACTGCAAGCTCTTTGGTTTTCATATTTTTGGAGGAGGTAGTGTGGACCACACAAGAAAAACTGTCGAGTAAATATGGGCTCTAAAATGGATACATTAAGAGCTATGGACACTTTTTCAGTAGAAGAGATGTTGATTACCAAATTAGAAAGATTGCTCATAGCTCTTAAGGTATGCATTTAGGGCCCATATCTACTAGACCTTTACGCTTCGCATAATAGTTTCTTCCACATCGCAGAATATTGACAATTCTACCCGGTACACTCTGTATGTGGATGCATTTTGTGTGTGTGTCACAGCTGAAGCGAAGAGAGCATCAACGGTATGGAGACATTTATGCCCCCCGAAAAAAGGCATTTCAGAACAATAATATTTGCGAAGAAAGCTAGACCAGGCTTTCGGGGCCACCAGTGTGTGCTTCTAATTGATTGCTTCACCCGTGAAGAGACTACTACTTCTGGCAGTTACTTGCCTCACTGGAACTCTTCCAGAAAGCTTTTCGTGCAAGACAGGCTGCTTAAGGAACACGTAGGAGCACCTGTGAATGTGAACGGAACTCTACCAAATATTGTTCGCTGGTGGTCGGTACGTTCACACCCGAGAGAATGGTCGTTTACTGGCCATTGTTTGTCGTTTACTGATCACTGTTTGCTTACGTTTGCTGCAGTGTAAATAACGCTTTACTGAAATGATTAATAGACAAACACCGATTAAATCACAACATTTCATTCACCGACAATCGGTTTCAGTCTGCGTTAGAGTTGTGATCCAGACAGTGTAAATTGCACTGAAGCGCCAGAGAAAATGGTATAGGCATGCGTATTCAAATACAGAGATTTGTAAACAGGCAGAATACGCCGCTTCGGTCGGCAACGCCTATATAAGACAAGTGTATGGCCCAGTTGTTAGATCGGTTACTGCTGCTACAGTGGCAGGTTATCGAGATTTCAGTGAGTTCGAACATGATGTTATAGTCGGTGCACGAGCGGTGGGACACAGCATCTCAGAGGTAGCGACGAAGTGGACATTCTCCCGTACGACCGTGCCACGAATATCAGGAATCCCGTAAAACATCAAATCTCAGACATCGCTGCGGCCAAAAAAATATCCTGAGAGAACGGGACCAACGGCGACTGAAGAGAATCGTTCAACGTGACAGAAGTGCAACCCTTCCGCAAATTGCTGCAGATTTCAATGCTGGGCCGTCAACTTATTTCAGCATGCGAACCATTCAACGAAATGTCATCGGTATGGGCTTTCTAAGTCGAAGTTCCGCTCATGTACCCTTCATGACTGCAAGACACAAAGCTTTACGCCTCGCATGGGACCGTCAACACCGACATTTGACCGTTGATGGTTGGGAACATGTTGCCTGGTCGGACGAGTCTCGTTTCAAATTGTATCGGGTGGATGGACGTGTACAGATGTGGAGACAACCTCACGAATCCATGGACTCTGCATGTCAGCAGGGGACTATTGAAGCTGGAGGTGACTCTGTAATGGTGAGGGGTGTGTACAGTTGGAGTGATATGGGACCCCTGATACGTCTAGATACGACGCGTACGTAAGCATTCTGTCTGTTCAACTGCATCCGTTCATGTCCATTGTGCATTCCGACGGACTTGAGAAATTCCAGCATTCCACACGAATTGCTACATAGTGGCTCCAGGATTACACTTCTGAGTTTAAACACTTCCGCTGGCCACCAGTCTCCCCAGACATGAACATCTGGGATGGCTTGCAACGTGCTGTTCAGAAGAGATCTCCACCACCTCGTACTCCTACGAATTTAGTGACAGCCCTGCAGGGTTCATGGTGTCAGTTTCCTCCAGCACTACTTCAGACGTTAGTCGAGTCCACGCCACGTCGTGTTGCGGCACTTCTGCGTGTTCGCGGGGGCCCTACACGGTATTAGGCAGGTGAACCAGTTTCTTTTGTTGTGACCGTAGAAAATTTTAATTTTTATTCTTGCTTTTGTGACCATAATAGAGAGTCCAGGTTCCATAGGCAAACAGCCAGCCGACATTAAGAAATAGTCCACCAGGACGTAGGGACAAGATATGCGGCGGAGGCTGCCAATTATGGCTTGTTGATCAAATAACTTAGTGTTCGACTTCTTGCCAGAGGAAGCAGCATGAATCAAACTTGTGCAATGGAAGACGCAAATACCAGGAGTAATACAGCAAGACAGAGTGTCAGTCACGTGCGGAAAAGACTTGTGTGGAACCAAATTAAGTTGTGTGCAGCTAGAAACGAAAGAGTCGTGTGGAACCATAGGCATTCTTGTGCAATCCGATCACTTAGAAATGAAAGGGTCATGTGAAACAAATTACCTCGTGTGCACCCAAGTACATGGGAAAATAAATAAAAGGCCAGGCAGCGGAATAGCTAGAGGCAGAAATTCAGATTCAGATACAGATTCAGAGCCAGTGCCGGCAGTTTGGAGATTCCGCAGCGAGACGCCGGACGGGCCGAGTAGGCCCGTAGCAGCCGATACTGCTGATAAAGACTTCAACTATGAGAAGACGGTGGTAGACTCTGGTGGACACTCAAAAACTGCAGGACAAGTAGGATTTTTAGAGTTTCATTGGAATAGTGTTGAACAGAGGCTGTCAGTCTTTGTGTCAATTACTTAGAGAGATTTCAGTGCTAACTGAGAACAAGTGATGTACTGGCAATTAGCTTTGAAGTAGCAAGTCCGAAGAAATAGACTGCATCTTACTAAGGGGTTTATGGTCGAACACCACGCATAAGTATATATGAGAATAAACTTGATAGAAACTAACCAATCTTTTATGCCTATTGCAATTCTGTAACCTATTTTCAGGAAACTTATTTGCTTCAAACCAAGGAGATTATCTCTCTCTCATCTCCGATACAAAGGTTGACAGCAATTTATAACTAACCCATTGTCGATAACGTCCCGATTGCGCTACGCTGTTCGCACTTAATTCATTATGGTGTAGTGAGGCTGTGCCGGGACGCGACATTTTGGCTCTACAGGATATAACGAAAGAGTCACGGTTCCTAAGACACGGCGTCAGTTATGGTTTAATGAAGTGACTGGCAAATCAAACTTAATCTATGAATCAGCGTCTTTATCTTACTTACAAGGGAACCTTCCCATCGCACCCCCCCTCAGATTTAGTTGTAAGTTGGCACAGTGGATAGACCTTGAAAAACTGAACACAGATCAATCGAGAAAACAGGAAGAAGTTGTGTGGAACTATGAAAAAATAAGCAAAATATGCAAACTGAGTAGTCCATGCACAAGATAGGCAACATCAAGGACTACATGAGCTCAGGAGCGCCGTGGTCCCGTGGTTAGCGTGAGAAGCTGCGGAACGAGAGGTTCTTGGTTCAAGTTATCCCTCGAGTGAAAAGTTTACTTTTTTTTATTTTCGCAAAGTTATGATCTGTCCGTTCGTTCATTGACGTCTCTGTTCACTGTAATAAGTTTAGTGTCTGTGTTTTGCGAACGCACCGCAAAACCGTGCGATTAGTAGACGAGAGGACGTGCCTCTCCAGTGGGAACGGAAAACATTTGATCGCAAGGTCATAAGTCAACCGATTCCTCCACACGAAAACACGTCTGATATATTCTATACGACACTGGTGAGGGCATGTCCGTCACATGACAGGAATATGTTGTCGACCCACCTAACCTGTACACTTGGCGAATGGGTAAAAAGATTTTTCTACCTTGCCCGATTTAGGTTTTCTTGTGGAAGTGATAATCACCCCCAAAAAAGTGATGAAAACATAAGAGTTTGTCACATAAGCTGCAACAAATGAATGCAACAGTTTCACAGTCGCACAGTTTTCCCTGTGCTCTGTCAAAATATGAGTTTTTACGTTTTCAAATTTTTGCTTATGTAGACCGTCAAATGCTGCATATGTCCAAGCAAATCTGAACATGTCCTGGAATTTTGGAGAGCGAAGTTGAGTATGTGTGAGTGCCTGAACTTTGATAATTGTCTGAAAATTAAATTTAAACTTTTTACTTGAGGGAAAACTAGAACCAAGGACCTCCCGTTCTCCAGCTGATCACGCTAACCACGAGACCACGGCGCTCCTGAGCTGACGCTGTGCTTGATATTGCCTATTTTGCGCATGGACTACTCAGTTTGTATATTTTGCTTATTTTTTTCATAGTTCCACACAACTTCTTCCTGTTATCTCGATTGATCTGTGTTCATTTTTTCAAGGCGTATCCACTGTGCCAACTTATAACTAAATCTGAGGGGGGGGGGGGGGGGTGCGATGGGGAGGTTCCCTTGTTAGTATCTTCTGACAGATGTTATCACTCGATGGTGACACAGGAACTTGTGATAGCTGTGACATCAGTCTTAAACGCGGGCACTTACCGAGGTGCCCTCGTTGGACCACACATTCCGGATCCGGGTGACCGCCGGTGACAATGGGAGAGAGGTGTGTGTCGATGACAGGCGCCACTTGGTCTGATTAATTCCGGGCTAGCGCCGCCTTCGGAAGCCCGCCCGCTCCGGCCGGGCCTTTGATTTCCCTGCGGGCGTCCCTTACGTAAGCGCGCCGCCAGATCGATAGCTCGCAAATTTCATTTTAGCGCGTGTCGAGAGCAGCCTCCCGCGCCCGTCGCCCGGCACCCTCTCAAACCCACCGCAGCTCAGCCGCCTGCCGCTCCCCGGCCCTTCAAACATTTATCCAGCCCGCCAGCGGCTGCCTCCAACGCGAGATTTGTCAGCTGTCCACAGAGGGGGCTCACTGGCAAAGACCTCAATCCGTACGAGGTTCGCTGTTGGGGTCCAGCCGAACTGACGTTTCCATTTTCGTCTCTGCGTGCAACATATTGTTTCCAGTCAGATCCCTCATGCAGGGTGCAGAAAAATTCGCGTACTAGGACTTCTCAGGGCGATTTCTCACATACTAGCAATACAAAAATGTCTCCCACAAAATATCGTTCTGCGCATATTTTGGACAACAAATGTACCTTGTGATCAAAAAGTCAGTATAAATTTGAAAACTGAATAAATCACGGAATAATGTAGATGTTGTTGTTGTTGTTGTTGTGGTCTTCAGTCCTGAGACTGGTTTGATGCAGCTCTTAATGCTACCGTATCCTGCGCAAGCTTCTTCATCTCCCAGTACTTCCTGCAACCCACTTCCTTCTGAATCTGCTTAGTGTATTCATCTCTTGTTTTCCCTCTACGATTTTTAGCCTCCACGCTGCCCTCCAATGGTAAATTTGTGATCCCTTGATGTCTCAGAACGTGTTCTACTAACAGGTCCCTTCTTTTTGTCAAGTTGTGCCACATACTCCTCTTCTCCCCAATTCTATTTAATACTTCATCATTAGTTATGTGGTCTACCCATATAATATTCAGCATTCTTCTGTAGCACCACATTTCGAAAGCTTCTATTCTCTTCTTGTCCAAACTATTTATTGTCCATGTTTCACTTCCATACATGGCTACACTCCATACAAATACTTTCAGAAACGACTTCCTGACACTTAAATCTATACTCGATGTTAACAAATTTCTCTTCTTCAGAAACGCTTTCCTTGCCATTGCCAGTCTACATTTTATATCTTCTCTACTTCGACCATCATCAGTTATTTTGCTCCCCAAATAGCAAAACTCATTTACTACTTTAAGTGTCTCATTTCCTAATTTAATTCCCTCAGCATCACCCGACTTAATTCGACTACATTCCATTATCCTCGTTTTGCTTTTGTTGATGTTCATCTTACATACTCCTTTCAAGACACTGTCCATTCCGTTCAACTGCTCTTCCAAGTCCTTTGCTGTCTCTGACAGAATTACAATGTCATCGGCTAACCTCAAAGTTTTTATTTCTTCTCCATGGATTTTAATACCTACTCCGAATTTTTCTTTTGTTACCTTTACTGCTTGCTCAATATACAGATTGAATAACATCGGGGAGAGGCTACAACCCCGTCTC
The DNA here is from genome assembly GCF_021461385.2 of Schistocerca piceifrons. Taxonomy (NCBI): domain Eukaryota; kingdom Metazoa; phylum Arthropoda; class Insecta; order Orthoptera; family Acrididae; genus Schistocerca; species Schistocerca piceifrons. The sequence goes on from NC_060138.1 coordinate 1,102,892,472, forward strand.
ACTCCCTTCCCAACCACTGCTTCCCTTTCATGCCCCTCGACTCTTATAACTGCCATTTGGTTTCTATACAAATTGTAAATAGGCTTTCGCTCCCTGTATTTTACCCCTGCCACCTTTAGAATGTAGATAGAGAGGTACAAATTGACACACATGGTTGGAATGACATGGGGTTTTATTAGAACCAAAAAATACAAATGTTCAAAAAATGTCCGACAGATGGCGCTTCATCTGATCAGAATAGCAATAATTAGCATAACAAAATAAGACAAAGCAAAGATGACGTTCTTTACAGGAAATGCTCAATATGTCCACCATCATTCCTCAACAATAACTGTAGTCCAGGAATAATGTTGTGAACAGCACTGTAAAGCATGTCCGGAGTTATGGTGAGGCATTGGTTTCGGATGTTGTCTTTCAGCATCCCTAGAGATGTCGGTCGATCACGATACACTTGTGACTTCAGGTAACCCCAAAGCCAATAATCGCACGGAGTGAGGTCTGGGGACCTGGGTGGCCAAGCATGACGAAAGTGGTGGCTGAGCACACGATCATCACCAAACGACGCGCGCAAGAGATCTTTCACGCGTCTAGCAATATGGGGTGGTTTTTTTTTGTTCTAATAAAACCCCATGTCATTCCAAGCATGTGTGTCAATTTTTACCTCTCTATCTACATTATTCCGTGGTTTATTAAGTTTTCAAATTTATGCTGACTTTTTGATCACCCGGTATAACAATTCCGTCTGCTATACCATAACCTTAAAGTTGGAGGCAGGTCGTGAAATAAAACTATCTTGTTAAAACAATTATGATGTAAAGGAGCAGTGTTACCCTCTGAGAGGAATTTCGTTATGATGACCGTGTTGTAAGTAACGGAGGTGGCTTATCGGAAGTGAAAGTCAGAGTTACGTAAATATTCAAACAGTAACAAACAGTAATTTACGTATCCACACTGTTCAAAGAGCAAAGGAAACGGTCGCCAGCCTAATTAGGCACGAGAATGATTTACATTCTTGTTTACGAAAGTAGGTTTGAGTAACTTTAACGGACAAACACATCCTATATTTTGCCACACGCGAGTGCAATCAACTCTGACACCTGCATATGTTAACGTCAAGTTTGGAGTTGACAGCTAGAACAGAACAAACTATTTCTATAAATATAACAGATAGCGATACACACTATTATCTTCAGGGCTTAGTCAAACTGAGTGGTTTCAATAACATTACTATTACAGTGCACTTTAGAATTAAAAATTGGACATAGGTTTAATCTTACTTTACTAACATATTCCTATCTGACATGAAATATAGATATTGTGTACAGCAAAATTAGTTATTGTGCATAGATTAAGTCTCTCACTACTAAACACTTTTTTATTTAGAATGAAAATTTTTTAATAAAGAAGTTACTTTTTTTAGAGATAGTTGTCTTTCTATTAATCGTTATGTAGCATGAGCACAATAGACAAACTATGAATCCTGTTACAACATTAATATGCACTTCCAATACACAGGAAGAACCCAATATTGTACAGGATTTGACTTTAATAGCAAGAGTAATTAAAACTTTCTATAATTAAGTAACTTTGTGCCTTTGAACTACTTTCAATGAGGGGGGGCCCCGTAATCTTGACCACTGTAGCAGAGCAAACTGAACACACTTTCAATACACTAGAGAAACAAGTACTTAGCAAACATGAACAACAACTCTCAACAGTTGCAGTTCTGAACTTTTACTGCAGTGAAATACAAAATTGAGATATTTGTTAGATCCTTTCAACAAACATTATTGATCTTAGCACACTCTATTGCCATATTGATATGCTTTCAATAAAGGACACTCGCCAATCGTAGTTCAAACTGAGAGGAACCTGAGAGGTGTTGTGATAAGGAAAAAATCAATGTAGGTACATAAATTCAGTTATAAATTACCTTATATTTGAGCACATTAACACATCCAATGAGCTGATCCTTCACTGTACATTACTATAGTTCTTCTATTACAGTGATTGCGCAATGTGGTGGCGATTGCATGTTGGTAGGTGGATTTGCAGGTAGAATTGCTGGACTCTGTCATTTCTTGGTGGCGATGATAGATACCAATTCCAGAATAGTTCCAGCTCTTTATAAATCCATCCGAGGCATTGGAAAGCGCCCGGAAAGCCTCTCTCGGCACAGCAGAATACACAAGTTTTACATGAGCAGTTGACAGTTTGGTAGCTCGTCCCCGACTGACTCTTTGTTCCACCTTTCTATCCGTGCCAATCACATTTTGCGCGCGCTACACAGTTCCGTTCCCGAGGGGAACCACAACAACTTTTACATACGGAATAACTAAGGTCAGCAGTTTACATAACAGCAAACAATCATTCTAAACAAAACATATCATTTGCACATATTGGTAGTTCCACACAAAATTATTTAAATAACATTATTCAGCCTCAAATATAACCAAAGAGATTATATGACAAGACAAAACATCATTTGCTCATATTGTACATATTACAGAGATTACACTTCCTACACTCTAAAAGGCATCAAATGTTTTACAAAGAAAGGAGTATACAATTTTGTGTTATTGATTCAATCAAACACATTTGCAGAAGCTCAACGATGTAACATTAAATAAAACAAAAGGCAAAATAAATCATTAGAGCATTAGAGCTATGGTGTTACAAATGGACGTTAAATATTGGCAATCTGGCAACACTGTAATCACGTGTACGATAACTACCTCTGTCAGTACATAGCAGTAGCACTGTGCAGTTGGCGCAGTGGACAACGATTAATATGAACTATTATTCTTGCCATGTTCAGGTCCATTACATTTCGTTAGGGCCTTACGTCACCAGTAGGGATAGAACGTGCTTTGCAAATACTTTCGATGGACCCATTGGAGGAGGCACACAGAAAACAGTTTTGGAAACTAGTAGATCTACATCTACGTGATTACTCTGCTATTCACAATAAAGTGCGTGGCAGAAGGTTCAATGAACCACCTTCAAGCTGTCTCTCTACCGCTCCACTCTCGAACGGCCCGCGGGAAAAACGAGCACTTAAATTTTTCTGTGCGAGCCTGATTTCTCTTATTTTATCGTGATGATCATTTCTTCCTATGTAGATGTGTGCCAACAGAATGTTTTCGCAATCGGAGGAGAAAACTGGTGATTGAAATTTCTTGAGAAGATCCCGTCGCAATGGAAAACGCCTTTGTTTTAATGATTGCCACTTCAATTCACGTATCATATCTGTGACACTATCTCCCCTCTTTCGCCATAATACAAAACGAGCTGCCCTTCTTTATACTTTTTCGATGTCATACGTCAGTCCCACCTGATGTGGATCCCACACCCCCACACCAATACTCCAGAATAGGGCGGACAGGCGTAGTGTAAGCAGTCTCTTTAGTAGACCTGTTGATACAGTGGCAAAAGACGTCTTTAAAAGCTGACCAACGAAAACGATTGTACTTCCATTTCTGTGTGACGATTACGACGACAGATACCGTACACAGACACTACTTTTAGCAAAGATTAACAAATAAGCCTCGACCCAGAATCGAACCCTTGACATCCTGCATGCTAGCCCAAAGCGCTATCCACTGCACAGCAGACACTGCTGACAGAGGAATTTTCCGTACACGTGGTTATAGTGTCGCCGGATTGCCAATTTTTAATGTCCATTTACTGCCCGATATACGCACAGGACGAAATTTTGTGACATACATTTTTGTATTGCCAGTAAGTATGGAATCGCGCTGCGAAGTCAGAGTGCGCGAATTTTTCTTAACCCTCTATACTTGGGTTACGTATTAGTTATACGAGCATCGTTCAGTGGGTAATTCCCCACATCTTTTTTCTCAGAACACATTTATTGTTACGAGTCAGAATTCGATGACAATATACATCAACAATTCTTGCCCATTTCCTGTGGCCGTACGCCAACGTTATTGAAGAGCATATATTACCTGCTGGTAAAAGCTTTTTTGCCTGTAGGCGTAGCTATGTTTTCTCTGCATGACCGACATCTCGTCATCTTCAGTGTGTGTTCCCCATAGAGAATCTTTAAGCGGCCCAAATGGATGGAAGTCTGAGGGTGCCCGGTCTGGAATGGCATCCGCACGATTCAGCATGCCTGGAGCAGTGGCTGTGACAGGACGTTCCGAGCGTGGCTGATCATGGAGCTCTGTTACTGCATTTCCTGAGGCTGTTACTTTGTTTACCTATCGCCCAACTGCAAAAACACGAAAATAACATCAACTGCAGCATCCCATACAGTGCACACGAACGTTTATGGATGTTTACCACGATCTCTTTTTCTTCGCACAAGACTGCAGTAATAAAACGCTGCTTGTAACGTGAATCGCATGTAGACGCCAGTTTTAATCTGTACTACGGCTCTGCCATCTGCCATAACGGTCCGAAACTTCAACGGCGCACAGGACAAACATCAAATGTGAAGCACCAAGAAGGACATTCGTCTGTGTATATTAATGGATTTTTAAAAAAATGTGGGAAATTACTTACTGAACGACTCTCATAATTAAATGTCCTATAGAAAATTTGCAGCAATTTCGTTTTTAATTTCGTGTGGACGTAGTAGTCTCACGTAGCGGCTTCTATTCGTCGTCGTCCTTCGTTTCCCATTTTTTGCAGTACTTGATGTCATCGTTTCCTTTCGTGTGTCCATATTGTCCCCTATTTCTCATTTGATCTGCCTTCATAGCTTTCTAAATTTAGTATTCTAATCTTAGAAAGGATTTTTTCTGTTATTTCCGATACTTTGACGTTGTTCACTTCTAGTTCTTTTCTTATTTCTGCTATCTGTGCTATTGTCGAGTTCTTTTTCCAGAAATACAGGAATATTAGTTTCGTTAGGCTGTTCTCATTCATTCGTTAGAGATGTTCAGTAATCTTAGGTTTGCCATTGCTTCTGATATTTTCTGTGCATTTTCGTACATCTGCTCTGCTCGCACATAAAGAGTTTTGTTATGAAGAGCGATGGTGAGTACGAAGCTACTGCACGTGTGCAATAACATCAGTTGCCCTCACGTGTCTGCCTTTTCGGGTAGGCATAGCTCGTGATGTGCGCCCCGCTTCCCCCTGCCCCAACGCACGATGCGCTGAGATACGCAACGTCACGGCCGAGCTGGGCATACATAAGGGTATCGGAAGAAGCTCGCATCTGTGCATCGTGCTATTGAAGTAGGCATACGTTAAACGTATAGTGTGGAAGTATAGATTAAACAAACTTGAGATATTGTTTCCGTGGTGATCGACTGCCTCTAAGTGTTTAATAAGACAATACATTGTCCGTTATAGGCTGTGTTGTGCTTTATTAAAATTGTGTCATTAGTTAATTTCTACGATGAGCCATTATTCTTTATACATAGAATATACAGGGTGTTTCAAAAATGACCGGTATATTTGAAACGGCAATAAAAACTAAACGAGCAGCGATAGAAATACACCGTTTGTTGCAATATGCTTGGGACAACAGTACATTTTCAGGCGGACAAACTTTCGAAATTACAGTAGTTACAATTTTCAACAACAGATGGCACTGCAAGTGATGTGAAAGATATAGAAGACAACGCAGTCTGTGGGTGCGCCATTCTGTACGTCGTCTTTCTGCTGTAAGCGTGTGCTGTTCACAACGTGCAAGTGTGCTGTAGACAACATGGTTTATTCCTTAGAACAGAGGATTTTTCTGGTGTTGGAATTCCACCGCCTAGAACACAGTGTTGTTGCAGCAAGACGAAGTTTTCAACGGAGGTTTAATGTAACCGAAGGACCGAAAAGCGATACAATAAAGGATCTGTTTGAAAAATTTCAACGGGCTGGGAACGTGACGGATGAACGTGCTGGAAAGGTAGGGCGACCGCGTACGGCAACCACAGAGGGCAACGCGCAGCTAGTGCAGCAGGTGATCCAACAGCGGCCTCAGGTTTCCGTTCGCCGTGTTGCAGCTGCGGTCCAAATGACGCCAACGTCCACGTATCGTCTCATGCGCCAGAGTTTACACCTCTATCCATACAAAATTCAAACGCGGCAACCCCTCAGCGCCGCTACCATTGCTGCACGAGACACATTCGCTAACGATATAGTGCACAGGATTGATGACGGCGATATGCATGTGGGCAGCATTTGGTTCACTGACGAAGCTTATTTTTACCTGGACGGCTTCGTCAATAAACAGAACTGGCGCATATGGGGAACCGAAAAGCCCCATGTTGCAGTCCCATCGTCCCTGCATCCTCAAAAAGTACTGGTCTGGGCCGCCATTTCTTCCAAAGGAATCATTGGCCCATTTTTCAGATCCGAAACGATTACTGCATCACGCTATCTGGACATTCTTCGTGAATTTGTGGCGGTACAAACTGCCTTAGACGACACTGCGAACACCTCGTGGTTTATGCAAGATGGTGCCCGGCCACATCGCACGGCCGACGTCTTTAATTTCCTGAATGAATATTTCGATGATCGTGTGATTGCTTTGGGCTATCCGAAACATACAGGAGGCGGCGTGGATTGGCCTCCCTATTCGCCAGACATGAACCCCTGTGCCTTCTTTCTGTGGGGACACTTGAAAGACCAGGTGTACCGCCAGAATCCAGAAACAATTGAACAGCTGAAGCAGCACATCTCATCTGCATGTGAAGCCATTCCGCCAGACACGTTGTCAAAGGTTTCGGGTAATTTCATTCAGAGACTACGCCATATTATTGCTACGCATGGTGGATATGTGGAAAATATCGTACTATAGAGTTTCCCAGACCGCAGCGCCATCTGTTGTTGAAAATTGTAACTACTGTAATTTCGAAAGTTTGTCTGCCTGAAAATGTACTGTTGTCCCAAGCATATTGCAACAAACGGTGTATTTCTATCGCTGCTCGTTCAGTTTCTATTGCCGTTTCAAATATACCGGTCATTTTTGAAACACCCTGTATATGGCCTTAAGTTACCTTTGGTCACCGATTACGGAGTATGAAATACTTCAACGAAGTCTGGCACGTCAGCAGTAAATTTAGTATAATTGCACATAACTATTAATAGATTTACATTGATTGGAAGTAAGTGCATCTTTAACACCATCGTAACAGCCGTTTCAGTTGTCAGGCTGACGCACTGAGAGTGTGTAACGACGGAGTACGACTTCGTTTTATGTATGTGACATAAAAGAATGTGATGAGCACGGTATGTATGTAGTACATGACATAGCAAATGGAAATAAGGTTATTGCTCTGTAAATCTGGTTTCGTTAATGTGAGTTATGAAATGATTTATTTATACGTGATGATCTATGCAGGCATGTGACGTTCTTCCACGTCGGTTTATTTCAGATGGTTGATAGTGGCTAACTGCCGAAATAAGCTAAGTAGCTCAATTTTAAAAAAGGACAATACAACCTCAACGGACAGTGTATTCTTTTTTTAAACATTGAAGATTGTATAAGCACTGCATTCACTACTTTGAATCATATCATGTGGTACATACCAACCAATAAAAGCATTTTCACAGATATAATAAAATTAAAAAGTCCAAAAAGTAATAGCTTTTCCAAAGATTACGTATTTTTCCCTAATTCGCTTAATATTCTTCAAATCAATAGGTATATTTTACTACACACTTTCTAAAGCAACCCTTGTTCTTCCCCAGGGTTTAAGCTACCTCCGTACCAAATTTCGTCGAAATCGGTTCAGCGGGTTAGTTGTGAGAACATGACAGTGTTACTTTCGCATGTATGATACTGTTATGGATAAAACTTTCTATTAAGATAACTTTTTTTTCCCGTGATCCGATTTTGATGAAACTCATACCAATACAGTGCCCCAGGCTGTGCTTAAGTTACGTCTGAAAACCGCATGAAAATTAGTTTAGCAGTTTTGGAGAAGCGTGCTCAAACAGACGTGCCAGTTTTAATGGTTTATTGTTAGTATAGGAAATAAAATTTTCTTCAAATGCAGTTGAAATATCGTCTGTTATTGTAGCGGTCTTAAGTACAAAAACTATTTTGATGCAATCCTCGGCAGTAGTCTATCCTATGCACGTCTCTTATCTCCGCATAATCTGACATCTGACCTTCATCTCCCGCTAAATTTTTTACCCTTCACCACCCCCCCCCCACCCTCTTTTCCTGTCACTACCAAATACACTATTCTTTGATGGCTCACGATACGTGCTATGAACCTAATCCTTCTTTTAATTAAACTGTGCCCTAATTTTGTTTTTCCTGTTTGCAAATACTACCTCTTATTAGTTATTAAGTCTAACCAACTTATCTTCAGCGTTCTCCTGCAACGTTCCGTTTCGAAATCATTAATTCTCCTCTCTTCGCCGGCCGGTGTGGCCGTGCGGTTAAAGGCGCTTTAGTCTGGAACCGCGTGACCGCTACGGTCGCAGGTTCGAATCCTGCCTCGGGCATGGACGTATGTGATGTCCTTAGGTTAGTTAGGTTCAATTAGCTCTAAGTTCTAGGCGACTGATGACCTCAGAAGTTGAGTCGCATAGTGCTCAGAGCCATTTTCTCCTCTCCTCCACACTGCTCATCTTCCACAGCAGCTACACATTAAGCTACACTCAAGGCAAATACTTTCAGAAAAAGGATTTATAACCCTTAAATTTATGATTTTTCCTTTATTGGGAACCTCAATCATAAAAAAGTTTTTAAATGATGACACTGCCGCCATTTGTATATTTCTTTTATTTCCACTCTGGAGACTTAGCTTTCGAGCCATTATCGGCTGCAGGATGGAAAGATACCAATCGACACGCCAGACATTGTGCGTAACAGGGCATCCTGAAAATGTTAGTTCGTAACGTGTACACAAACCAAATCTATCAAAATCATACAAAGGAGTTGCATTTAACACTGTACATGTCCGATACACAGTGCCATTATATGCACTTGATAATAGCTCAAAAGCTGGCCGTTATGGCCAAGCAGTTCTAGGCACTTCATTCCGGAACGGCGCTGCTGCTACGGTCACAGGTTCGAATCCTGCCTCGGGCATGGATGTGTGTGATGTCCGTAAGATAGTTAGGTTTAAGTCGTTCTAAGTCTAGGGGACTAATGACCTCAGATGTTAAGTCCCATAGTGCTCAGAGCCATTTGAACCATTTTTGAATAGCTCAAAAGTTGAAATCGCTTTATTGGAAACAACAAAACACACAGTCGAATGGCGGTGGTATTGTCATTCACGATATTAAATTTGTTTTGTGCTAAATAAATCTTTCACAGTTTCCTTTCAGTTGCCAGTGTGTGTTTTGTTTCCTCTTTAGTTTGGCCGCCGTCAGTTGTTATGCTGCCTAAATAGCAAAACTAATCTATTTTTAACGTCTCACTTCCTAATGTAATTTCCTTAGCATTGTTTTATTTAAAGGATTGATTTACAGTCCGTTACTGTTGTTTAAATTTTGTTGATGTTCATCATATACGCCTTTGCGTCATTGCGTGACACTATCAATTTTACCTACTAAGTTCTTTGCCGTTTCTGACAGTTGGGTAGAGGCTAAAATACGGTCTTACTACCCTCTGAATTATTACTTAGCTTCCATCTTCTTTCTGTGTATTTTATCTTGATAGCTTCAGAATTAAAAAAAAATATTGTATTCCACTGAATACTCCACAGCATATTGAGGTAGTAAGTGAATATAAAACGGAGAAAGTATTGTGACGTTTGTCTGTTCTGAACACTGTACGGTAAAAAGCTCAGCAGTGGGGTGCTATAAAATTCATCGATAATGCACTACACGTAACTGGCGTCCGTGACAGGACAGAATGACTGCGGATGATTTAGAGCAGGGTATGAATTATAGGTCTCCAGTGCATGTCCTGTTCTGTGGAGCTGCGAGCGCGTCCTTGCTCATTCCCATTAGCAAAGTAATAGCTGTCTTGTGCGCTGGCTGGATAATTCTCTTCCGGCGTAATGTGTTGCAGATGTGCGATTACGCTCGCAAACACCATCGCTCAGGGTAAACAGCGCTGGTGTAATGTGCGCCATATGCGTGCGCCATCCGCTGGCGGCACGGCGGCGTACAGCTGCCGGCAGGGACACGGCCGCAGCTATCCGGGCCGGTGGTGGCTGCCTCCGCGCAAAAACACCAAAATAACATCACTGCAGCCACACATTCGTCATCCACCTCTGTGTACAAATGGTCCCCGTGTGTTGGGCTTGTAGCTCAGCCTGGAAATGCCGCTTTCTTTACACCTGGGCCTCAGTCGGTGCATCCTTGCATACAAGTGTCTGAAGATCCTTTGTTTTTGAGTTATAACAGAAAGAAAATTCTCGAAAATTGTCAAGTCCAGCGTAGTGTAACGGAGAAATTAGTTTAGTTGTAACATCGTCTTAATTTATTCTTCGTGATAGCATAACAGGAGGGTCTATACAAGGTCGATGTTCTTGAGGACAATGTTATAGAAATGGAAGAGAATGTGGATGAAGTTGAAATAGGAGATATGACATTGCGTGAAGAGTTTGACAGAGCACTGAAAGACCTAAGTCGAAACAAGGCCCCGGGAGTAGACAACATTCCATTAGAACCACAGGCAGCCTTGGGAAAGCCAGGCCTAAGAAAACTGTGCGGGTGGTCCCGGCGGAGGTTCGAGTCCTCCCTCGGGCATGGGTGTGTGTGTTTGTCCTTAGGATAATTTAGGTTAAGTAGTGTGTAAGCTTAGGGACTGATGACCTTAGCAGGTAAGTCCCATAAGATTTCACACACATTTGAACATTTTGTGCCCAACAAAACTCTACCATCTGGTGAGCAAGACGTATGAGACAGGAGAAATACCCTCAGATTTCGAGAAGAATATAATAATTCCAATCCCAAAGAAAGAAGGTGTTGACAGATGTGAAAATTACCGAACTATCAGTTTAATAAACCACAGCTGCAAAATACTAACACGAATTCTTTACAGACGAATGGAAAAACTGGTAGAAGCCGACCTCGGGGAAGATCAGTTTGGATTCCGTAGAAATGTTGGAACACGTGAGGCAATACTGACCCTACGACTCATCTTAGAAAATAGATTAAGGAAAGGCAAACCTACGTTTCTAGCATTTGTAGACTTAGAGAAAGCTTTTGACAATGTTGACTGGAATACTCTCTTTCAAATTCTAAAGGTGGCAGGGGTAAAATACAGGGAGCGAAAGGCTATTTACAATTTGTACAGAAACCAGATGGCAGTTATAAGAGTCGAGGGGCATGAAAGGGAAGCAGTGGTTGGGAAGGGAGTAAGAGAGGGTTGTAGCCTATCCCCGATGTTATTCAATCTGTATATTGAGCAAGAAGTAAAGGAAACAAAAGAATAATTCGGAGTAGGAATTAAAATCCATGGAGAAGAAATAAAAACTTTGAGGTTCGCCGATGACATTGTAATTCTGTCAGAGACAACAAAGGACTTGGAAGAGCAGCTGAACGGAATGGACAGTGTCTTGAAAGGAGGATATAAGATGAACATCAACAAAAGCAAAACGAGGATAATGGACTGTAGTCGAACTAAAATGGGTGATGCTGCGGGAATTAGATTACGAAATGAAAAATGGTTCAAATGGCTCTGAGCACTATGGGACTTAAACAGCTGTGGTCATCAGTCCCCTAGAACTTAGAACTACTTAAACCTAACTAACCTAAGGACATCACACACATCCATGCCCGAGGCAGGATTCGAACCTGCGACCGTAGCAGTCGCACGGTTCCGGATTGCGCGCCTAGAACCGCGAGACCACCGCGGCCGGCATTAGGAAATGAGACACTTAAAGTAGTAAAGGAGTTCTGCTATTTGAGGAGCAAACTAACTGATGATGGTCGAAGTAGAGAGGATATAAAATGTAGACTGGCAATGACAAGGAAAGCGTTTCTGAAGAAGAGAAATTTGTTAACATCGAGCTTAGATTTAAGTGTCAGGAAGTCGTTTATGAAAGTGTTCGTATGGAGTGTAGCCATGTATGGAACTGAAACGTGGACAAGAAGAGAATAGAAGCTTTCGAAACGTGGTGCTACAGAAGAATGCTCAAGATTAGGTGGGTAGATCAAATAACTAATGAGGAGGTACTGAGTAGAATTGGAGAGAAGAGAAATTTGTGGCGCAAATTGACTAAAAGAAAGGATCGGTTGGTAGGGCTTATTCTGAGGCATCAAGGAGGGCAATGTGGAGGGTAAAAATCGTAGAGGGAGACGAAGAGATGAATGCACTAAACAGATTCAGAAGGATGTAGGTTGCAGTAAGTACTGGGAGATGAAGCAGCTTGCACAGGATAGAGTAGCATGGAGAGCTGCATCAAACCAGTCTCTGGACTGAAGACCACAACAACAGCAGCAGCATAACAGGTTTGAAAGTACTAACTATAAACGACGATCAAAGAGTTAGTTTGTGAGCGTTACTGCAGCGTGTACGCAATGTAGCGCGAATCCGATGCGAGTGGATAAGCACCGACAGTGAGAGTAGGAACATTGTGGTGTCGTGTCTTTCCGGCGTGCGTGCGGTAAATGCGCAAACGTGATGTATGGGGACGTTATTACCAATGGCATCCAAACGGGACCAATGTGCTTTTATTGTTTTCTTGGTTGCCGAAGGACGAACTGCATTAGACATCCGTCGGAGGATGAAGAACGCATATGGGGCAGCACGTGTGTCGGAAACCACCGCTGTGAAAGGGTGCGCCAAGTTGCGTGCTGGTCGTGATTCGACACAAGACGCTGATTCATACTGGAATTAACGCAGAAGTTAAGCCTACTTGAGTGGGAGACACTTGAACACCCGCCCTGTAGACCTGATCCCTCCGCATGCAATTATCACGCCTTCTGTCCCTTAAAACGGCCTGAAGGGTCGACGATTCCTGTCGGACGAGCAGGTAGTTATGGACTCCTCCTTGGAGTAGGACACAGTGTTTTACTAAATGGGTATCTTCAAACTGGTGATCTGGGATAAGTACCTCACTGCACACGGCGATTTGACCTGATTTGCATACCGATTCTGGTGTGTACGGCCTTCGAACGGAATGTTTTTGATCGCACCTTATACAAATAAAACAATTTTCCTGAGGAAAATTTGAAAAATTTTTATTTTGTCCGTCTCAGTTGAATGAGTATACATACTACTTACTACAGCAGCGGTTACTGGTTTCGGGCTGACTCTTCCGTTCTCAAAACAAACAATTTTGTTATTAACCGTAACTAGTTACACACTGCAAGGTGCCGAAAGGCACGAATATCTTTGTACAAGAAAATTTTGTACAAGAAAATTTTGTACAAAGCTATTAATGACTTTTGGCACCATGTTGTGTAATTAGTTACGGTTGAAAACGAATGGGCGAGTCAGCCCGAAACTGGTAACCATTGCAGCAATAAACTGTACATCATGCAACTGAGACGGACAGAATAAAAATTTATAAAATTTTTCTCGGCACTATACAGTTGTGGACCTACCATCCCGAAGCAGCGTGTCTCGAATCAGCAAAACAATCTTCTGCTTAGTCATTTATTCATTATACCACTACGTGTCTCAGTGGTTCACACCATTTTCCTCAGGTGGTAAATTACGTAGTTACAGTCTTCATAAGCACGCCAGACAAAAAATTAATCTCTGCCAGGAGACAACACGCTAGTACTGCGTATTTGAGTTTCATTATTTAGTCCTCGGTTGAAGATCACAAGACCCCCTGGCACTAATTCCACACTACCTACAGTGCTCCAAAAGTAGAGACGGCGATTAACGCTGAAACAGCCGGTTTTCGGTTATATCGGTTTTTGTCAACGCCAGTTTAACCAGATTATTAAAACCGTTCAAAATAATCGGTTTCTGAAAAAAAATAATTTTCGATTTTTCATTCCTGTTGTTTCCTGTAATAAACGTACGAGTAGAAATCGAAAAAAAGTTTGAAAAATTCTGGAACCCTCAGTTTCAAGAAACATAGAATCAAAATATTAAATAGGCAAATAGAAAACTTGCTCTGTCCACTGATCACTGCTTTTCCCCAAAAATTGATGGTGGTTGAATACTAAAAAAAAAAAAGAAAAAAACACTAGTGTTCTCCTATTGAAGGCGAGTTTTTGAAACTCTTCTCAAAAATCATATTGTAATCGAGGACCATACCACTGTTTGGACAATACGAATAGACAATGTTAAAGGGTGAAAACTGAGGTTGAACAGCTGAAAGAGAGACAGACGTATTAGAAAGACACAGGTAACAGATAAGCTACTTTCTGTTTTTATTGTAAACCATGGATGAATTGTTAAATTTTAAGTTTTCTCCTTACATAATGTCGCAAGTTTGTTGTGGCTTCCCCTGTTATTAATTTTTTAAAGCAAATAGAGCATTGTACTTCATTGATAAAGCTCTCTGTAAAATACTTAGACCAGGGATGAGGCCATTCTGTAATGCAACTAATGACCGACCGCGACACTCATTCCTACTATGACGGAACAATTCTTGCGCATTGCATGTGCACACGTTCCATCAAATAAGTCACGTCACATGGTAACAGGTCATTATTGTCCAAACTATGCTGTACCAGTTCTTATGCCACGTGTTTGTTGCCCCTTTCAGTCGACATTGTTATTAATATACTACTGATCGCTTTTGCTATTGTTTACAATAACGCAATATTTGAAAGCAAAGCAAATTATGCGAATAAAAATAACGAGTTTTTAAAAATGGAATATTTAAAAACAAAATTTTGGCGCTGCTGTTACGGCTAGTTGATATGTTTTTCCCCCGTTACTGGTAAAAAATAAAAACACCTGTTACAACCGAGATCAGACACACCTAAAAATTATTGTTGTTCGGAACTAAAATACCGGTGTTGATTTTAACTGGTCGGTTTTTCCTATCCCTACTCCAAAGCGACTAAGGTGCTCTTTCAGTAGGTGACTAGTCTTTTTTTAAATGAGCTTGTTTGTGAGACTACAAATTTGGAAAATCTGTGGTAAGTTTCTTAATCTAACTTACGCAAAAGACAAAACACACACACACACACACACACACACACACACACACACACACACACACACACACACACACACACGCACGCACGAGGGAGGACTCGAATCTCCGAAGGGGGGAGCCGCGCGAACCTTGACAAGGTGCTTAGACCACGCGGCTACCCCGTGCGACGGTGAGACTAGAGATGCGTTTTCACGGCAGCAGGCTAAATCGTAAAAAGGCGGTTGTGCGGCTCATTAATACAAAGAATGTTACTACTAGGGCGTGCTGCAAAGTAATGTCTCCGACATTTTATTTGAAATTTCTTACCGATTTTTAAATAAAACAAACATGATTATCAATGTACATTATCATGCTTCATGCCTGTGCATCTATATCTCAACGTAATTAGCCTGGCGACGAACACATTTCTCCCATCGAGACTCATCTCTGCTTGCTCCGCTTCATCACTATCAAAGTGAAGTTCTCGAAAGTGGTTTTTGAATTTTGGAAACACGTGAAAATAGGATGGGGTTGAGTCGGGACTGCGCGAAGCATGATCGATGGCAGTGAACCCAAGGCCTCAAATTGTAGCAGATATCACAGCGCTCGCATGTGGTCTGGCGTTGTTATGCTGAAAGAGGGGGTGCTCCATGTGTGGACAGACTCTCCGAATTTGAAACGCGATGACGGCACGTTGTTTCTCACGCACCGACGTAGTGACATTACGCACCGCCATGTGACATGCTATAATTCGGAGTGCTCTAGCGTCAGGGGGCTTCAAGTATGTAGACATGAAGAATAGAAATGTTGAATGTCAATAATGTTTGTTTCATTTATAAAGCTTCAAGATTTTTCACAGAAAAATATTGTTTGCATTGCTTTCCAGCACGGCGTCGTATGTAATTCTTCAGCTAACGATAGTGGTGTGAAACGTTGTAACGCGTAGTGTCATAAAAATAACGGACTCAGAAAATTGTGGTATTAGCATTAATTGTCCGCCGCAGTCATCACGATGCCGTTCATTATGAACAACATCATTATTTGGAACTGCTAAATTTAATTTTCAAGTGCTTCTTTTACAAATCATCAGAGTCTTCTGTAACATCACGATGTGACTCAACCATATTACGTGACGCGCTCGTTGTAAACAAAAGCTGCAACAGCAAAGCTGTCTATGGGCTTCCACACATGGCTTGAGTGGTACTCACAAGTGACTGATTTATCGCTCGTAGTGTAGACTAATAGTAATGAGTCTTTACGCATGGTTTATACTCACATGTTGCATTTATTTCAGTTGAATTTTCCAATTTGCTCCGTTATGAATGGCACTTTGGGTTCACTCTGCTAGTAAATCCTGTTACCGGGCCTCTGACTTTTCCCGCGCGAGTGCTAACAGCACTAGGTCAAAACCAAAAGTTATAGTTGATGTTACATTATCAGCTTTGATGTACGCCAGCGACATACGCACTTAAAATGCGAAAACCATTAAATAGCTGAGGGATTGTTTACCGAGTAATATACAGCTGCATGTTGGGATTTAGGAGAAGAGAGGTTGGAGAAGACCAGGGACGAATTGGAATGGAAGACTTTGTAATATTCCACATTATTTATTATTTAACTACCTGATTCCTGCCTTTTATTCCATTATCTCACACACAAAGATAAATGTCACTGTGAGTTTTGTGATAGCAAAAATTTCAATCCAGGTGCATCCAAAAAATAAATTGGTTGTCGAATGTAACAGCTATATAAAATTAAAGTCAGACTATTTCCATTAAAAATGTGAAGTAAAACTCTTTACCGCCGATATAATTTATGACACATTGAGATAACGAATTACATGACAAATTCTGACAAATGTTTAGAGAAGAATAATTAAGTGAAAAAAAAAATACAATGAAATCTAGTTGTATGTTACAAGAGCAAGAACAAAATAATATTGTCTTAAACAGGAGTAATACTACAATTGAGATACATGATGAGATTAAACTGGTAAGAGGAACAGCTGCAAATAAATAAAGTAAAATTGTAGCACAATTAAATCTACCAGTAAGTGAAACAGAGTAAAATATGGAGCGTATTTACAAAGTAATCTGGATGAATTTAAAAGCAGCGTCTGCGCTTGGAAGCAACAAATACTGAAAATGTGCCTGGCCATTTATTACCAAGTTTGGGCAAATGACCATATGTATATTAATTTGTTATTTTAAGCAGATTCGTCTTCCTCCCTTCATGGCTGTGGATGTTATGTAGGACTTCGCTGCGCCTTGAAACTGTGGCCTTCATGAAGCAGGTAGTTTGCAAAGGTAGTCTCATTTTGTAATTCTATAGCGTTCCTTCAAGCTGTTAAATGTTAACATGCTAGACTGGCCTATATAGAATTCGGAACAATTACAATTATGTATTTTCCAGCCATTTCCAAAGCTGTCCATACCTTTGAGCAAAATGAGTCCTGTAGTGTTGTGTTCATGAAATGCTGTTTTAAAGATCCTAGATTTCAGCTTTACGGCCACATTCTGAGAGTATTTTTCTCCATGTGGAACTGTGCACTATGTACTGACATATTGGGGTGGTGGTTAGTGCACAGACCTATTTTTTTTCTCTCCGTATGGAGTCCACCAAGGGGCAGCAGTGTAATCATTGCTTGATACTATTTGTTTAATAGTAGTTACTTCGGCTTGGAACTTGTCATCACTCACGGGGATGGACATTAGGCGATGCATGACTGAATGGAAGGCATCATGTATGTAGTTCACTAGATGTTGACAATTAGCTGGTAATACAATGTCAGTCGTGGTTGTTTGGCTTCCTGTAAATCTTATAAGGAATATTTGAAAACAGATAATGATACTGATAATTATTCAATTTAAATTTTGGAAATTGCGCTTCAATAAAAAAACATTGTACTTGAAAATAGTTGGCGTTTGAAAATCGGCAGCGTCTGACTTTGCAACGTTGTAGTGACAAGTTGTGAGGCGACAGCCTGTGTCAGGTCTTATTAGTTCACATTTCATCCTATTTGCATACGAGACTCTATCGTTTCATTTAGTTTTCTATTCACTTTTTACTTGCAACATTTCACCGGTATTGTGCACTGATTACATGAGTGCTTAGGAGTAACTTGTAGCATCGTTTGGTGCCCACCCCTCTATACTCAACCCAACATTTCGTTCTTGTAGTAATTTTTTCCCATTAAATGCATCTGATCTTGATCAGAGGAACTGATTTTCTCTCGGGTGAAAACAGGAGGCAATTCCATACGCTTTGGAAACGCTGTCGGCCACTGAGAAGGCAGGTCCTATGCTAAAAGAGCGCAAATATAGTCAGGCGAGCCTTTCAGAGATTGTCCTCCTGGCTCTGCCTCCACAGGCGAAGAGCGGAATGGAAGACTGCTGTCCTCTACAGCAGAATAGGAAACCGCTGGTGGAAGGAATGATAACTCTGCTTGTTAGTAACCTTTGAGTAGAGTCCTCAGCTGTCCACTTGCAGTTGTCCTACTGTCTGTGGTCTCCAGATATGTTTCTTCAAGCGAAATAAATAACCACTCGTGCGTCTGTATATTTCCAAAATTTGCCCTTTCCATGGGAACGCTGTTCAAAATCCAGCAAAATTCTCGTAATTTCCGACAAACGAGTCTACGTGGGAATGGGGCGACACTCGTTTCACGTTTCCTTACACACGTATCTCATTGGCGGATACATCTTTATGGTGGAAGCTAGCAAACCGACTTCCAGATCCCTGATTAGAACAACACTTTAGAACAACACTTACGCCCTTACCAGGGTCGGCTACAAAAGATCATGTGGGGTGCCTTACCAAGGTCTGAAGAAAGAGAGGCATTCATATTCGTTTCCGGTTGGTATAGGTCTTTTGATTCGAACTTCTATTTGGTGATGCTACTCTGGACTCCACGTGTTTCTCTTACCTTCGGCCCTCTGCCAAGTCTTCGAATTTCCACTTTGAGCTCACGCATATCTGCGATGCGAAGGATTGAGATGCGCGATTCGCAATCTCATCACATCTTCTCGGCTAGAAACAGTCAGCAGCGGTAGCAGTTAGGCGCAACCCGACTTATCGGCAGCCACCTCAATGTCACGGTAAGATCGCATTTGCAATACATATCCAGACTTCAGAAATCGCGATGTATTAAGCGAAGAAGAGTTCATCCATGGTTTCTAATTTTTAGTCTTCCTAACTTGATCTAGGCACTTCACGCACTGGTATGAAAGCTTTTCTGCAATTTGATTCTTGCTTCAAAGGGGATTCTTTTCGGAACCACTCAGGTTTGGTTTCGTAATCGAGTTTAACTCGTCTGAAATCATACGCCTAGTGATGTTTCTTTCTGATTCTTGCTTTATTCATTAGTCTGTTGTATGTTTCTGTTCGAATTCATACCTGTTTTGTGTAATTACGTAATTATGCAACTACGGTTGAAAACGTAATTCATGTTCTTTGTGTCTGGGCACCATCTCAATCGTAATTGTTCAGCGTAATGTAGACCCCAACAACCACTCATTTTTTTATCATTTTTCTATTGTAATTATGTCACTTCTTTCTCAAATTGTTTTATAACCTCGACGTTTATGTCCAGAGTGATTTTTTACACACCTTTGAATAAATATTATTTTTCCAGATCAAACTCTACCATTTAGGAACCTTTGAAGTAAAATATTCTACTCAAAAGCACAGATCCTCCAACCATAAGCAATAGGCGAGGCCCCTGAAGATTTTAGGAAATTATCAAAAATGTTTTCCAATGTGCGTGGCAGTTGATTGTTTCAAGTAGCCTATTGGCTTTATGGTGGTAATCTGTCATTTTATATGATCTGGGATGATAGATTCGGCAACAGTCTGATGTACATAACCACGGAGCACCTGATGAGCAAGAGATCGTGTTCATAACACGCCCGGCATCTGGCAAAGTGCTGTCTGCAGAAAGCCACCACAGACCTCCGCTCTCCGCTGTGATAGAAATTCACTTTATATTTATTATTGTATTGCCTGGTGCCCCCTAATTTTGATGGGGTGCGCGCAGAACTGTGACGTCACTTGGTGCCTCTAGAAGCAAGTGGCCGGCAGCGCCTGCAGAACTGGGAGAGGGCAACCCGCGGAGCAGCAGCTGCTTGTAATGCAGGCCCGCGTCGTGTCGGACAGCCGCGAGGAATGTTAAGCGGCCGAGATAAGGCGACGTTTCACTTCGTACTGCCGCCTCTGCCTGCTGAGAACCGTCACCGCGAACATCCTTCAGCGAGGACCTGGAACTAAAGGGCAAACGTGTACGAACACAACCTGCGTGCGGAAAAATTGGAAAACTTTTTCTTTATACTGAAACATGGGAAGACCGGTCGATCAGTAGAAGCAGTGTTACCCTTCTTTTCTTTGTAGTTTTCTTCAGTGTTCTTACTGATCTAATATTTTAATAGTGTTTTTCTTAGGTCGTTAACTTAAAAATAATGTATATTAAGTATCGGAAATAGGCACATGTTCAAATTATCCAGTCTAAGGTGATATGGCGCCCATACAGTAGTTTTTGGGGGCAGGATGTTGGTGATTGGGCCTAGACCTGGGGTTATGGAATATTCTTATTACATTAGTGTCCAAAATAAAATAAGAAACGGAAATTTTGCAAGTTGTGTTTATTTTGGCACAAAACAGTAGCCGGCCGGTGTGGCCGTGCGGTTCTAGGCGCTTCAGTCTGGAATCGCGTGACCGCTACGGTCGCAGGTTCAAATCCTGCCTCGGGCATGGATGTGTGATGCCCTTAGGTTAGTTAAGTTTAAGTAGTTCTAAGTTCTAGGGGACTGATGACCTCAGATGTTAAGTCCCATAGTATTCAGAGCCATTTTTTGAACAAAACAGTATAAACAGGTCATAGTAAAATATACACAATGTAAAGAATACAGAACGTAAACAGCTGAAATATGCATAACGGTAGACGAAAATGTTATTCGTTTTCTCCAACTAAATCGATTTGCACACACATTCCGACAACTGGCTAATGTGCACAGTATGGAGTGTGACCAGCTATGGCACCAATACAGGCCTGACAACGACGGGATATGCTGTGAATGATGTCGTCAATCTCATGTTGAGGCAATTACGGCCATTCTTCCTGCAGAGCTGCTCAGAAGACTTCGAGAGTGGTTGGTGCATGCTGACATGATGCAACCTGCGTTCCTAGTGCATCCCAGACATGCACCATGAGGTCGATCATCATCCTCCATCAGTACGAAGTCTGGACCCGCATCACCTCGCAAAAATCGCTGATGAGGTCTCAAGATCTCAACACGATACCTGAACAGTTAACCCATACCTGACCAGTCAACCCTTGCCGATTCGCCCATACAGTTTCGTGAAGAGGTGTTCATGTGGTCAACATAATCGCTGGCCAATATTTTAGGTATCCTCCTCGATATCAGTCTCTTTCCATTATGTTTGGGGCCCCGAAATAGCGTTTCACGTTCCCTCCAAATGCAAGTCTGTCGAGAACCACTCTCCAGACCAAATCGGGACTCATTTGTGAAAAGAAAATTGGCTCACTGTTCGACCGCCCAGGTGGGATGTTGATGACTCCACTCTAGACGTTCCCTTCTGTGAAGACGTGTCAGAGGTACACATACAGCAGGTCTCCAACAATAAAGGCCACTCTGCCGAAGCCTTCTGTACACCGTTTGTCTCGCTACAACACGTCAATGGATGCTGCGAGGTCACATGCCAGGTACCGTGTGGTTCTAAGGCGGTACTGTCGTGCCATTACAGCCAAATAAGTCCTGTCTTTCTGATACGACACGTGGTTGGCCCTGACCTGGTCTTTGGGGTACTGTTTCACTCTCTGTCAATTAGCCCCACATCTAAAAAATAACAGAACGATTCACGTTAAGCCAACGGGCCTTACCAGTTTGTAACTGCCCTGCTTCCTTTCTCCCTCCACCGCAGAGTATCTGGTAGGCCTCTTTGTGCCATACTGCACCACCAGTGACTGTGTACACAGCGGTTGTGGATGCTGGGCTACCACGCTTGACAGGTGCCCAGACGTCATCGTTGACGTGGTTGTCCGTCAGCCAGAATGCCATTTTCCATGCAGAGCACGATTATACTGACATCTATTTCAGTTTGTATGATTATACGGTGAATTAGGCACAAGATGGTGAAATAGCGGTTTGTTGCTTTAATTTTGGACAGAAGTGTATTTTGGAAGACAAAATTTGTATCTAACCATAAAAAAGTTCCAATTCAGATCCATTTGAAAACCCTAAATAATTTTCTTGAAAGATAAACATCGGACTACACTATGTGTTTCCTCTCCCTAGGAGCTAGGTAACGGGAGGCGGGGTAGGAGCGCTCCCTTTGCCCGCCGGCATGGGTGCCCTTGCTCAGCAATGTTTCTTCCTGAGAACCAAAAGGCCAGAGGTCAGGGCAACAGAGACAGTTACCAGGCAACATACAAAAAATATTTCGTTAGTCATTTTATCATGTATTGAAAAAGTACGGTCTGCAATAAGATCTAGACTACGGACTGTTTTAAACTGCACACCATGACAATAAATTTCATAAAATATGTTGTTATAACAATAAAGTCATTCGTACCTCTGCCGCTGATACTCATCGTTGATAACTTCTATTTGTCGATACATGTAAGTTTTCCATCTGTAGGTATACTCCAGAATCCATGTTACGGTGTGTGACAGCGATGACTTAACGTATGGTACAACTTCACTACGATAAGGAAAAATTTGTGGTAATGTCTTAATGGAGGAAACTGCTGAGGTTATCGGTCTCTACTACTTAATCTAACTTAAACTAACTTATGCTAAAGGCTAAGGACAACAAACACACGCACACACCCGTGCCCTAGGGAGGACTCGAACCTCCGACGGGGGGAGCCGCGCGAACCGTGCCAAGGCGCCCTAGACAGCGCAGCTACCCCGCGCAGCACTAAGATAAGGGATCGGGCTATTGAAGACATCGCGAGACATCAAGAAATAGTTTGGTAATGAAAGCAAGTGTGTGTGTGTGTGTGTGTGTGTGTGTGTGTGTGTGTGTGTGTGTGCGCGCGCGCGCGTGCGCCGGGGGCGGGGGGGGGGGGGGAGGGGGGGGAAGGTGCCAATATTGTAGAGAGAAGTAACCATAAGTACACTCACCAGGTTCTAATGCATGTAGGTTGCAGTAGTTATTCAGAGTTGAAGAGGCTTGCACTGGATAGAGTAGCGTGGAGAGCTCCATCAAACCAGTCTTCGGACTGAAACAACAACACCAACAACATCATCATAACAAGGTTGTTATCTTGTTTGAACTGGTCTGGAAATTAAACGTCAAAATTCCAACAATCGCTATAAAATATATTCTATGCTAAAACAAGTCCGGTGTTAAGCCAAACAATATTTTCTTCTCTATTCGCATGTGTAGTATCAGAACGGGTTGCATTTTAAATTTATTTTCTTTGTAATTTTAAAAGATTTCTGTAATTGTCTTATTCCGTCAGGTGATGGCGTTACCGATTTAAATGCGAACTCTTTGTTATTTTTAGTTCTTAACCTGTCTCGAGCTACTGAGTACTGGCAAACGAAAGGTAAAAAAGCAGGTCATTAATCCTGAAACTTGGATAGGAAGAAGTACGTTCTATAATTGGTCTTTATCCCGGAGTGGATGTCAGTGGCTGGTGTGTTGATACTTGGGAGAGGATTTCAGACTGTAAGTTACACATTATCATGACAAGCCAAGTAACATTTATTGAACGCTGCACTTAAAATTAACACAGATACATTGAACTATTTTTCAACATAATCATTAACTCTCTGTAAACAAAGATCGGGACGTTACACCAATCGTTCAGTTCCTCGACCACGGAAGTCGGCTCCTTGGGCACGGAGTCATTCAAGAACCGTTCTGTGAACTTACTCATCGGTGGACAATCTCTTCCCCCCTCCACCATCCTCCAAAGACGTTCTTCAATCTTACCAAAAAGATGGAGATCGCATCACCCCCTCTGTACGGCCTTGGTCAAATTGTTAGCACTGTTTCTCTAGGGTTGGACACAATATTGCATTTGGTCATACACCGCCAGAATTTCACAGCGAATCTGTATGCAATGTAGACGTTTTCCCAGCAAGAATCTTACTGTCTCTCGTATTTCAGCTTTTGAGTGGTGGTAGTGGTGATTATGATGATTATGATGTATGGTGTGTGTTGCGCTCAGTTGTGCGGTTATCAATGCCCGTACAAAGCCCCAATCTCTACACAGTCCAATCTCGCCACTTGCACGAATTGCACGAATGATGATGAAATGATGAGGACAACACAAACATCCAGTCCGGGGGTGGAGTAAATTCCCAAACCGACTGGGAATCGAACTCAGGACCCCGTGATCCAGAGGCAGCAATGCTAGCCACTAGACCACAGACCATCTTTGGAGTGTGTTTAGAGTCGCACACTATGATGCACCTGTAATCCTTGCCACAGGAAATTTGGAACATGTAGAAGAGATCGGGGCCAATTAACGAGAGGGGCATTAGGTAGCACCATCTACCGATGCTATTAACGTTCACAAGGCGGGACACTAAAAACGAATAACTTAAATTATAAAGAACGCACAGAAAATGTTGTGAGGAAGGCAAACCAAAGATTGCGTTGTATTTGCGCAACACTTAGAAGATATTACAGATCTTCTAAAGATACTGCCTACACTATGCTTGTCCGTCTTCTTTTTTGGAGTACTGCTGCGCGGTTTGAGATCCTAGCCAGATAGGATTCACGGAGTACATCGAGAAAGTTCAAAGAAGAGCAGCACGTTTTGTATTACTCGAAATAGGGGGAGAGTATTACGGGCATGATAGAGGGTTTAGGGTGGGCATCATTAAAATAAAGGCGTTTTTCGTTGCGGTGGAGTCTTCTCACGAAGTTTCAGTCGCCAAATTTCTCCTCAGAATGCGAAAATATTTTGTCGACGCAGACCTACATAGGGAGAAACGCTCATCATAACAAAATAAGATAAATGAAAGCTCACACGGAAAGGTAGGTTTCATTTTTTTTCCGCGCGCTGCTCGAGATTGGAAGAACAGAGAATTACTGTGATGGTGGTTCGATGAATCCTGTGCCCGACACTTAAGTGTGATTTGTAGAGTATCCAAGTAGATGTAGATGTAGAACTCGCACGGTGATGCCGCTGTCGTCAGTTCATTGTGGGTTAGGCAGTTTTAGTGGCGTGTTATGATTTTCAATGCGTTCAACATAAGCTCCTGTGGACTACAGGGTACATATTTGATTATTCTTTGCTATACATGACTGCCTCAAACAGTATGTCTTTCACAGCTATTATTCACCCATGTCCTGTTCTTGTTAATCCCACTCCTAGAAGCAAAGACTTTCAATGTAGCCAACTGGATGGGGTAAGTTGACGACCCCGTCATCTGTTGGGAATCGGCTGAGGAGAACTGCGTATTTCTAAACTGCTACTGTCAGTAATGCAGTTAATGTGTTAAAAGAAAGTGGCATCGGGACATATGATCCCCTTGCGTTAACAAGCATGATTTTGCTGCTGCAAAAAACACAGATCGCTGTTTTTTCAGGACCAATTCAAAACTGACGCTGCTCCAACTCAGGCTACAGCACCTAAAGACCAACCCACAAGGGCTTCTAATGAACTGTCTGAGCAACATGAGGTTGAGCAAAATGAACTATAAGTACCTTTAACAACTTTCGTTCCTGTCGCGCCGAAACAGCGCCGAAGTAATGTTAATTTCAAACCACATCACGCAGGAAAAAAACAGAAGCGCCACAATGCAGAAAGTGCAAGTGTTTTAACAAGATTGCCTATGAAACAGTTTTTGGTTAGTCCGAAACACACACCCTGGGACAAGAAAGTTAAAAGCAACAGAGAAAACCTTCAAAGAAAGTACAGTACGGTGTCCTGCATGTGATATCTACACTGAACCTCCACCAGAAAACGGGACAGAGTGCTCCAGGTCCCACACATGATGGCATTGGGACTGTCTGAATTCTAAAGGAGGAAGCCTGTGTGAAATTTATGTGAATGAAATGTACTGAGCACTAGGTGTATTAATTTTCACTACAATTTTCCTTTCATTACTTACTATTTAAAACGAACTACATACACATTAAAAAAAGTTTTGCATCACCTCTGTTTCCAGAACTCCTGAAGATATACGTCGACTGTGGATATTGTATCACAGACACAATCCCTTTGACTGTTCAGAGATGTCACTAAACTCGCCCAAAGATGTAATCAACCATGCATGAGCAGCGCCTATTGGACGGAGAAGGCCCAACAGCCGATCAGGTCCAGTTATTCCACCTGGAAGGAGGTACACGGCTCGTGTAGTCTGTAGTTCAGCCATGCCTAGACGGTCAATACCGCGGTTCGAACGCGTCCGCATTGTTACTTTGTACTGGAAGGACTCTCACCAAAGGAAGTGTCCAGGCGTCTCGGAGTGAACCAAAGCGATGTTGTCCGGACGTGGAGGAGACACAGAGGGACAGCAACTGTCGATGACATGCCTCGCTCATGCTGCCCAAGGGCTACTACTACAGTGGATGACCACTACCTACGCATTATGGCTCGGAGGAACGCAGCCAGCAATGCCACCATGTTGAATAATGCTTTTCGTGCAGCCACAGGACGTCATGTTACGACTCAAACTGTGCGCAGTAGGCTGCATGATGTGCAGCTTCACTCCCGACGTCCATTTCGAGGTCCATCTTTGCAACCACGATACCACGCAGTGCAGTACAGAAGGGCCCAACAACATGCCGAATGAACCGCTCAGGATTGGCATCATGTTCTCTTCACCGATGAGTGTCGCATATGCCTTCAACCAGACAATCGTCGGAGACGTGTTTGAAGGCAAAGCGGTCAGGCTGAACGCCTTGGACACACTGTCCAACGAGTGCAGCAAGGTGGAGGTCCCCTGCTGTTTTGGGGTGGCATAATGTGGGGCCGACGTACGCCGCTGGTGGTCATGGAATGACCCGTAACGGCTGTACGATATGTGAATGCCACCCTCCGACCGACAGTGCAATCATATCGGCAGCATACTAGCAGGTATTCGTCTTCATGGACGACAGTTCGCGCCCCCATTGTGCACATCTCGTGAATGACTTCCTTCAGGATAACGACATCGCTCGACTAGAGTGGCCATCATGTACTCCAGACGTGAACCATATCGAACATGCCTGGGATAGATTGAAAAGGGCTGTTTATGGACGACGTGGCCCACCAACCACTCAGACGATCTGGGCCGAATCGCTGTCGAGGAGTGGGACAATCTGGACCAACAGTGCCTTGATGAACTTGTGGGTAGTATGCCACGACGAATACAGGCAGGCATCAATGCAAGAGGACGTGCTGCTGGGTATTAGCGATACCGGTGTGTACAGCAATCTGGACCACACCTCTAAAGGTCTCGCTGTATGGTGGTGCAACATGCAATGTGTGGTTCTCATTAGCAATAAAAAGGGGCGGAAATGATGCTTATGTTGGTCTGTATTCCAATTTCCTGTACAGGTTTTGGAACTCTCTGAACCGAGGTGATGCAAAACTTTTTTTGATGTGTGTATAAGAATGATTCATTTGTCTTATACCTTCTAAAAATGAAAACCTATTCAACTTTTGTCAGTACTGTCATCTTGGCTCGTGGTTAAAGCCCTCTTGCCCCTGTTCTGTGGGAAGATAATGATTTTGCATTAGTTAGTAAAATAATTTTAATTATAACAAAACAAACAATTGCATAACTAGGTGCAAGACAGTACGAGATCATTCTACTTATACAGGCAAAGAAAATAAAACTGTCTCAAGAAATGAATTAATTAAAATTTGTTAATCGTTAATATGTCAACTTGCCTCAGTTTCCCTTTTCTTTTCCGACAATGTTCCGCTTTTGTTGGACAGCGGGCTTAGCGTGAATGACAAGTGTGACTTACGTTCTGGAGTCCCTACGTAAATACGTAGCGTGGCGTTAGCTCAGGCCGTGGCGCGGTCCGGTGTGTGCTGACTGCGTGTTGCCTCAGACTTGGCAGCTCTCAGGCAGGTGCCGGCGTGCACTCAGGCCGTGTCGACGTCCGAGCTGCTCCTGCCTGCCTGCCTGCCTCCGTTTGCTTTCCTTGCAGTTGGCTGCGCCAGAGCGTAAGTTACTCAGTGCGCTCACTCTCTCTAACGTCCGGCACTATCTCCAGACGTGTTTGCGGAGCTGCTGGACGTCTGCAGTCCGCTAGAGCACGCCCACGCTTGACAGAAGCGGTGTATTTTTTCTTCCACCGGTGGTTCTCTTTGAGTTGTCACACGACTACGACAAGTTTGCCGACTACCGTCGCGGAATAGAAGTGTGCCTTGGTAATACTGTTGCCCGATTAAACATGAAGAAAATCGGGACTTGGAGACGTCGTTTAAAAAATGTGCGGAACAAAAGGCCTGAAAGTAACGAGAAAAATGTACTTAAATTTTCAATAATTAGATAAGTTTTTTTCTAATAATATATTATGAACAAAATTGTTGCGCTGGTGTAACTGTTCTGAAAAGTACAAATTTTATATCGGTAATAAAAGAACCATGCAAAACCAAATTAAAATTCATCGAAGGCTTACATATGTAGAATCACTAACTTAATAAAGAATTGTATGTTTTGCTGTTCTTATTAATTCACATAACACTCTGGAACGTAAGACGAGGCGATATTAGTTATTCGACACACCTAAATAGCATGTAGCTCTTCATTCAAATTGGGTATGAGGTCTGTTCAAAAAATTCCTGAACTTCGTCCACAAAAATTTTTTACGATTACCTTTTACACATTGTCCATGGTCTTCTTCGAAATATCCTCCTACAAAAGTGATATACCGCTCCCAATGCCGTTTCCACTTCCGAAAGCAGTCTTGATACGCCTCTTGCTGGATCGCGCGAAGCACCATCTGCGAACTTTCTTTTATCTTGTTTATCATTGCAAATCTTCGTCCTTTTAACCGGGTTTATAACTGTGGATATAAAGAATCTACAGGGTCCAGGTCTGGAGAGAACAGAGGACGAGGCAGCACGTGATTTCATTTTTGTGCAATGCTCACGCACGAACAGGAATGAATATGCGGGTGTATTGTGATGAAAGACCCATGAATTGTCTGGCCACGTTTCAGGCTGTTTACTTCTCACATTTTCTCGCAGGCGTCGCGACACGTCCTGATAGTACCATCGTTTAACAGTTTCTCCCTGTGGCACGAATTCATGATGAAATAATCCTTCAAAGTCAAAGAAAACTGTCAGCATGGCTTTGATATTTGGCCTGACTTGACGAGCTTTTTTGGTCGTAAAGAGCCTTTCTGGATCCACCATGATCATTGAACCTTGGTCTCAACGTCATAACCGTAGAACCACGTCCCACCGCCAGTTATGATCCTCTTAAGGAACATCTTATTCTCATTTGTGCGATCAATTGATCTTCACGGAATGTGAGGCGAAGGCCTTTGTAGCGTTGACTCATGAGCCTTGGGACGATTTTGGCGGCAGCACGATGCATTCCGAAATGCTGTCTCAGTATTTCATGACCCGATCCAGCTGAACTGTTACATTCTTCTGCAATCTCTCGAAAATTCTTCTATTGGCACGCAGAATTTCGTTGACTTCCCTGACACGAGCGTCGTCGGTAGACGTCGAAGGGCGTCCTGAACTCTCAAGCAGTGCTTAAGCACTCATCACCGTAGGCTTCCTGTATCATTTGGTGTGTCTCTGTAAAGGTTTCCTTGAGGTTCAATGAAAATTTAATGCACACATATTGCTTCTCTAACTCTGCCATCTCGGAATTCGCAAACTGTGCGCCACAATATTCTACTTTGTACAGCACTCAACAGCAACTAACAAACATACGACAGTGAAACTTTCGGCAGTTACACATTAATCACAGGTGTGTGCAAGGACACCAACCGCATTTCGCTCTAACACACCACTGACAAATATTCCGGAATTTTTTAATAGACCTCGTATTTAATATACACGTTGAGTCAGCTGCCCATACAGTTGCCGGTTTGTTCAGCCTGCAGTGTTATGTCTTCAAAAACCACGGGATAGATTCTTATGTTCTCTCACTCGCTACATGCAAACTCTTAACCTACAGAAAGAAATGAACATGGCATTTTTGTATGAAATTTAATGTAGTTAAATTTTGTTCTGGGGGTACGTTTTCGCTAGAGGCTGTAGTTTGAGTACGAAAGTGACCTTCAAACACATCCCCACTCCAACAGTCAGCCCATACCGGTCAGGATTTCAAGTATGTTTTTCATGGCAATCCATCCTACCACTGTACAAATATTTGCTACTGCAGAAATTATTTGCCACATTCTACCAGTTTTGGCCTATTGACTGGCCTTGTTACGCCACCGACTTAGTCGAGGACTCACAGACTGTAAAACTGACATTTGTGCTAATTTTACGTAACAGTTTTGTGAATCAGCATAAAATGTAGTTACATCTTTTTATTCATCAGGCCTTGTGACTACGAAACTACTGTGCTGGTAACGGTTAAGTTTGGTTTGAATTCAAAACTTTAGTTTTATCGTAACCGTTTACAAAAGTCACTCACGGACACGTTTGAATTAATAATATTAACGAAGTAGCCTACCATGGTGGCGGCGTAATAGCCTGATCAGTAGAGACCAAAAAGCTTGAATATCGGGAATAGTTCATGTAGTTCGACATTGTTGCACACTTGTAGGACAGAATGCTACAAATAACACACTAGAAATCCTGACTACTAAGGGATGATCGTGGGGTGAAGGTGCGTTTGAAGGTCACTTTTGCAAGCTTTTCTTGCTTAACTTGAAAACCGTGAACTCAGCGAAACCGTATCCCAGTACAAAATTTAACTATATTAAATTTCCCACAAAAAGGTCCTGCCCATTTTTTTTCTGTAGGACTAGTAGATTGCGCGTAGCGAGCGATAGAATATGACTTACCTCGAGCATTGGTTATGAGGGCCAGAAATATCATTGCGGGTGGCATAATACGACAGGTGCAAGGGCAGCTGAATTACCTGATTTCCAAATACGCACAAATTATTTCCACTGAGTAAATGAATGGAAATCGTCAACAGGAGACACCTAAAAGTCGCTTTCTGCCAGTGTTCTGCTTCTCGATATAAACGAATTCAAGAAACGAACATGTGGGCGGGCACGATGGGCAATCATCGACGTGGAAGGCAAGTAATACTTGGAGCACCAGGTTGGCCGTATCTGAGCATTGTATTTCTACGGAGCACTCTGTGGATTATTCTGCCACATAATCTTGGCCCTGGCGAAATCCTTCAGGGATTCAGTAATTAAAGGATCTGTGGAAATAGGTCTAGCACAAGATCTTATCAAACGTGACGGCGGCTTTCAGCTGGACAAGACTTGGAACCCCTTGATCGCTTTAATTTCTTCTTAGACAAAATATTTTCTTCGTAATGACAAGTCTGGCGACTTGTGACGTCTGTTTATATCGCCGCGAGCGCGTTTTGCGGCAGTGGGCGTGTGCAAATTTAATGTATGTGTATTGTACGGGGTCAGTAGGCCCTTACTATAATTTTGCACTCGGCACAGGTCGATAGGGCGAACAATCGATTGTGACGTGTTGAGAGAGCGAGTGTGGAGATGCGCCAGTGTGGTTGGCGGGTATATGTGTGTGTGAAGGCCATTAATGAAATACAGGGTCTTTAACCGAGAAGGGTGTCACCATCGCCGTGGTTACACCCCTAAGTAATAGATTAATACCGGGAAAGTGAAGAAGTATCATTATGAAAGTGATCAGTGACGTTACTAGTGCCGATATTTGGTTTCGCGTCTACAGCGCCGGCCTAACCTTGGATTGCAGTGTTGGATGCAGTGATGGATTAGCGTGTGACGGTAATGGAAAATGAAGAAAGCCTGTGCTGGGATTAGCCGCAATTAGATATGTATGACGAAGGCAGTGGCTGTCTCCTTTTTGTGTTTTCAGAGGAATATAAGATCGTAATTAGTGAAACTGTGTTGGTGTTCCTTATTACCAGACATTCAGTATTATAGTATTGAACAGAACAAACTGGAAAGTAACAACTTCCGTAGCAGACAATTCCGATTACCAGCCCCATTAGGTTCACGGTCATGTTAATAATAAATACTGGGCTGCTATTCGATCAGATCAGGTCGGCATAATAAACGGAGATGTTACAGTATACATATAAATATGTAACAATAATAATAATAAGAAGAAAGGGTACATAAATAAAGAGATTAATAGAGATCAATTATTTTCAATTAATGCCCAAATTTTGAATTTCATAGTTCTTTCCTGTGAGTCGGTTTAACGTGAACTTACTTCTGATGTCCGTAGTTACATTCATCTTCTTCCGCTATATATCCATCCAATTTAAAACTAATGATAATAATCATTAGCGCGGCCGCCGTAAGCGCCGATGAAAATATATTTTGCTACAACGGAAGGCGGATAAAACATGATAAATTCCATTTTTTCTGTCTTTTTTTTTTACATTTACCCGACTAGAAAGGTAAAATGGTGCTGTGTAAGTTGGACGTGTATGATACCGAATGGAATGGACAGGCAGTCACTTACTGAAAATAAACTCAAATAATAGTGAAACTCAGTGTTAAAACTGTACTTATTCCTATGTTGTATTCATTAATACTGTATAATTAAAGAAGGAATCTTTCGTTCTTACACGGACATTTTCAGATCTGTCATGGTAAAAGAGACACTGATGAGTGAGTTACGGTCGTTGTGTACTACATCTGAAACCAGCAGATTGATCTACAGCTAGGGTAGATCAGAAGATGTTCAGCCTAGAAAAAACACGGTAATTAGTGAAAACTGAGGACGCCAATAGAGTGCATTAAACAGCATAATTACTTTAACACTGAATACACCTTTCTTGCAACATCAGTTGCAACGCTGGACTATACGTAATATGAGCCAAAAAATTTTGACCACTAAGCTCGAGGAGGTTTGCACGTCCTGTTAGGTGTGATAGGTGGCGCACTAAGGCAGCTATAACGACAGAATTCAGTGCTGGTGCAGGCGCGGAGCACTCAGCGCATGTTATCAGGCTCCGCAGCAGGCGAACCCTATGTGTTCCCATGTTGGCCCAACGACATCGTCAATTACGATGGCAGTGGGCTTGGTATTACGGATATTGGACCGTTGATCCGTGGAAACTTATCGCCTCGGCGAGTAAATCATGTTTCTTGTTACACCAGGTCTATTGTTAGGTCAGGATACGCCGTAATCCAGACGAACGACTGCTCCAAACATGCAGTGCGCCACGCACGAAGCCGATAGCGGAAGTACGAGGGCGAGTCAAGTGAACACCTTAAATTTGTAATGTTTGTTGTTGTTGTGGTCTTCAGTCCTGAGATTGGTTTGATGCAGCTCTCCATGCTACTCTATCCTGTGCAAGCTGCTTCATTTCCCAGTACCTACTGCAACCTACATCCTTCTGAATCTGCTTAGTGTATTGATCTCTTGGTCTCCCTCTACGACTTTTACCCTCCACGCTGCCCTCCAATACTAAATTGGTGATCCCCTGATGGCTCTGAACATGTCCTACCAACCGATCCCTTCTTCTAGTCAAGTTGTACCACAAACTCCTCTTCTCCCCAATCCTATTCAGTACCTCCTCATTAGTTACGTGATCTACCCCTCTAATCCTCAACATTCTTCTGTAGCACCACATTTCGAAAGCTTCCATTCTCTTCTTGTCCAAACTATTTATCGTCCATGTTTCACTTCCATACATGGCTACACTCCATACAAATACTTTCAGAAACGACTTCCTGACACTTAAATCTATACTCGATGTTAACAAATTTCTCTTCTTCAGAAACGCTTTCCTTGCCATTGCCAGTCTACATTTTATATCCTCTCTACTTCGACCATCATCAGTTATTTTGCTCCGCAAATAGCAAAACTCGTTTACTACTTTAAGAGTCTCATTTCCTAATCTAATTCCCTCAGCATCACCCGACTTAATTCGACTACATTCCATTATCCTCGTTTTGCTTTTGTTGATGTTCATCTGATATCCTCGTTTCAAGACACTGTCCATTCCATTCAACTACTCTTCCAAGTCCTTTGCTGTCTCTGACAGAATTACAATGTCATCGGCGAAGTTTTTATTTATTCTCCCTGGATTTTAATACCTACTCCGAATTTTTCTTTTGTTTCCTTTACTGCTTGCTCAATATACAGATTGAATAACATCGGGGAGAGGCTACAACCCTGTCTTACTCCCTCCCCAACCACTGCTTCCCTTTCATGTCCCTCGACTCTTATAACTGCCATCTGGTTTCTGTACAAATTGTAAATAGCCTTTCGCTCCCTGTATTTTACCCCTGCCACCTTTAGAATTTGAAAGAGAGTATTCCAGTCAACATTGTCAAAAGCTTTCTCTAAGTCTACAAATGCTAGCAACGTAGGTTTGCCTTTCCTTAATATTTCTTCTAAGGTAACTCGTAAGGTCAGTATTGCCTCACGTGTTCCAGTATTTCTACGGAATCGAAACTGATCTTCCCCGAGGTCGGCTTCTACTAGTTTTTCCATTCGTCTGTAAAGAATTCGTGTTAGTATTTTGCAGCTGTGGCTTATTAAACTGATTGTTCGGTAATTTCTAATAACAAATCGAAATTGCGCGCCGTTGTCCTGTAAGTTGGTAAGCGTGCTACAAACAGCGTGCAGAATGGCCTGTAGGTGGCAGCATAGTGCAGATGCGCACATACCGTCGCAGTATCAGTATAAAGATGGCCGCCAAACTTGCGACTTGCACCAGGGTAGAACTGCGTTCTGTTACTCGGTTTTTGTGTAGTAAAGGTGTGAAACCTATTGAAATTCATTGACGAATGAAAGTTCAATACGGTGATGCATGCTTTTCACAGCAGCAAGTCTACGAATGGAGTAGGAAGTTCGCAAATCGTCCAGGTCAGGCACAACGAGTTGTGGCTCCACAGAACATCGCAGCAGTTGAAGCCATAATGAAGGACACTGACAAGGGGAGGCCGCCAATTGTGAAATTCAGATTCGATTCATACTGCACATAATAAAAGCTCATGGCCAGAGGTGTAATGTGGCAAAGCACCAAGATGCACTTCTCAGCCGTTGTCGAGAAAATCGACAGTTAAAAGAAACCGTTGCGGTGAAATACTCTCTACGATTAATAATTTCCTACAGCGTCGTGGCGTAGCGGTAAGCGCTCGGGTACGTAATCCGAAGGTCGCCGGATCGAATCTCGCGCCATGCAATTTTTTTTATTATTAGTTTTTTGTAATTCAAATATATATATATATAAACTATTAATGAATTGCTTATGCATGTTAGTGAAGGCGGATCGCTCTCCAATTGTACCGCCTCCATGTTTTCGTTTGTTTAACAGGGCGTACCAAAACTCTCCAGTCCGCACTGATTTTCGACGATGTTTTAAGTTGCGCTAGGGACCGCATCTACCTTCTTTCGAAGTTAGCAGGCAACTGCAATGTTACGCGGCGGCTCGTTTCGGCCCATTCAACGTCTGTTCTTCAAGTGTAACGAGCGAGTAACGGAGTTTATATTTCATACCTGCCACAGCAAATTTGTGTTCGTGGGGTCTCTTCTTAATCGAACATTTGACTTACGCTATACGTATTCGTTTCGGAATATCGTTTCTACGTCTTCCGTTAACTATACGTGGTTAACATTATGAAGACAATTAATAACATTTGTGAAATACAACTTTGTTTGCGAAAAACATAATGATGTTCGAAGTCGCCAGTTTTTCCACGACAAACGACTTTCAACAACTTATTATATGCATAATTGTTGCAACTGATTGCCGGGAATTATATATATACACACATTAGAATTACAAAAAAACAAACAGTAAAAAAAAAGGGTACATGGCGCGAGATTCGATCCGGCGACCTTCGGATTACGAACCCGAGCGCTTACCGCTGCGCCACGACGCCGCAGAGAATTATTAATCGTAGAGAGTATTTCACCGCAACGGTTTCTTTTAACTGTCGATTTTCTCGACAACGGCTGAGAAGTGCGTCTTGGTGCTTTGCCACATTACACCTCTGGCCATGAGCTTTTATTATGCGCAGTATGAATCGAATCTGAATTTCACAATTGGCGGCCTCCCCTTGTGAATGACATTGCAGCATGTTTACAGATTAGTTAGCACACCACAATGGGCATGATGTGCTCCAGTTTCACAAAGTGTCTGCAAGATGGGTGCCACGGCAGCTGACTGCTGAAATGAGAGAATGACGTGTTGGTTGTGAAGGTGATGGCTTCCTTCCAACCGGAAACGAAGAGAGCGAGCAAGGAATGGCGCCATTCCTCATTACCAAAACCAAAGAAGTTTCGAACAGAACCATCAGCAACGAAGGTTATGCGGATTCTCTTTTGGGACGAAAAAGGCGACATTTTGGAGCATTACATGCCTAGAGGGACCACTGTCACTAGTACATCATACACAGATCTCCTAAAAAATCATCTGCGGCCTGCAATCAAATCAGTGACGTGGATTGCTGTTAGCAGGTGTCCATTTCCAACTTGACAATGCAAGGTCCCACACTGCCCGTACAACAGTTGCAACAATCACAGACCTGCATTTTGAGTGTCTTCCTCATCCACCATACTCACCAGACGTTACCCCACGTGATTTCCATATGTCTGGATCACTCAAAGACGCAATGGGAGGAAAGAAGTTCCGTTCTGATGAAGAGGTACGCCACGCGGTGCATAAGTGGTTGCGCGGACTACCAAAAGAATGTTTTGCTATCTGAATTTATGCACTTTGTAAGCGCTGGAGGACTTGAATTGAGCGTGGGGAAGATTATGTTGAAAAGTGATACAGCTTTGTACCACTTCTGCTCAATAAATAACACAAAAAAAATTAAGGTTTTCATTTGACTCACGCTCGTATTACTCTGAAGGGGTCATTCTTCTGGGATTTCGCGGGACCTGCGGTAGTAATCGAAGGTACCACGACAGCTGCCGATAACGTCAACACTACCGTTGAGTACTGCATCCTTTCATGCTCGAGGTACTCCCCGACGGCAGGATAACTGTCCGTGTCACAAGGCCAGAACCGTACTACAGTGATTGAGGAGTGACATGGGAGAAGTCACGTTGATGTCTTGGCCACCATATTCACCTATCGACCACCAGCTCCGCGCCCAGATGCCACCAGACCGTAATGGCAAATGGAACTGCTGCTGTTTCTATATGTGAACCAACACGCTGTTAAGGAGGTGGTCATAATGCTTTGGCTCATTAGATAACGTACTGAGCTGACAAAAGAAATGGGATAACGAATTGCGCACATACAAATCGCGGTAGTATCGCGTACATGAAAAGGGAAATGCATTGTCGGAGCTTCCATTCGTACTCTGGTGACTCATGTGAAAGGGTTTCCGGCGTGATTACGTCCACACGACGGGAATTAAACTTGGAACGTGCAATGGTAGGCTGCCCACATGTGGCCTTCTATGTACTATTTCGGAAATCGTTAGGGAATCTAATATTCCGAGTTCCACAGCGTCAAGAGTGTGCCGAGAATACCAAATTTAAGGAATTACCCCTCACTACGGACAATGCAGTGGCTGACGGCCTTCACTAAACGACCGAGAGCAGCGGTGATTGCTTAGAATTGTCAGAGCTAACAGACAAGCAGCGCAGCTTGAAATAACCGCTGGAATCAATGTGGGACGTACGACCAGTGTATCTGTTAGGACAGTGCGCGGAAATTTGGCAGCAGACTAACGACGCGAGTGCCTTTGCTAACAGCGCGACGTCGCCTGCAGCGCCCCTCCTGTGTTCGTGACATAATCGGTTGGACACTAGACTGCCCCGCTGACAAACACAAATTATGCGGAATGAAAGCTGTCAGAAGGACAATGAGAGATTATTTTAACGAATTTGAAAACAATATTTTGTCTGCAGATTCAAAAAGTAACCCCAAAAAATTTTGGTCGTACGTAAAATCTATGAAGGCTACAAACAATTCAATACCTTCTCTTGCTAACAGTACGGGTAATGTAACTGATGATGATAAACAGAAGGCCGAAATTCTAAACCTAGCTTTCAAAAACTTGTTTACGGTGGAGGACTGCAGCACCATTCCTCCTTTCAGTTATCGAACAAACGCAAGGATGGCTGACATAGTGTTTAGTGTATGTGGGATTGTAAAACAGTTAAGATCCTTAGACGCCAGGAAGGCATCTGGCCCAGATTTTATGTTGGCTATGCTACAAATATAGCACCATTCTTACCCATCAGAGATCATTGGAACAGCGGAACCGGCCGGAGTGGCCGAGCGGTTCTAGGCGCTCCAGTCTGGAACCGCGCGACCGCTACGGTAGCAGGTTCGAATCCTGCCTCGGGCATGGATGTGTGTGTTGTCCATATGTTAGTTAGGTTTAAGTAGTTCTAAGTTCTAGGGGACTGATGACCTCAGATGTTACGTCCCATAGTGCTCAGAGCCATTTGAACCATTTTTTGGAACAGCGGAAAGTTACACGGGACTGGAAGAAGGCCCAGGTCATAGCAATCTATAAAAACGGTAGAAAATCTGATGCACATAATTACTGGCTATTTTCACTGACATCGATTTGTTGTAGAATCATGGAACATACACTCCTGGAAATTGAAATAAGAACACCGTGAATTCATTGTCCCAGGAAGGGGAAACTTTATTGACACATTCCTGGGGTCATATACATCACATGATCACACTGACAGAACCACAGGCACATAGACACAGGCAACAGAGTATGCACAATGTCGGCACTAGTACAGTGTATATCCGCCTTTCGCAGCAATGCAGGCTGCTATTCTCCCATGGAGACGATCGTAGAGATGCTGGATGTAGTCCTGTGGAACGGCTTGCCATGCCATTTCCACCTGGCACCTCAGTTGGACCAGCGTTCGTGCTGGACGTGCAGAACGCGTGAGACGACGCTTCATCAAGTCCCAAACATGCTCAATGGGGGACAGATCCGGAGATCTTGCTGGCCAGGGTAATTGACCTACACCTTCTAGAGCACGTTGGGTGGCACGGGATACATGCGGACGTGCATTGTCCTGTTGGAACAGCAAGTTACCTTGCCGGTCTAGGAATGGTAGAACGATGGGTTCGATGACGGTTTGGATGTACCGTGCACTATTCAGTGTCCCCTCGACGATCACCAGTGGTGTACGGCCAGTGTAGGAGATCGCTCCCCACACCATGATGCCGGGTGTTGGCCCTGTGTGCCTCGGTCGTACGCAGTCCTGATTGTGGCGCTCACCTGCACAGCGCCAAACACGCATACGACCATCATTGGCACCAAGGCAGAAGCGACTCTCATCGCTGAAGACGACACGTCTCCATTCGTCCCTCCATTCACGCCTGTCGCGACACCACTGGAGGCGGGCTGCACGATGTTGGGGCGTGAGCGGAAGACGGCCTAACGGTGTGCGGGACCGTAGCCCAGCTTCATGGAGACGGTTGCGAATGGTCCTCGCCGATACCCCAGGAGCAACAGTGTCCCTAATTTGCTGGGAAGTGGCGGTGCGGTCCCCTACGGCACTGCGTAGGATCCTACGGTCGTGGCGTGCATCCGTGCGTCGCTGCGGTCCGGTCCCAGGTCGACGGGCACGTGCACCTTCCGCCGACCACTGGCGACAACATCGATGTACTGTGGAGACCTCACGCCCCACGTGTTGAGCAATTCGGCGGTACGTCCACCCGGCCTCCCGCATGCCCACTATACGCCCTCGCTCCAAGTCCGTCAACTGCACATACGGTTCACGTCCACGCTGTCGCGGCATGCTACCAGTGTTAAAGACTGCGATGGAGCTCCGTATGCCACGGCAAACTGGCTGACACTGACGGCGGCGGTGCACAAATGCTGCGCAGCTAGCGCCATTCGACGGCCAACACCGCGGTTCCTGGTGTGTCCGCTGTGCCGTGCGTGTGATCATTGCTTGTACAGCCCTCTCGCAGTGTCCGGAGCAAGTATGGTGGGTCTGACACACCGCTGTCAATGTGTTCTTTTTTCCATTTCCAGGAGTGTATTTTGTGTTCAGACATAATGACCTTCCTAGACTGTGAGAAGCTCATCTTCAGAAACCAGCACGGTTTTAGGAAACGGCGGTCGTGCGAGACACAGCTGGCCCTCTTTGTGCATGATATACAACAGGCTCTAGATACCGGCTCCCAGGTTGATGCCATATTATTCGACTTTCGAAAGGCGTTCGACTCAGTTCCGCACTGTCGCTTGCTCCAAAAAGTGCGCGATTACGGTCTATCCGATGACATATGCGTTCGGATAGAAAGTTTTCTAACAGAGAGAGAGCAGTATGTCGTCCTGAATGGAGTGACTTCATCATAAACAAGCGAACTTCAGGTGGGCCCCAGGACAGCGTAATAGGTCCGCTGCTTTTCACGATTTACATAAACGATTTGTTTGGTTGATGATATTGACAGCGGCACTAGACTGTTTGCCGATGATGCAGTAGTCTACAGGAAAGTAGTATCACACGGAAGACGTGAACAAATCAGTGACGATTTGCAGAAAATAAATGTGTGGTGTAACGACTGGCAGGTATCTCTCAACATTAGTAAGTGTAACCTACTGTGTATAACAAAACAAAAACCCTCACTAATGTACGAGTACAAAATAAATGCCCAGTCTTTAGACGGAAGCGGTAACATAAGTCAAGTATCTGGATGTGACTGTTCAAAATGATCTCAAATGGACCGATATCAGATTACACAAGTAACGGGTAAGGTGAACTCTAGATTTCAGTTTATTGGTAGAATCCTGAAGCGATGCAGTCCTTCAACAAAGGAAATAGCTTACAATTCGTTAGTTCGTCCAGCCTTAGAGTATTGTTCGTCTGTATGGGACCCTTACCAGTTGGGTCTGATTCAAGAGATTGAGAAGGACCTATGAAGCGCGGCAAGATTAGTGACTGGTATACTTAGCCATCGCGAGAGCGTTACAAATCTCAGTCGGACACACTTACAGATAGACGACGCGCTAAACGGAAGGGGCTGCTCACTAAATTCCGAAATCAGATCTTCACCGAGGATGTAGAGCATATTTTATTACCATCAACTTTCAAATCGCGCAATGATCAGCATTCAAAGATAAGCTCGTACGTATTGAGGCGTTCAGACAGTTGTTTTTTCCCTCGCGCGATCCGTGAGTGGAACAGAGGGGGGGGGATATGACATTGGCGCGAATTGTGCCCTCCGCCACACACCGCTTGGTGGCTAGCGGAGTATAGATTTAGATGTAGACGACTGGAAAACCGTGCTGGTCACCTGAGTCCCGATTAGAGCTGGTAAGAGCTGTTGATAGGGTTCCAGTGTGGCGCAGACCGCCCAAAGCCATGACCCAAATTGTCAAGAAGGCACTGTTCATCCGTAAGTGGCTCCATAATGTAACGGGCTGTGTTTATATGAAATGGACTGGGCCCTCTGGTACAATCGAACCGATCTTTGACTGGGATTGGTTATGTTCGGCTGCTTGGAGATTATTTGTTCCCAAACAACGACCCAATTTTTATGGATGACAATACGCGCCATGTCACGAGGCCACAGTTGTTCGCGATCGGTTTGAAGAACATTCTCGACGATTCGAACGATTGATTTGGCCAACCAGATAACCGAACACGGATTGCATCGAACATATATGGGAAGCAATCAAGGAGTGAGTTCGCGCACAAAATACTGCACCGGCAACACTTCTGCAACTATGGAGGGCTGTAGAGGCAGCATGGTTCCACATTTCTGCAGGGAACGCCCAATGACCTGCTGAATCTACGCGACGTAGAGTTGCCGCGCTAAGCCGGGCAAAAGGTGGTCTGACACGTTATAAACAGGTATCCCATGACCTCTGTCAGCTCAGTGTATACACACTACTTGCTATTAAAATTGCTACACCATGAAGATGACGTACTACAGACGCGAAATTTAAGACAGCAAGAAGATGCTGTGATATGCAAATAAATTAGCTTTTCAGAGCATTCACACAAGGTTGGCGCCGGTGCTGACATGAGGAAAGTTTCCAACCGATTTCTCATACACAAACAGCAGTTGACCGGCGTTGCCTGGTGAAACGTTGTTGTGATGCCTCGTGTAAGGAGGAGAAATGCATACCATCGCGTTTCCGACTTTGATAAAGTTCGGATTGTAGCCTATCGCGATTGTGGTTTATC
Source organism: Schistocerca piceifrons (assembly GCF_021461385.2). Classification (NCBI taxonomy): domain Eukaryota; kingdom Metazoa; phylum Arthropoda; class Insecta; order Orthoptera; family Acrididae; genus Schistocerca; species Schistocerca piceifrons. The sequence goes on from NC_060138.1 coordinate 1,102,934,610, forward strand.
ATATCGCGACATTGCTGCTCGCGTTGGTCGAGATCCAATGACTGTTAGCTGAATATGGAATCGGTGGGTTCAGGAGGGTAATACGGAACGTCGTGCTGGATCCCAACGGCCTCGTATCGCTAGCAGTCGAGATGACAGGCATCTTTCCACATGGCTGTAACGGATCGTACAGCTACGTCTCGATCCTTGAGTCAACAGATGGGGACGTTTGCAAGACAACAATCATTTGCACGAACAGTTCGACGACGTTTGCAGCAGCATCGACTATCAGCTCGGAGACCGTGGCTGCGGTTACTCTTGACGCTGCATCACAGACAGCAGCACCTGCTACGACGAACCTGAGTGCACGAATGGCAAAACGTCATTTTTTCGTATGAATCCAGGTTCTGTTTACAGCATCATGATGGTTGCATCCGTGTTTGGCGACATCGCGGTTAACGCACATTGGAAACGTGTATTCGTCATCGCCATCCTGGCGTATCACCCGGCGTGATGGTATGGGTTACGCATCTCGGTCACCTCCTGTTCGCATTGGCAGCACTTTGATCAGTGGACGTTACATTTCAGATGTGTTACGACCCGTGGCTCTGCCCTTCATTCGATCTACATCTACATCTACATCCATACTCCGCAAGCCACCTGACGGTGTGTGGCGGAGGGTACCCTGAGTACCTCTATCGGTTCTCCCTTCTATTCCAGTCTCGTATTGTTCGTGGAAAGAAGGATGTCGGTACGCTTCTGTGTGGGCTCTAATCTATCTGATTTTATCCTCATGGTCTCTTCGCGAGATATACGTAGGAGGGAGCAATATACTGCTTGACTCCTCGGTGAAGGTATGTTCTCGAAACTTCAACAAAAGCCCGTACCGAGCTACAGAGCGTCTCTCCTGCAGAGTCTTCCACTGGAGTATATCTATCATCTCCGTAACGCTTTCGCGATTACTAAATGATCCTGTAACAAAGCGCGCTGCTCTCCGTTGGATCATCTCTATCTCTTCTATCAACCCTATCTGGTACGGATCCCACAATGCTGAGCAGTATTCAAGCAGTGGGCGAACAAGCGTACTGTAACCTACTTCCTTTGTTTTCGGATTGCATTTCCTTAGGATTCTTCCAATGAATCTCAGACTGGCATCTGCTTTACCGACAATCAACTTTATATGATCATTCCATTTTAAATCACTCCTAAAGCGTACTCCCAGATAATTTATGGAATTAACTGCTTCCAGTTGCTGACCTGCTATTTTGTAGCTAAATGATAAGGGATCTATCTTTCTATGTATTCGCAGCACATTACACTTGTATACATTGGGATTGAATTGCCATTCCCTGCACTATGCGTCAATTCGCTGCAGATCCTCCTGCATTTCAGTACAATTTTCCATTGTTACAACCTCTCGATACAGCACAGCATCATCTGCAAAAAGCCTCAGTGAACTTCCGATGTCATCCCCAAGGTCATTTATGTATATTGTGAATAGCAACGGTCCTATGACTCTCTCCTGCGGCACACCTGAAATCACTCTTACTTCGGAAGACATCTCTCCATCGAGAATGACATGCTGCGTTCTGTTATCTAGGAACCCTTCAATCCAATCACACAATTGGTCTGATAGTCCATATGCTCTTACTTTGTTCATTAAACGACTGTGGGGAACTGTATCGAACGTCTTGCGGAAGTCAAGAAACACGGCGTCTACCTGTGAACCCGTGTCTATGGCCCTCTGAGTCTCGTGGACGGATAGCGCGAGCTGGGTTTCACACGACCGTCTTTTTCGAAAACCATGCTGATTCCTACAGAGTAGTTTCTAGTCTCCAGAAAACGCGAAACGCTACATTTCAGCAGGATAATGCTCGACCGCATGTTGCAGGTCCTGTAGGGCCTTTCTGGATACAGAAAATGTTCGACTGCTGCCCTGACCAGCACATTCTCCCGATCTCTCACCAATTGAAAACGTCTGGTCAATGATGGCCGAGCAACTGGCTCGTCACAATACGCCAGTCACTACTCTTGGTGAACTGTGGTATCGTGTTGAAGCTGCATGGCCAGCTGTACCTGTACACGCCATCCAAGCTATATTTGACTCAATGCCCAGACGTATCAAGGCCGTTATTGCGGCCAGAGGTGGTTGTTGTGGGTACTGATTTCTCAGGATCTATGCACCCAAATTGCGTGAAAATGTAATCACACATCGGTTCTAGTATAATACACTCCTGGAAATTGAAATAAGAACACCGTGAATTCATTGTCCCAGGAAGGGGAAACTTTATTGACACATTCCTGGGGTCAGATACATCACATGATCACACTGACAGAACCACAGGCACATAGACACAGGCAACAGAGCATGCACAATGTCGGCACTAGTACAGTGTATATCCGCCTTTCGCAGCAATGCAGGCTGCTATTCTCCCATGGAGACGATCGTAGAGATGCTGGATGTAGTCCTGTGGAACGGCTTGCCATGCCATTTCCACCTGGCGCCTCAGTTGGACCAGCGTTCGTGCTGGACGTGCAGACCGCGTGAGACGACGCTTCATCCAGTCCCAAACATGCTCAATGGGGGACAGATCCGGAGATCTTGCTGGCCAGGGTAATTGACTTACACCTTCTAGAGCACGTTGGGTGGCACGGGATACATGCGGACGTGCATTGTCCTGTTGGAACAGCAAGTTCCCTTGCCGGACTAGGAAAGGTAGAACGATGGGTTCGGTGACGGTTTGGATGTACCGTGCACTATTCAGTGTCCCCTCGACGATCACCAGTGGTGTACGGCAAGTGTAGGAGATCGCTTCCCACACCATGATGCCGGGTGTTGGCCCTGTGTGCCTCGGTCGTATGCAGTCCTGATTGTGGCGCTCACCTGCACGGCGCCAAACACGCATACGACCATCATTGGCACCAAGGCAGAAGCGACTCTCATCGCTGAAGACGACACGTCTTCATTCGTCCCTCCATTCACGCCTGTCGCGACACCACTGGAGGCGGGCTGCACGATGTTGGGGCGTGAGCGGAAGACGGCCTAACGGTGTGCTTCATGGAGACGGTTGCGAATGGTCCTCGCCGATACCCCAGGAGCAACAGTGTCCCTAATTTGCTGGGAAGTGGCGGTGCGGTCCCCTACGGCACTGCGTAGGATCCTACGGTCGTGGCGTGCATCCGTGCGTCGCTGCGGTCCGGTCCCAGGTCGACGGGCACGTGCACCTTCCGCCGACCACTGGCGACAACATCGATGTACTGTGGAGACCTCACGCCCCACGTGTTGAGCAATTCGGCGGTACGTCCACCCGGCCTCCCGCATGCCCACTATACGCCCTCGCTCAAAGTCCGTCAACTGCACATACGGTTCACGTCCACGCTGTCGCGGCATGCTACCAGTGTTAAAGACTGCGATGGAGCTCCGTATGCCACGGCAAACTGGCTGACACTGACGGCGGCGGTGCACAAATGCTGCGCAGCTAGCGCCATTCGATGGCCAACACCGCGGTTCCTGGTGTGTCCGCTGTTCCGTGCGTGTGATCATTGCTTGTACAGCCCTCTCGCAGTGTCCGGAGAAAGTATGGTGGTTCTGACACACCGGTGTCAATGTGTTCTTTTTTCCATTTCCAGGAGTGTATATTTGTTCTGTGAATACCCGTTTATCATTTGCATTTCTTCTTGGTGTAGCAATTTTAATGGCCAGTAGTATAAAAAGGAAACGTATGGAAGTTAAATGTTAAAACTGCAGCAGGAAAACGCCGTTTGCGTTTGTAGAAACGATGCATTGTTGCTGATGTTTATTTTTGGGCACCATTGGTCTCGTCAGTCTCTCCAGTAGCCTGTAGCATTGTTGCGTCGAACCGGATCAGTAACCTGTGTTCTGCGTTCCAGTCTTTGACCCCGGCTTCATAATTACAGGAGCTGAACATAGGATTCCGTGTGTAAACCGTGCGGAACTGTAGTGCTTCCCCTATAGAGAGGCGGTCTGCCGGTATCGGCCGCTTCCTGTGCTTTTTCAGGGCGCTACAAACACAGAGCCACGGCGCGCCACGCCAAGCCTCATTCATTATGCAAGCGCCACTCCAACTGCAGGCGATCGCTCCTCTCCTGACCTCAGCTCGCGCTTCCCGCACACACACACACACACACACACACACACACACACACACACACACACTCACAGGTACTTCTCTCCTCTGTATGAGAGGTTTTTTCCTGCGTCCGGGCACTTTGCCCGCCTCGAGAATTCACTGGCTGTTGCGCGGATATCAGTGGCAGGGAGTCCGGCCAACAAACGGCATACGTACGTTGTGCGCGAAAGAGTCGCGGTTATAAATTCCCGTCAAATGTGTGAGTGCCCATGGTGCTGCTTTTTAAGTGCCTCTGTGCGTAGCTGAGTGAGAGTTCTCAGCGAAGCTGTGTACAGATTGCCACCACATGAACGTACTTCGTTTTGTCGTCAGTAGAGACGTGCTTACCGTACCTCTTACGTACGTTTTTGTGATTCCTACAGACGCAGCATAGGCAATTTTGGCAGCCTAAAGCTCAGCAGTGGTATACCAGGTGTTTCAGGATCTCACCAAGAAATATCGAGAAATAATGAGTAAAAGACAAAGGAATAAATATTTCTAAGCTTGTCATTCTATAGGTTCTGCCTATTATTATGATGTGTTACAGTTACAAAAATAAAATTTCTGGCAAATGACTCAAAGTGGCCTGTGTGTTCTCACAGAACATACAATGAGGCACGCGGAAGGCACGGTCGGGAGTCAATGTACTAGATCTACAACTTTGCTTCCGCCTTTTTTTTTCTCGAAGTTCGAGACTTTATTGTGAAAAACTTACAAAAATTTACGATTCAGAGTATTGGCCATCGTTGGCCACTGCTTTCTCATATCTTTAGGGCAGCATACGAATCCCGCAGTGTATAAACTGGGCATCTGTTGAGGGGAGCCATGAATCGATCCAATTTTGCACTTGTTCATATGACCGCAAGTGCTAGTCGGCTAGGTCGTGTGTCATAGATCGAGAAAGGTGGCAGTCGGAGGGAGGAATATCAGGAGAATACAGCGGGTGGGGTAGAACTTCCCATTTCAACGTTTCCAAATGTGTTTTGACGGGATTTTCGACGTGGGGTCGTGCACTGTCATGCTACAAAATCATTTTTTCGTATCTATGGCTGTAGTGTGGCCGTTTGTCTTTCACTGCTTGGCTCAAACACACAAATTGCTTTCGATAACGATCTCCTGTGGTTGTTCCCGTCGGTTGCAGTAGCATCGAAAGCTTTCTCTCTTTCACAACCATGTCGGTCTTCAACGTCAAAATCACCATTCTTGAAGCAAGGAAACCATTTCCTGCGAAGTTCTGTCGCCAACAGGCGTCTCATCATAGGTCTTACTCAGCTTTTTATGAGCCTCAGCCTCAGATTTCTTCATATCAAAGCAGAAAATTTAAACCTCCCGCAGATGACTATAACTGGGCTCATAAGGTGACGTAATCAGTCGAGAATAACTTTATGATGCAATCAAAAATCGACTGATATTTTGATGATGTTATGACCTCAAATGCTTAAGCTTACTGTATGACACCTACAGCGAATGACTTGCACCACTAGTTTCCACTACCGCTATTGCAAAACGGCGGAAGCAGAGTTGTAGACCTAATAGCTTCATACAAGTGCATATCATCGACGTATATACAAATATTTGTTTTGTAAATAAAAAACACCTTCACTGTATTTTATTCCCCCAGACGTATTTCGTCTTTTTTCACTTTAAGGCATCAGTGGGTTCTATAATGACACAGTTTTGACACACTTTTGTTTTGATATGTATTATTCGTAGATTATAAAACAGTTCACTTTTCACTTATGTAAATTAGTGATTACTTACGGATCTTCACGTTTTTAGTTGGCATCAGCGTTTCCCCTCATCCGGTCACATGCTGGGACGATAGTGCGAGAAACGAACCAGATCACATGGTGTCTCAAAAATAAACAGCAATGCTTCATTTCTATAAATCCAAGCGACGTTTCCCTGCTGCAGTATAAAATAACTTTCATACGCGTTTTCTTTTTATATTCACTGAGCTGACAGAAATCATGGGATACCTATTAATATGTGTCGGACAACCTTTTGCCTGATGTAGTGTGGCAACTCTACGTCGCGTAGACTCAACAAGTCATTCGCTCTTCTCTGCATAAATATTGAGCCAAGCTGCCTCTATAGCCGTCCATAATTCCGAAAGTGTTGCTGGTGCAAGATTTTGTGCGCGAACTGACCTCTAGGTTATGTGTCCGCAGCTTCTGGTCTTGTGGCTAGCGTTGCTGTCTCTGGATTACGACGTCCCGGGTTCGATTCCCGGCCGGGTCACAGATTTTCTCCGCCCGGGGACTGAGTGTTTGTGTTGTCCTCATTTCATCATCACTGAGGAATGTGGCGAAACTGGGCTGTGTACAGATTGGGACTTTGTACGGGTGCTGATAACCGCGCAGTTGCGCGCCCTGCAAACCAAATATCATCATCATCACCATCATCATCTAGATTATGTCCCATAAATGTTCGATGGGTGGCCAGATCATTCGCTCGAATTGTCCCGAATGTTTTTAAAACCAATACCGCAAAAATTGTGACACGGCGCACTTCCGCCCATAAAAATTCCATCGTTGTTTAGGAACATGAGTCCATCAACGGCTGTAGATGGTCTTACAGTGCCCTAACATAACCGTTTTCAGTCAATGACTGGTTCAGTTGGACCAGAGAACCCAATCCATTCCACGTAAACACAGTCCACGCCATAATGGAGACACCACCAGCTTGCACAGTGCCTTGTTGACAACCTGGGTCCATGCGTTCGTGGGGTCTGCACCATACTCGAGCCCTACCATCAGCACTCACCAGCTCAAATCGGGACTCATCTGACCAGGCAACGATTTTTCATTCGTATAGGGTCCAACAGATTCGGTCACGTGCCCGGCGCTGCAGGCGATGTCGTGGTGTCAGCAAAGGCACTCGCGTCGGTCGTCTGCTAGCATAGCCCATTAACGCCACATTTCGCCACACTGTCCTAGCAGATAAGTTCGTCCCACATTGATTTCTGCGGTTACTTCACGCAGTGTTGCTTGTCTGTTCGCACTGACAACTCTGCGCAAACGCTGTTGCTCTCGCTCCTTAAGTGCAGGGCGCCGGCCACTACGTTGTCTGTGGTGAGAGGTAATGCCTAAACACACACTCGGCACACTATTAGCACTGTGGATCGCGGAATATTGAATTACCTAACTATTTCTAAATGGAATGTCCTATGCGCCTAGCTCCAATGCTCCGCATTCAAATTCTATCAAATGGTTCAAATGGCTCTGAGCACTATGCGACTTAACTTCTGAGGTCATCAGTCGCCTAGAACTTAGGACTACTTAAACCTAACCAACCTAAGGACGTCACACAAATCCATGCCCGAGGCAGGATTCGAACCTGCGACCGTAGCGGTCGCTCGGTTCCCGACAGAAGCGCCTAGAACCGCCTAGAACCGCTCGGCCACAGCGGCTGGCTTTTTAAGTATCAATGACCACTACACACACATCAGAAACCAATTACTCTAACTGTGAGTGACTTCTGGATTGGATGAGTTTTATTTCAGCTGATTGGTATTAATAAACTTCTTTCGAGGTTGAAACTTCATCAGTGGTATCGCGCTCATTCAGGTTAGTAGAACGATGGATAGTACTAGCTACGCTACTACTTATACTTTTTAAAAGAAAAGAGCACATACCATGTTCGTACTTCAGTCATCAGTTTTCTCAAACCAGAGGCACGAGTGATGCTCTCTCACAGCACTACGATATCGTAAATCACCAGACACATATGCCCCCTTCTCACTACATTTCAGCATTGAAAACCTTGAGACATAGCCGCGGTACGAAGAAGGAAGAGAGAAGAGGAATGATCAGCGAAAGAAACGGAGCAAAGAGAAAAGGAGAGGACACATATCCCTAATATTAAAAATAAGAGAGTAACTCGATCGTTTTTCACCGTATCAGAAGGTTGTGAAGGTGCAAAAACAAGGAGAGCCTTCGGTATGTGTCAGCCTCTTTTCGCGTCCCTTGTTGAACCACGGGTTGTTGTCGGGCACACGTGAGGTTTTTAGCGAAGCTACACGCAGTCAGCTGGCGCTGAAGGCAGTTCGAGCGCTCCCCGCGTTAGCGGCAGGCGGCCGTGTCTGCCATTTGCATAACAAGCACAGTACAGTGCCAGCTAACCCCAAGACCCCACACCGGGTATCACGTCGCATCTCCACTGCTGCTTCTGCCTGTGAGGGGGAACATTATGTCATAGGTACAGTGGTTATCTAGCGATGTACTCATGTTTTGTATTTCAATTCGACACTTAAACTTTAAAAGAAATGTAGGTTATATACCTTCTTCAGCAATCGTAATAAAAGTCTTCGGCCATACGCTTTTCGTTCCATTTCAAAGCATCTTAGTGGTCACTGTGATAATGTGGTTTTTCTTAGAGGTCTCTTTGTCAAGATCGTAAACAGATCCCATGCTTCCCATTAGTACTATTAAACGGTAATAAATTAAAAATTATTTCTCATGATTTTTCGCTTCCTGCTTCTTTCTTAATGTTGTTCCACAATTAGGAGCTCGATGTTTAGTACATTCTACTCACTGAGACTGGATGTCCCAGGAGGAATGGTGAGTATTCAGGGGTACGAAAGGAATGATCATTAGAGCAAAAAAATTTCGTGTGTATATATGTCCTATTCCGCATGATTTTAGAGAGAACACACTTAATGTACGTTGCTATTTATTTGTTTGTATTAACCAACACGTGGCCTGGTTTACACATGTGCAACAGTTAGTGAAGATTACAACACGCATTCTACAACCTATCAGTTGAAAATACGAATTTTTAACACATTCCCATTTCAGCATTATCGTACATGTAAAATTATAGCTATTGGACAGTTCAGTTGTTCGAATATCCCACCGTCAATTTCAACGCATTTGTGCATTACTGGGAACACATGTTGAGTTGCTTGTCCGGATGCCTCTGCACATTTCCTAACGATGGCAACAGCGTTCGTGATGGAACCAAATAGTTCATCAGGCATATTCATCTTCTGCGTGTGCTCCTCAAACTTCATACGACCCCATGAACAAAAATCTCATGTCGTGAAGTGTGGCGATGTTGGTGTTCAGTTAACTGCACTACCGCAACCAACCCAGAGATTAAGGTGGTAGGGTAAGACACGCGTGTTCCTAGTCCAAATACAAATGTGCATTGAATGTGCTCTATTTATGAAACAATTCGAAATACGACGTACGAAGCACTTCGCTTCAAACGAGCTTTGCTATCATATCCCAGAATAGTGACCAATCCTCCAAATTTTCTTTGCAATTTTCGCGTTGTTTGGTTAGATCGTCTTTTGTTCTGTTTTCTGTGATTATCGAAGCATCTGCGCTCTCTCTCTCTCTCTCTCTCTCTCTCTCTCTCTCTCTCTCTCTGTGTGTGCGTGTGCGTGTGCGTGTGCGTGTGCGTGTGCGTGTGTTAAAGCTACTTGGTTTTAGTACTGTGGTGAGTGAATCTTAGCTGAGTGTGTTGAGATAGCTCTAAGGTTTTGTAATTATTTACTGTAGAATAGTGAACAATTCTATTTACATGGTCTAGTGACCATTATTTAGTCTGACTTTACACTGGGGTGACAAAAGACAGGGATGGCGGTATGCACATATAAAGACGGCGATAGTATCGCATACACAACGTATGAAAGGGCAGTGCATTGGTGGAGCTGTTATTTGTATTCAGGTGATACATGCGGAAAGATGTCCGATGTGATGATGGCCGCACGATCGGAATTAAGTCTTCGATAGCGGAATGGTACTTGGGGCTAGGTGAACAGGGCATTCCATTTCTGAAATCGTTTGTGAATTCAGTATTCCGAGTTCCACAGTGTGCCCAGAATACCAAATTTCAGGAATTACCTCTCCCCACAGACAGCCCAGTGGCCGACGACCTTCACTTAACGACCAAGAGCAGCGGCGTTTGCCTAGAATTGTCAGTGCTAACCGACAAGCAACACTGCTTGAAATAACCGCAGAAATCAATGTGGGTCATACGAAGAAAGTATCCGTTAGACAATGTGGCGAAATTTGGCGTTAGTAGGCTATGGCAGCAGACGACCGAAGCGAGTTACTTTGCTAACTGCACGACAGCGCCTGCAGCGCCTTTCCTGGGCTCGTGACCATATCGATTGCATCCTGGAGAGAAGAACCGTGGCCTGGTCAGATGGGTCCCGATTTCAGTTGGTAAACGCTGATGGTAGGGTTCGATTGTGGTGCAGACCCCATGGATCCAATGTGTCAACAAGGCACTGAGTGTGTTGGTGGTGGCTCGATAATGGTGCGGGCTATGTTTACATTACATGGATTGGGTCCTGTGGTGAACTCAACCGGTCATTGACTGGGAATAGCTATGTTCGGCTACTTGGAGACGATTTGTTGCTAAACAGCGATGGAATCTTTATGGCTGATAAGCGCCGTGTCACCAGGTCATAATTATTCGCGATTTCCTTGAAGAACATTGTGGACAGTTCGAGCGATCGATTTAGCCAGCCATATCGCTCGACACGAATCCTATCGAACATTTGTGGGACATAATCGAGAGGTCAGTTCGAACACAAAATCCTGCACCGGCAACACTTCCGCAATTACGGACGGCTTTAGAGGCAGAATGGCTCACTATTTCTGCAGCGGACTTCCATCGACTTGTTAAGTCCGTGCTGAGCTGCACCGGGAAGGAGGAGGTCCGACACGATATTAGGAGGTATCCAATGACTTTTGTTGTATCGTTGTATAAATGTAACAGTGCATAGGCTAAGATGAGTCCGCCTACAAACATTTCAGAGCGCAAATGCGGAGCAAACCATCGCGGAATGTATCTCGTGGGACGTGTATCGCTAAGAGCACGTGGATTTTGGCCGCCGCCGCGCTCGGAGCTTCGCGTAAAGCCGTCGGCACACGGTCCGTGCTGTCGAATGTTAAGCCGTCGGCACACGGACCGTGCTGTCAAACGTTAACGTTGAGCATGCCAAGTTCAACGTGCTGCTGAACGCTCAGCAACGATGCGACTTGTGCATACGGTACGTGGGCCCCAACGTTGTATACGCGATCGCAACGCACTCCAGCGGCAGTTGAGGGATGTTTCTAGTAGTTCCTAAATCACACTATTTACTCAACGGGCGTGCATAAAATTCCCACGTTAGCTCTATTAAAACGCACATTTCCTCCATCGTCCACGGAAAGGAAAGTACCATGTCCAATCAATAAGGACACAGGCTTATAACAGTTCCATTACAAACAGTGCGTTACAAGTTTGGAATACTTCTCTGCATACGATAAACATTATTTCATCATTCCCACATTGTAGTAAAACCCCAAGGCCAGTCTTACTGGATCACTGTTCCTACCCAGTAGCAGAATCCTTGCAACATGTGGATTACGAAGCGTAAAAGAAAAAGGAGCAAAATAACTTAATACAAGTAGCGCAAGCTGTCCTGTAGATTCAGCCAATCGAACAAAGTCACCCCTCAAAAAAAGGTGAACTTATATTTACATAACATCAAATATTATAGCGTATATTTATATTAAACTAATAATAAAGTAGCAGAACCTAAGAAACGCGAATGTTAGAAAAAAAAATTTTTTTTTGAAGTGTTAAGACGCGAACCACCGCCCCAACAAAAAGATCTTCTTCGACAGAGACGCTAACCATTACGCTAAACCCCTAACACCCTTGGTTTACTTAATCATATTGTGTTACCTCTTGCTAAAACCGTTAATCTTAGATAATTATGTTACTAATTGAAATTTAATTATAACAAATTGTACCAAAACAATGCGTTTTTGGTGGATCTTCGGTGTGTCGCTGCCTTCAAATAGCCTACTCTCATAATACGCAGGTTACAATAATTCTTTTGCCACGAATACGATGTTCCTCATAATTTTATTGGAACGAATCACACAGTTAACAACGGGTTTACCAGTGATTGTCAATTTGCTGGTGCTCAAAAACGGCATATATACATATAGGTTTGACATGAACGCCAATATGGCGCCTCACAACTGTGTACTGAAGGGAGACGGCGTGCGTGTGACGTAGGTGGCGCTGTGCCATCTCATTGGTCAACGCTCAGACGCACGCTCAGAACATCTGACGTGCCAGGTATTGCTCTGCACGTTCAGAAAGACTCCCGAAAGTGCTGTTCCACGCTATGACGTCAGAAATTCGGCACGCTCAAAGTTCGGATGCACAGTCCGTGTGCCGACGGCTTTAACATTGAGCGTGGCAAGTTCAACGTGCTGCTGAACGCTCATTAACGATGCGACTTGTGCATACGGTACGTGGGCCCCAACGTGGTATATGCGATCGCAACGCACTCCAGCGGCAGTTGAGGGATGTTTCTAGTTCGTAAATCACACTGTTTACTCAATGGGCGCGCGTAAAATTCCCACTTTAGCTCTATTAAAACGCACATTTCCTCCATCGTCCACGAAAAGAAAAGTACCATGTCCAATCAATCAGGACACAGGCCTATAGAAGTTCAATTACAAACGGTGCAGTACAGATTTGGAATATTTCTCCGCATAAGATAAACATTATTTCATCGTTCCTACATTTTAGTAAAAACCCAAGCTCAGTCTTACTTGATCACTGTTCCCACTCAGTAGCAGAATCTTTGCAACATGTGAATTACGAAGCGTAAAAGAAAAAGGAGCAAAATATCTTTATACAAGTAGCACAAGCTGTCCTATAGATTAAGCGAATCGAACAAAGTCACCCGTCAAAAAAAGGTGAAGTTATATTTACATAAAATCAAATATTATAGTATATACTTATATTAAACTAATAATAAAGTATCAGAATCTAATAAAAACGCGAATGTTAGGAAAATAAAAACATGGAGGTGTAAAGACGCGAACCCCCGCCTCAGCATACATCTCGGTGCAGGACAGTGACGCTACTCATTACGCTAAACCAACAACACTACCTTTACCTCTAATCATATTATGTTACCTTTGCTGAAAACCTTAATCGTATATATGTTACTAATTGAAATTTAATTATAACAAATTTACCAAGAACAATGCGCTTTGGGTGGATCTTCAGTGTGTCGCTGCCTTCAAATAGCCCACTCTCATAATATTCAAGTTACAATAATTCTTTTGCCATGAATATGATGTTTCTCATTATTTTCTTGGAACGAATCACACAGTTGACAACAGGTTTTCCAGTGACTCTCAATTTGCTGGTGCTCAGAAACGGCATATACAGGGTGTTACAAAAAGGTACGGCCAAACTTTCAGGAAACATTCCTCACACACAAGTAAAGAAAAGACGTTATGTGGACATGTGTCCGGAAGCGCTTAATTTCCATGTTAGAGCTCATTTTAGTTTCGTCAGTATGTACTGTACTTCCTGATTGACCTCCAGTCGGCCCAATTGAACGAATGTAATATTGACTTCGGTGCGTGTGTTGACATGCGACTCATTGCTCTACACTACTAGCATCAAGCACATCAGTACGTAGCATCAACAGGTTAGTGTTCATTACGAACGTACTTTTGCAGTGAGTGCAATGTTTACAAATGCGGAGTTGGCAGATGCCCATTTGATGTATGGATTAGCACGGGGCAACAGCCGTGCCGCGGTACCTTTGTATCGAGACAGATTTCCAGAACGACAGGAAGACGTTCGAAGCAATTGACCGGCGTCTTAGAGAGCACGGAACATTCCAGCCTATGACTCGCGATTGGGGAAGACCTAGAACGACGAGGACACCTGCAATGGAGGCAATTCTTCGTGTAGTTGACGATAACCCTAATGTCAGCGTCAGAGAAGTTGCTGCTGTACAAGGTAACGTTGACCACGTCACTGTATGGAGAGTGCTACGGGAGAACCAGTTGTTTCCGTACCATGTACAGCGTGTGCAGGCACTATCAACAGCTGACTGGCCTCCACGGGTACACTTCTGCGAATGGTTCACCCAAGAATGTGTCAATCCTCATTTCAGTGCAAATGTTCTCTTTACGGATGAGGCTTCATTCCAACGTGATCAAATTGTAAATTTTCACAATCAACATGGGTGGGCTGACGAGAATCCGCACGCAGTTGTGCAATCACGTCATCAACACAGATTTTCTGTGAACGTTTGGGCAGGCATTGTTGGTGATGTCTTGATTGGGCCCCATGTTCTTCCACCTACGCTCAATGGAGCACGTTATCATGATTTCATACGGGATACTCTACCTGTGCTGCTAGAACATGTGCCTTTACAAGTACGACACAACATGTGGTTCATGCACGATGGAGCTCCTGTACATTTCAGTCCAAGTGTTCGTACGCTTCTACGCTTCTCAACAACAGATTCGGTGACCGATGGATTGGTAGAGGCGGATTAATTCCATGGCCTCCACGCTCTCCTGACCTCAACCCTCTTGACTTTCATTTATGGGGGCGTTTGAAAGCTCTTGTCTACGCAACCCCGGTACCAAATGTAGAGACTCTTCGTGTTAGTATTGTGGACGGCTGTGATATAATACGCCATTCTCCAGGGCTGCATCAGCGCATCAGGTATTCCATGCGACGGAGGGTGGCTGCATGTATCCTTGCTAACGGAGGACATTTTGAACATTTCCTGTAACAAAGTGTTTGAAGTCACGCTGGTACGTTCTGTTGCTGTGTGTTTCCATTCCATGATTAATGTGATTTGAAGAGAAGTAATAAAATGAACTGTAACATGGAAAGTAAGCGTTTCCAGACACATGTCCACATAACATATTTTCTTTCTTTGTGTATGAGGAATGTTTCCTGAAAGTTTGGCCGTACCTTTTTGTAACAACCTGTATACATATAGGCTTGAAATGAATGCCAATATGGCGCCTCACAACTCTGTACTGAAGGGAGACGACGTGCGTGTGACGGAGGTGGCGTTGTGCCATCTCATTGGTCAACGCTCAGACGCACGCTCAGAATATCTGACATGCCAGATATTGCGCTGCACGTTCGGAAAGACTCCCGACCGTGTTATTCCACGCTATGACGTCAGAAACTCGGCACGCTCAACGCTAAACGTTCGGATGCACGGTCCGTGTGCCGACGGCTTAACGCCACGCAGTCTTCGAGGACGGATGAAATGAGCTTTCGACTCAGTGTGTAATCCTTCGTAGCGTAGACTTTGTTGATAATGTCCCGGGAACACCCAGCGAATCGAGGGATGTGCGACAATAAGAATTCTGTGGCAAGACTGACAGCAGAAGGTCGCGAGTGCGGAGTAGGGCTGCGTTTTGGCCGCTCACGACCTGGGCAGGCGGCCGCAGTGTTGTGCCTCCAGTCCGGTTGTGGTTGCGCAACGTGCGCAGAGAGGTAGGTAATAGCACGGCAAGCCTGCGGCCTTGGCCGACGCGTTCCCACGGCAAGGCTGCGCGACCTGCCGCCTCATGCGGCGGTCTGCCTCAGCTTCAAAACCTTCGTGGGTTTCAGGTCACGAGTAAAGGCAGCCAGAATATCCGCACGGAAACGAAGTGTTGTTGTTGTTGTTGTTGTTGTTGTTGTTGTGGTCTTCAGTCCTGAGACTGGTTTGATGCAGCTATCCATGCTACTCTATCCTGTGTAAGCTTCTTCATCTACCAGTACCTACTGCAGCCTACATCCTACTGCACCTCCTTACTGTATTCATCTCGTGGTCTCCCTCTACGATTTTTACCCTCCACGCTGCCCTCCAATACTAGATTGGTGATCCCTCGATGTCTCAGAACATGTCCTACCAACCTATCCCTTCTTCTAGTCAAGTTGTGCCACAATCTCCTCTTCTCCCCAATTCTATTCAATACCTCCTCATTAGTTATGTGATCTACCCATCTAATCTTCAGCATTCTTCTGTAGCACCACATTTCGAAAGCTTCTATTCTCTTCTTGTATAAACTATTTACCGTCCATGTTTCACTTCCATACATGGCTACACTCCATACAAATACTTTCAGAAACGACTTCCTGACACTTAAAACTATACTCGATGTTAACAAATTCCTCTTCTTCAGAAACGCTTTACTTACAATTGCCAGTCTACATTTTATATCCTCTCTACTTCGACCATCATCAGTTATTTTGCTCCGCAAATAGCAAAACTCCTTTACTACTTTAAGTGTCTCATTTCCTAATCTAATTCCCTCAGCATCGCCAGACTTAATTCAACTACATTCCATTATCCTAGTTTTGCTTTTGTTGATCTTCATCTTATATCCTCCTTTCAGGACACTGTCCATTCCGTTCAACTGCTCTTCCAAGTCCTTTGCTGTCTCTGACAGAATTACAATGTCATCGGTGAACCTCAAAGTTTTTATTTCTTCTCCATGGATTTTAATTCCTACTCCGAACTTTTCCTTTGTTCCTTTATTGCTTGCTCAATATACAGATTGAATAACATCGGGGAGAGGCTACAACCCTGTCTCACTCCCTTCCCAACCACTGCTTCCCTTTCATGCCCCTCGACTTTTATAACTGCCATCTGCGTTCTGTACAAATTGTAAATTGAAACAAAGTACGCAATACATAATTAATTTGCACATAAACTATCACCGAACGAGCTGCCGCAGTGATTGGCACACTGGACTCGCTTTCGGTAGGGCGGCGGTTCAGATCCGTGTTCGGCCATCCAGATTTAAGGGGGGTAGGACGTCAAACGGAACGACTTGGAGCAGGAGAGGCACCACAGGACATTTTAATTTCCACTGTGTATACTTTCACAAATAAATTCTTACAACTATGTCAGCATGACCAGGAAGGATTCAAGATTCACATTCATAGCAATGAAAGTTCAAAAACATAACCAAATAATTTTTTTTTACAAGTGAAATTACATAATTGTTTCACTTGCTATTGGCTGCATTTGTTGCTATAGGTACACTTTTCTTCATAAGTAAGAGAGATTCTTCGATGAATTTTGCACAGCATACAAACCATACTTACAGGTGTATGAAACTCTAGAATTTATTTAATTTATGGAAATATGAATGAGCTGTTACATTTTAAACTTCATGTTTAGAAGAAATTCAAATTTTATAATTATTTATCTCACCTTTTACCACAGATTTTAATAGATTTGGAAAATTCTAGAGTTTTGCATTAAGGAGTTTGTGTTTAACAAGCAGTGCAAAATTCATGGAAGAATCTCTCTTACTTATGAAGAAAAGTGTACCTATAGCAACAAATGAAGCCAATAGTAAGTGAAAAATTATGAAATTTCACATGTAAAAAACTTTAATTTGGTTATGTTTTTGAACTTTCATTGCTATGAATGTGAATCTTGAATCCTCCCTAGTCATGCTGACACAGTTGTAAGAATTTATACAAAATTTCAAAGCAAATGTTGCTACACCTTTATCATAATTATTTGGCCACCTCTGTACAGTGGTGTGTGGTATAAGTTGAGGATTTGGGTCGGAGGGCGGGCGTGCTAGGACAATCCGTGCAGTTGCGGTGGTCACTGTATCCTGATAGCGTTGTAGACAACGCATCTGCCTAGTAAGCAGGAGGCCCAGGTTCGAATTCTGGTCCGGCACAATTATCAGTGCCTCATTGATGTAAATCAGTGGCCACTATCAGCTAGTGTCTTCAATACCCGTCTTTACTGTTGTCTGAAGCTTCTCAGCAACATTGACTTCAAGACAGCGTCGAAAATGCCATCGTGCCAAGGGAATGGCACAATTTCTCGTGAATAAAGGGTGTCCCATAAAGGATGACCCGATTTTAACTTGTAATAATATTGAGACAAATGTCACTACGTAACTGAAACAGTATCATAAAATGTCGCTACGAGCGCTGACTTAGAGCGTGCAGCCTGTCTCGCGCAATATGGCGTCCGCACAACAGAAGGCGTATTGTGTTATTGAATTTAATCGTACTCAATCAGTGTTCGCGGTTCAGCGGACGTTTCATATTCGATTTCGTGCTAAGCCTCGTGACATTGATGAAATAAAAACCAGAATATCAGCTGCTGTAGCTTCAATAACACAGAAGACCTTACGCTCGGTTTGGGATGAATTCGGCTATCGGCTAGATGTCGTCCGTGCTGCCAGTGGAGGACATTTTGAACATTTATGATGAATTCTTATAAACTTCAGTCTTTTCTGAGTAATTAAGTATGCAATTTGTTGGCGTTAAGCCCTTCTTCCTTACAAATAATTGTATTTAAAATCGGGTTCTTTTTGGGACACCCGGTATTATAAGGACAACCTAGTGATTGCTAAAGCCACAGGTTATAAAGCTGTCATCCACAAAAGTAAAACGAGGCTAATGGGTTGTAGTGGAATTCAATAAGCCAATGCTGGTTGAATCGAATTAGGAAGTGAGACACCGAAAGTAGTAAATGAGCTTTGCCGTTTGGGCAGCAGAGTAAGTGACAGTGACTAAAGGACAGAGCATGTAACATGGAACGCTCACACAGCAAGTAAATTATTTCTGAATAGGAGAAACTGGCTGACGTCAGATATAAATTCATGTGTTACGAAGTTATGGATCGTAGCCTTACGCAGAAGTGGAACGTGGCCGATAAACAATTATAACACGAAGAAACTAGAAGCTTTTGAAACATTGTGATACAGGAGACTTCTGATGGGTAAACCGTATAACTAGTAAGGAGGTACTGAAGCGAATTGAGGAGAAAAGAAATTGCTGACACAACTTAGCTAGAAGAAGGGATTGCTTGATAGGACATATTCTGAGGCATCAATGAATCGTCAACTTGAGAAGGGGAGAAAGTGTGGGAGGTAAAAACCGTAAAGGGAGACCAAAGCTTGACTACACTTAACAGGTCCAAATATGTATATCACGTATATAATGCAGTACTTAGGAAGCAGATATGAACAGGCTTGCACTACATAGACGAACGTGGACAGTCTTCGATATGGAGACGGAATGAAATAACCATTCCGCAACAGTTATATTACTTGGAACGAAAAGACAGGACCAGCTACACTTTTATTTTTATTCCTGATCAGCATTTCTTGCCTCCAAGGCCAATGTCCAGTATTCTGTTTGTGTATCCCCGCCAGTGCAGGCACGTAACCACTGGACCGTGGCCTTGGTGGCCGAGGTTGGCAATCAGAAATAAAAATAAAAGTGCGACTGGTCCTCTCATTACATTCCACGTAATAGTGCATTTGCGGAAATTGCGCCACCATGTTTCATTTGCTATGCAAGAAATTAAACGCAGTGTTTCCTGGGAATGCTCACTCTGCAGTATAGCAGAATTACAGACGTTTAATTCTAAAAATACGTCATATTTCTATGATGAATTAGAGGTCTGTATTCCAGATTCCAAGAGGGGCCAATGTCGCCTTTTTCGCTCCTCTCTCCTTCAGCTTTCGTTTGCAGATACCTATGGCTCTGTTGTCGGGTGTTGACATATTCCGAGAAAATTTTCATTCGGGTTCAACGAAATTTGTATTAACCTCGTTGACAAGCAGGACATACATTCTTTGTGTATTAGTGTACTGAAGAGCATACACGTCGATTCTACTGCTTTAATTAGACTACAAGTGGATAGTGAAAAATTCATATTTAAATGATAAGTCAGATCAGAATAATCCGTATCAGCATAACTGTTCTCAACATTTTTGGCGAATGATTTCCTTAATGGGAAAACCAAGGAGGACTTGAGTATTGATGGAACGTAACGGAACCACCTTCGTTTTATCATGGAGGAAGAAAAATGAAACCATTCACTCTATCTTTGAAACAATAGTTTCCTTAACTTGTTTTAGGCCCATTCCCATCACCAAATTTCTACATTTTTAGAGGCAAATATGCTGTTTATATATTGCATTATTCATACTATCTTCCTTGCCGTTTGCCGTACTGAACTGTTAGGTGGTCTGCTTAGCAAGACCAGCTTTAGAGTACAGCTGCATCTTTTGTAGTTACGTAGATTTTGGAAGAGTTCTGAGACGAGGCGCTAGGATCATAACTCGTCTAAATAGCCCAGTTTAAAGGGGGTACTCTGTGAACGTTAGTTTTGCGAAAACCTGGTGACTAATTTTAGAGAACCAAAATTGGCAACTACAGTGTCTGATCTTCAATGTTACACATTCTTATGCAGTTTGTAGGATTATCCTCCATTATTTTATTATGTTTAGCATTCTGGAGCATTATGTTATTGAACAATATACATGTATAATTTCTATACGTGACTTTCAAAATTCTGAATATTTGTCTCGTTTGTTTTATGTTCCTGGTTTTAACGACTCAGCTGAACTGTGTTAGTGGTGATGAACATGTGTGGGTTTATATATACGTATAATGCGACATTCTAAATGCAGCAAGTAAAACTACTTACGTATCTCTAGATATCTGCAGGGCTCTGGACGACAGTAAAGATACATTTTTGTTATGTCTACATTGCTGCGAAATTTTCAGAGTTCTGCAGCAACTGACACATAGCAAGGTCCACATTTAAGCCGTCAGATGTAACAAATGAAAAAGGAGCTAAAACGAACTTGACAGTGTGCATTACTTCCCGAAACGAAACGCATCGGTCGCTAGAAGAACTAAATGAAGGAAAAACCTTGCGTGGAAGCAAGAAGTGTCCTGTGTTAGAAACGAAATAATCTTTGAGTTAAGATTAAGAAGATTGGAGAAGTGCTGATACGTACTTGCACGACTTAATGAACTGTTCAGGACTGAAAGAAGTTCAGCATCGGCCGTAACGCTTTTTACTGTATTGCAGATCTAAATTTCAGCTGACAGTGCAGCTATGGCCAGTGCGTTATGAGTAAACATTTAGATTGAACGTATTTATAATCACACATATTTCACTGTGGCTCTGGCATGTACAAGAATTAATCCAGCTCAGTTGACTGCATGACAGCTTACAACGCACTGATGCCGGTTGAAATCTAGACCTGCAATGCAATAAAAAAAGGCAAATGACATTACGACCGATGCTGACCTTCTTTCTGTTCCGGATTACTTCACGGTTGCGGGGCACAATCATTCGTTTGGAATCGAACATAATGAACTGTTCTGGGTCTCTCGTACTTCGCCTCGATAATAATAGATTATTGCAATTGACATACTTCTCAGGTCTACGACCCACAGCCGACAAAATCCCCTGAAGACGACTGGCAGAGTTTCAAGCACGAAGCAACAACAACAACAACAACAACTACTACTACTACTACTACTACTAATAATAATAATAATGATGATGATGATGATGATGATGATGATGATGATGGAAATATTTTCTTCGAAATGAGGTCTTCAGGTTTGCAGACAGTCTCGCTGCAACCTCCTTCCTATTTAATACATCCTTCAAGCGCTTTAGTGGCACGGGGGAAATTGCGTTAGGTAGAGAACTGTCCTTCTTTTCCTTCACACTTATTTGTCGGTACCACCTTCGCTGCTCTTGGAGGCCGGGCCAGTCACAGAAAATGAACAAGTAGGTAGTTTCGCACGCCTGTAACCAAAGCTATCTCAAAAATAATACAAACTGATTAATGAAAATTGAATTTATTCTGCATCACGTCATGGCCGAATGGCAGTAAATCTCGAACACTGGCGTTTACATTCCGACTACAGCACGTTATCTTCAAAAATATCGGTAATGAGTCGTACAATGAGACGTGACAGTGACATTTAAGTAGTCACTGACGTGAACAGTTAGCGTTAGTGATCAATAATGGTACTATGAAAAAAAAAAAACTCGACGCTCTGTTGATGATTTGTCATGACCATGTCTGAGATAAAACCATCCATCTCAGTTTACGTTGTCAGTACTGCGTACTTGGACATGCCCCCCCCCCCCCCCGTCTCTCTCTGTCTCTCTCTCTCTCTCTCTCTCTCTCTCTCTCTCTTTCTTTCTTTCTTTCTTTCTTTCTTTCTTTCTCCTCAGTGACACTGTACTGTTGACGTTATTGTGATGTGTCATATAAAGAAATATTTGCCATTATTCCTCGTATTTAGCAGTTAAGTACTTTTGTTGGTAATAATAATAAGGCTCTGCGTTTTGGTGCCTGTTTCATAACGCTTTTATTGAACGTAGGTTTCTGGCCTTCAGCGTAAGCCACGTAGCCAGGGAAGTGAGTGGTTACAAATTATTATTCAATACCATTCATACGGCATAGAGATTTTAAATTACACTTATACTGTTATATGAATTACCTCGAAGAAAACTGTCTATTGACACACACAGTCAACATGGGCTTAGAAAACATCGTTCCTGTGAAACACAACTAGCTCTTTATTCACATGAAGTGTTTAGTACTATTGACAAGGGATTTCAGATCGATTCCGTATTTCTGGATTTCCTGTAGGCTTTTGACACTGTAGCACACAAGCGGCTTACAGTGAAATTGCGTGCTTACAGAATGTCGTCTCAGTCATGTGACTGGACTTGTGATTTCCTGTCAGTGAGGTCACAGTTCGTAGTAATTGACGGAAAGTCATCGAGTAAAACAGAACTGATTTCTGACGTTCCCCAAGGTAGTGTTATATGCGCCTTTTGCTGTTCCTTATCTATATAAACGGTTTGGGAGACAATCTGAACAGCCGTCTTCGCTTGTTTGCAGATGACGCTGTCGTATATCGATTAATAAAGTCATCAGAAGATGAAAATAACTTGCAAAACGATTTAGAAAAGGTATGTGAATGGTGCGAAAATTGGCAGTTGAGCCTAAAATAACGAAAAGTGTTCGGTCATCCGCATGAGTGCTAAATGGAATCCGTTAGACTTCGGTTACACGATAAATCAGTCAAATCTAAAAGTCGTAAATTCAACTAAATACCTAGGTATTACAATTAGGAACAACTTAAATTGGAAGGAACACATAGAAAATGTTGTGAGGAAGGCTAACGAAGGACTGCGTTTTATTGGCAGGACACTTAGAAAATTTAACAGACTTACTAAGGAGACTGCCTGCACTACGCATGTCCGCCCTCTTTTTAGAATACTGCTGCGCGGTGTGGGACCCTTAACGGGTAGAACTGACGGAGTACATCTAAAAAGTTCAAAGAAGGGCAGCACGTTTTGTATTATCGTGAAATATGGGAGAGAGTGTCACAGAAATGATACAGGATCTGGGCTGGACATCATTAAAAGAAATGAGTTTTTCGTTGCGACGGAATCTTCTCGCGAAATTCCAATCACCAATTTTCTCCTCCGAATGCGAAAATATTTTGTTGACACCGACCTACACAGGGAGAAACGATCACCATGATAAAATAAGGGTAATCAGAGCTAGTACGGAAAGATATAGGTGTTCGTTCTTTCCACGCGCTATACGAGATTGGAATAATTGAGAATTGTGAAGGTGGTTCGATGTACCCTCTGCCAGGCACTTAAATATGATTTTCAGAATATCCATGTAGATGTGGATGTAAATTTGGTGAAACACTTTGTAAACGGAAAACTGTTACAGCATTTCACTGCTTGGAATATCACGGTAGGAATGAGAAGTAAATGCTGACAGGCGATGTAGACATCCGTCTGGGTATCGCGAACGTATGAAGCCACATGGACAAGTAACTGACAGGGGTATACCACGTCGGTCTCTGTCTTGCTTACCACTGATCGTTCATCACTGCTTATCTGTCTTGTCACAGTGGATTCTGATAGAAGGGCAAGAATTTATGCGACGGCCTGTTGAGTGCAGGGATCTCTCTGTAGTGGACTGTCCTCTATCTGTGCATCTGCGTCATATCTGTATATCATTCCTTTCAGAAACCAAGGAACACTGAAATGGTTCGCCTTGGGCACCTGCCGAAAGAATGTGATCACAGGGGTAGATTGTGGAATTCGTGCTCTTATCAATTCCTTGAGAAAATTACGCCATTGTCTTTCATAACGTGAACATCCCAGTATCACGTGATCGAGATCTGCGACCTCATTTGGATATTCCTTGCAGTACGGAGGTGACTGAACTTGTATCTTATGTAGATGTGAAATACGGTTCAAATGGCTGTGACCACTATGGGACTTAACTTCTGAGGTCATCAGTCCCCTAGAACTTAGAACTACTTAAACCTAACTAACCTGACATCACACACATCCATGCCCGAGGCAGGATGCGAACCTGCGACCGTAGCGGTCGCACGGTTCCAGACTGTAGCGCCTAGAACCGCTCGGCCACCCTGGCCGGCGCGAAATATGGAAGCAGCGGCCAAACTGTTGGGTGTTCAACAACTGACGTGTCGCTTAGACAGTTTTACCTGTGAAAATCAGCTTTTTTGACGGAATGCTCGGCTGTATTGCATGGTAAACGCTCAGATTTCGTTGTCAGACCTCAAGTTAGGACCACCACTCCAAAGCTAACTAGTCAGCAGTCACCAAACTGGGCCAAATGCGCTTCTTGCGTGCACACCAAGGGAATTATGCCGCTACCAATCCATCCTATTCGAGTTCTTTAATGCTGTTATGTTCACAGCGCTTAAGGCTGATTTCTTATTTGATTTAATATTGTAAGGTGTCCGCATTTTTCGGACCTTACACAAGCTTCATAAATACAATACAGAATAAAATCCGCAGAAAAAACACCCTCTATTGTCAACAGGAAGTAATTATGGCAATCTCATGTACCGAATAACAAAAAATATCCACCCTTATAACAACAGGGGCATGCTTAAATGAGATAAAATGAACGCAGTGTGGAAGCAGACAAGCGCACGTGGCTAATGGCATTGGGAAACCCCAGTTAACATTAACAAAAGGAGACCCAGCGGCAGCGCAGAAAGAAATAAGGCGAGTAAGAATAAACACAGCGGAGACCGTGGGTAAATGGCGATGAGGCTAGCGGTGATCCAGGCAAGAAATATAAGAATTCACCTATAACGAGGAAGCAGTTGGCCGAAGCCATACTGTGTGACGTAGTAGAATCGCAGTGGGGAGAGTAAAAGCATTCTGAGAATTAAATTAACACACAGAGAGCTCTCGTCTCGCGACGGGCCGCACACATGTGTGTGGTAAAATTAGCGAAGACATTGAGACTCAAACTTCACAGTTGCAAAGTGAGGGCGGTACGCTTTACGTATCGTGGCGACAAACGTAAAGCGGTAATTCATATTCCTGGGGGAACTTTTGTGGGCTGAGATTTGCGCACGTCGCTCCATCCCATAGCAAGTGTGCAATTGCCATTAATTTCGACTAGGGAAAATTTAACGTTCTGCGGAACGTACGAAAGTTAATACTGATTGGTTTCAGTCAAGGCCAGAGTAAGGAATTAGCGTCTCAGATTCAGCACGGAGACCACGTCGCCGCAGTTCCCGGTTGATAATGTACCAACGCGCTTTAGGCGAGATTAAATGTTGAGTCGAGAGTTTGCTCACTCTAACCTGCGTTCCATTGAATATGGAAAATCAAGAGTTAACTACTAACACACCCTCCATTGATACATGAGAGTTTTGATTAGTTCAAAAGATAAAGTTCATTTTTCAACAAATTAGCCCATTGCTCAGCTACGACAATGTAGATGTAAATATCATTGATAAAGGCTTAATTGTTTCATTTGTCATCTCTACAGAGATAAAGTTTTAATACATATTCAATGTCTAAATGTTAATTTGATTGTTGTTTATGACTTGAACCTTGAAAGCTTTGGTAAAATTAAAATGTAAAATGAGAAAGGGAGAGGTTGTGTTGTCATTTTAGGATAAATCCCAGACTTGTCATTTATATTAATTTGTGTAAATTAATGTGCCACACAATAAAAAAGGAAAACTTAATTAAGTGGACGGAACGTTAGTCTTTTGGTAACGCTGATGAGAAGAAAATCAGCGTAAGGAAGATGAAAGTTAAGTAGGTACGAGGAGGCTAAAACTTAAAATAATGTTTAAATTTGAACAAATACAATATTATAGAACAAATCTGTCAATCTTGTTAGCTATGGAGCAGATTCCTAAAGTTTGGAAAGTGGAAGGAAACAGTAGTCCACAACTGTGCGAGAGTGGTAGTTGAATCCAGAATATTGCTTTCGTGGGCAAATCTTTCTTTGTGTGTGTGTGTGTGTGTGTGTGTGTGTGTGTGTGTGTGTGTGTGTGTGTGTGTAGGCGGTGAAGGCAATCAATCCAAATAAAATATATAAAACGTTTTGCTGTAAATTAAACGGATTCTTGGAAGGCATTCTTTTTCGAACTAGAATATTCTTGTTGGAAATTTAACACACCGTGACGTTAGGATTCCTTTGTTCAATAATATATTTAGCTGTACAGGAGCGACTCCTGACGCGGTCTCGCAACAGCTGCAATTAAACGAGTACCCCTGCCCTGAAATTTGGAAAGTGGAAGTAAACAGTAGTCCACAATATGTCAGTACGGGTACTACAAGCGTTCTGCCAGTGATCTGTTACGTTGACTCGCTTCAGTGTCTCTAGCCATCCGTATATTATCCCTTCATTTCTGTGATTATTAATTATTATTATTAAGTGAAACACAAGAAACGGATAATATTATATATTGATTTGTAGGTGGCCAAAGATGAATATTACATTATGTTTCAAACGACCGCCAGGCTCCCCACAAATTATTTCAAATGCTTTCGGAAAAATGTAATGCAGGCCAAGTTTACTGACCTAGAATAAATCTTTGAAAGTATGCGTTTCTTGACGAAATAAAATTAGTGAAGCTATGCACTTTAGCTAATTTAAATAATTTAAATACGTTGCCTAATGGCGGCCAATTGTTGCCAGTCAAAGATCACCGCTGCTCACTTCGCAGAGACTGAAAAAATACTAAATAACTTCTTTCAATTATTAATTCAGGAAGAATTGTTTGCATGGGTTCTTTAAGTAACACAATGCACTCACTTTTTGTAAATATATTTCCGCTAAGCACAGAATACACGCTTGAATTATTCGCTACGTACGAGAACAAATCGAACAAAAGCTACCGCTTTACAATAGCAAGCGTACCTTACATACAGCAGAAGAAATGATCTGACTCGAAGTGATTTTAAATATCTTTTTTCTCTTACATGTAATGACAAAGATAATAATGTTAGTTTCGAGAACGTTATGCACTATGATCTCATCTAATATAAATAACGCCTTTTTATTACATTGCAATCGATATAGTCTTTCTTTGAAGTTAATTTAGTATATTTTCACAATTAATTTGTCGTTTATGTCCATATAATATTATTCAGAGTCCTTTTAATATTTACTTCAAATATATCGGCTTGAATATTTCAAAAAGGGACACTATATCCGCCTGCTTTACCCTGCCCTGTACCTACCGTATGCGGCCGTTTACCACACTCCGCTCCATTGTGCACCCGCACTTGTGGATTATTTCACCGCCCGACAGTGAATGGGGTCAGACAGGTGTTCGGCACGTATCTGTGAAATGCCTCCACCACACGCACGCAATAGCAGCAGCAACAGAACGAGACCACACAGCAGGCCGGTAGTTGTGTTCCTGATAAGGCGGGCTGGGGCAGCCGATAAGCCGGCAGTTCCCATGCACCCAGAGATAAAAGCGAGAGCTCCACAGCTCACGACACTTCTTAATCCAGAACCAGCTGGAAAGTCTCACTTACAGGGCGTACGTCCCTAGCAGACTATAACGGAAGTACCTAACTTAGGACAACGCCATTGTATTCATCATGATTTAAAAGAAAAAAACCGTGATGATAGAAAGTAAGTTCCAATCGATAGCGAAATGGAAACCACAGTGAAAATCGGAAACCTTATGTTTTCAATCGTTAGCTACACCTTCCAGTTACTTCTCATCATAGTTCAAAAATGGTTCAAATGGCTCTGAGCACCATGGGACTCAACTGCTGTGGTCATAAGTCCCCTAGAACTTAGAACTACTTAAACCTAACTAACCTAAGGACAGCACACAACACCCAGCCATCACGAGGCAGAGAAAATCCCTGACCCCGCCGGGAATCGAACCCGGGAACCCGGGCGTGGGAAGCGAGAACGCTACCGCACGACCACGAGATGCGGGCTTCTCATCATAGTCACCGCTCCGAGTTAGTCATTTGTCGTAGCGTTGGACGAACTTTCAAATGCCGTTATCATAGAATGCAGCCGCGTGTGCTTTCCGCCAAGTATCTTTGCTGGTCTACAGCTCGTTGTCTCTGCCAAATGTTGTCTTCATAACGAGCGGTTCGTGTGAGAAGAGAAGAAAATCAGAGGAAGCCACAGCCGGGATATACGGTAGGTGATAACACTTCCCATCCAAAACGCTGCAGGAACATTTTCAATTGCTTCTGCAGCTTGCGGCCGTGAATATTCTCGTGAAGAAGGAGGTGCATACGGTTATGTTACACGGGGTTGTAGGAAGTCAGGCGAAATCTCTCGGCAGGCATCCATACTTGACGGGGGGGACATTATTTTGTAGGCGCCTTATACGTGTTCACTGTGCGCTCAGAACTGCAAAGTGCAACGTGGTGAGATCGACGGGCATACTAAAAACGCAGTTCGAAACGTGTGCAAAGCTTCATCGGATTTTCACTGTAGTTCCATTTCGCGTCCGATCGGAACTTACTTTCTGGACACGCCTTGTACAAAGCATATGTCTTATTCAAGTACGACGAAAGGAGAGATAGAGAGAGAGAGAGAGAGATATTGTGTTTATCATACTTACCTACACTCTTTCATAGATAAAACTGTTCAACATTTAAGAATGACGATACATCTCTGTCTTGAAGACGTGTTTATTTCCGTGCGCCGCCTCCGGTTTCGGTTCAAAAATGGCTCTGAGCACTATGGGACTTAACATCTATGGTCATCAGTCCCCTAGAACTTAGAACTACTTAAACCTAACTAACCTAAGGACATCACACAACACCCAGTCATCACGAGGCAGAGAAAATTCTGGTTTCGGGATCACAGACATCACCATCGGATTTTACCCATAATGGGGTGCTACGCCTCGCTTATTTATGGAATGCAAAAACACAGGTTGGCGTTAATGCCACGCATTAACCAAGCAGAATATCACGTTCGTTTAATTGTCCTATCGGATGGTAATATTCATAAATAAAC
Organism: Schistocerca piceifrons; assembly: GCF_021461385.2. Lineage (NCBI taxonomy): Eukaryota > Metazoa > Arthropoda > Insecta > Orthoptera > Acrididae > Schistocerca > Schistocerca piceifrons. The sequence goes on from NC_060138.1 coordinate 1,102,963,630, forward strand.
CTGACCTGAATGTAGTCCAGAAATGAGATGAACCTTTGGAAAGGAAAAGATACTGCAGATTCAGTCTTGCGAAAGAAAGTTAATGGTTATATACTGATTTACTAACTGAATCCACTAGATAGAATTATGATGCGTCTCACATAGCGCAAGATCTAATAACATCCCTGTCATGAATTTTTTTTCAGTTACTGGAAAGTACACTCCTGGAAATGGAAAAAAGAACACATTGACACCGGTGTGTCAGACCCACCATACTTGCTCCGGACACTGCGAGAGGGCTGTACAAGCAATGATCACACGCACGGCACAGCGGACACACCAGGAACCGCGGTGTTGGCCGTCGAATGGCGCTAGCTGCGCAGCATTTGTGCACCGCCGCCGTCAGTGTCAGCCAGTTTGCCGTGACATACGGAGCTCCATCGCAGTCTTTAACACTGGTAGCATGCCGCGACAGCGTGGACGTGAACCGTATGTGCAGTTGACGGACTTTGAGCGAGGGCGTATAGTGGGCATGCGGGAGGCCGGGTGGACGTACCGCCGAATTGCTCAACACGTGGGGCGTGAGGTCTCCACAGTACATCGATGTTGTCGCCAGTGGTCGGCGGAAGGTGCACGTGCCCGTCGACCTGGGACCGGACCGCAGCGCCGCACGGATGCACGCCAAGACCGTAGGATCCTACGCAGTGCCGTAGGGGACCGCACCGCTACTTCCCAGCAAATTAGGGACACTGTTGCTTCTGGGGTATCGGCGAGGACCATTCGCAACCGTCTCCATGAAGCTGGGCTACGGTCCCGCACACCGTTAGGCCGTCTTCCGCTCACACCCCAACATCGTGCAGCCCGCCTCCAGTGGTGTCGCGACAGGCGTGAATGGAGGGACGAATGGAGACGTGTCGTCTTCAGCGATGAGAGTCGCTTCTGCCTTGGTGCCAATGATGGTCGTATGCGTGTTTGGCGCCGTGCAGGTGAGCGCCACAATCAGGACTGCATACGACCGAGGCACACAGGGCCAACACCTGGCATCATGGTGTGGGGAGCGATCTCCTACACTGGCCGTACACCACTGGTGATCGTCGAGGGGACACTGAATAGTGCACGGTACGTCCAAACCGTCATCGAACCCATCGTTCTACCATTCCTAGACCGGCAAGGGAACTTGCTGTTCCAACAGGACAATGCACGTCCGCATGTATCCCGTGCCACCCAACGTGCTCTAGAAGGTGTAAGTCAACTACCCTGGCCAGCAAGATCTCCGGATCTGTCCCCCATTGAGCATGTTTGGGACTGGATGAAGCGTCGTCTCACGCGGTCTGCACGTCCAGCACGAACGCTGGTCCAACTGAGGCGCCAGGTGGAAATGGCATGGCAAGCCGTTCCACAGGACTACATCCAGCATCTCTACGATCGTCTCCATGGGAGAATAGCAGCCTGCATTGCTGCGAAAGGTGGATATACACTGTACTAGTGCCGACATTGTGCATGCTCTGTTGCCTGTGTCTATGTGCCTGTGGTTCTGTCAGTGTGATCATGTGATGTATCGGACCCCAGGAATGTGTCAATAAAGTTTCCCCTTCCTGGGACAATGAATTCACGGTGTTCTTATTTCAATTTCCAGGAGTGTATTAATTAAATCATTGATGCTTGATATAATTAAATTCACTTAAATACGAGTGTTGGAACTTTGTGAGTGGCATTTACTTACAGCTCGTACAAAATAGATAAGTGTTCCAGAGTTTTACTGACCTTCAAAGTTGTCACCAGCATTGTGCATAACCCGTTGCCGGCGATGTGGAAGTCGTAGGATACTCTCAGCAGTGCCAGTTATGTTGACAGTTCGAGCGGCGCGGTCTGTTGCCCGTTCCTTCAGTTTAGAAATCCAGTTGAACTTACGAGGGCTTGACTGAGGGGAATGCAGTAGGTGGTATATCACTTAGCAGCCCCATCAGTCAAACAAATCAGTGGCAACTTGCACTGTACGTGCTTGAGCATTGTCCTACAAAATGATGGTCAGGTCCTGCATAAAGTGTCACCACTTTTGTCTCTAAGCACGTCGTAGACTGTTTTCCACAAATTAAACAGCATAGAGACAGAAGTGATGACCTTTTATGCAGGACCTGACCATCATTTTGCAGGACAATGCTCGAGCACGTACAGTGTAAGCTGTTACGGATTTTTTTGACTGATGGGGCTATATCACCTGCTGCACTCTCCTGACTTAAGCCTTCGTGAGTTCAACTCGATTTCTAAACTGAAGGAAACACTTCACGGCATTCGCTTCAGAACTGCTACAAATTCGTCGGGCAATAGACAGTGCCGCTCGCTCGAACTGTCAACACAACTGGCACTGCTAAGAGTATCCCACGACTTCCACATTTCTGGGAACGGGTTATACACAATGCTGGTGACTACTTTGAAGGCCAGTAAAACTTGGAAATACGTATCTATTTTGTACGAGCTGTAAATTAATAGTTGCCACTATTAAAGCTCCAACCCTCGTATCATTTATTCCAACGATACAGTTACAGTACCTTTTCAAACGCAGTTTCTTGCCTGAACAACCAAGAGAAAGTGGCCTATCTTATACAATTATGATTTCATTTTTTATTTCGTTATTGTAGCGAGTCGGAAAGAATTTCGCACGGAACCCTACACTGCTGTGCGTATAGTGACTTCGATATTTGCTCGCACAGCAGCAGAGATGAAAACTGCGAAAAGTAAGCGCTCCAAACTAGATCCATTACACTCTCACATTTAACTTAAAAGTAAAACAGCAATATTTGTGACCCGTATTGTGTGGAAGACTGTTAAAAAAGTGCGCAGAAACGGTTTTTTAGGCCAGTTTTCAGATAGACTGGCCAACGCGAAAAAAAGTTTATCTCACATCTTGTTATACATTTCGTGTAGTGGAGCTTGCAACGTCGTCCCCAGTATGTCGTTCGGCGTTACTGATTTGACGGATATGTGAGATGGTCTTTGCGTGACCGAGTGTCGTATTATCGCACACGCTATGTCGCGTGCACAACATGTGCCCGCGGAGAATTTTTTTTGCAAACAAACAGTATCTGCTGACATGTTTACTGAGAAATTTACACACAATGCTAAAAGCAAAGAGTTTACCTAGTAGTTTATGGGAGAATCACGACGTAAGTGCGTTTTTTCATGTGTAATCGTGTCGTCCTTGCTTCTTACTAGTCCGCTGAAATACGTAAGCGTGAGTTTCTGTCTGAAGATCAATCGGAAGTAGGAGATTCGACCAACCGTCCATAGCGCGCTTACAATGTAGGTTGCACACATGTAGAGCTGTTAACGCGGAAGCGCATGCTGCTGCTGCTGCTGCCGCCAACAGTCATCTTAGCCCAACAGGGTGTAGGAAGGTGAGGCCTTACCGTGGTCGTCCTGTTTTACGTCACGGCGGACATTAATTCCTGTATACTGACGTATGTGAGTGATTACAGTGATGGCGACGTCAAAGAATATCGTATTTCTAGTCAGCTTTCTTGTGCATTGTACTAGATTTATTTATGTTGTGGTGAAACCGCTAGTCAGTGAACCAAACGCTTATGGTGAAACTTCCGTGTATGTTTTATCAATTTCGTAACGAATCCCTGTGTACAACTATGCCCTCTGGACATAGACTTAGAAAGCTAAAATGTAGTCTGTGAGGTCGTTACATAACTATATCGGGATCGATAACTGTTGTACCACACTTTCTTAGGGTATACTGGACGCGTATTCCGCTTACGACGATGATTATCCATTGAAGAAAGGACCTGTAACTCTTCTTGTGTCGAAAACCGCGGATAGTGTCAGTTTTATTACTAAGAAGGGAACATTCCAAAGTGCTAATAAACGAACTTGATGAAACTTGGCGATGTGTAGAGGGGCAAAACACTGCAATACGTATTTTTTTTCTGTCCACTTTCACACTTCCGGAATGAAACAGCCTCGAAAGGTAATTTGGCACATTAGATTCGAAACGATGGTATACAGAAATGTATCTCATAAAAATTATAGTGTGTAATCAACGTTCTTGAAAACTATATAATCGAATTTTGTAATAATTTGAAATTTTACAAAATACCCCAGCATTAATTAATTTTGAAAAATGAAACCTTGTGCTACAACATAAATTAAAGAATCTTTCACAACACATACATCTATGTGTAATAAAGCCGATTTCTGAAATACTCTGTTTCGAAAATAAGCTGTACACAATGTTCTGTGAGAGTGTTTTCAACATAGCTAGTTAAACTATCTAAACATTCGTTACTAGCGCAATTATTTTATAATATTTATTTTATGTTTTAAATTGTTACATTACGTTTTTTACACTCATTTTTGTTTTTGTTTCTTTTTTACTATTTCACGTAAGTGTATTTTGTTAACTAAAACTAATAAGTAACTCATTATTATGATACAGAATCTTTACAATAATGATGGTCTGCGAATATATGCTTAAAGCATAACGTCTTCTTGTACTGTGCACATAAAATGAACAAAGAATGTGGAAACAAAATAAAATTGAGCAGGGTTCCGAATTGTCGCGGATGACCCTCTAAATGTCCTGATTTGTATCATGCTTATTTCAGTACATAAGTAAGCCGTGGCGAAGAGAATTGATTATGTACTAATGACTGCAGCTTGAATATGTTATTTCTAAAGTGGAGATTGACATCATCATCATCATCATCATTCAACAGAACTAGATCTGAAAATCTTTTTCACAAAGTTCTTCCAACATCAAAAGCTGTTTAAATCTGACGACTGTACTGTAGCGTCGAGCACTTTGGTATCACCAGATGAACAAGCTCCTTGTCCTCGGGTGTGATGAGTTCCTACCGGAAACGACAGAATCTCTTTTTGATGTCCCAAATGTCCTTGTGACAGCATCGAAAGCCGGCCGCTGTGGCCGAGCTGTTCTAGGCAATTCAGTCCGGAACTGCGCTGCTGCTACGGTCGCAGGTTCGAATCCTGCCTCGGGCATGGATGTGTGTGACGTCCTTAGGTTAGTTAGGTTTAAGTAGTTCTAAGTTCTAGGGGACTGATGACCGCAGATGTTACGTCCTATAGTGCTTAGAGCCATTTGAACCATTTTTGAACAGCATCGAAATGTGGTAATGAAACGTCCGATGCGGTCAAAAGATACTTGAAAGATGTTTTCTATCCCAGTGTGGGAGAAAAATCTGTGTTATTGTTAGATTCTTCGGGCTGTCAAGGAACCGTGTAGAGCATCGTACCTGAGGGCAAGGAACCTGTTCATCTGGTGATTGGAAACGGCATGATACCACAGGTACAGTAGTGAGATGTGTACAGCTTTCAATATATACAGCTTTCGATGATGGAAGAACTTTATTAAACGATTTTCAGATCTAGTTCTGTTGAATGATAATGATGTCAGTCTCCAACTAGAGAAACGGTATAATCGAGCAGAAGTCACTAATACATAATCAATTCTCTTCGCCAAGCGTTGTCAATGTAGTGAAATATGTCTGTAACATATCAGAATACTTAGAGGGTCACCTATGAGAATATGAAATCTTGTTGAATTTTGTTTTATGTTGTGTTCTCTGTTGTGTCTATTATGTGTAGCATTTTGTTCATTTTATGTGCATAGCGTAAGAAAGCGTTATGTTATAAGCATTTGTTTACGGATCATCCTTAGTGTAATGATTTTGTATCGTAATAAAGGGTTACTTATTTTCAATCAACAAAATACACACGTGTGAAACGGTAAACTACAAAAAAGTAAAACGTAAAATAACAATTTCACAGCTTATGTACAAGAATCAGCAAGGTTTTGGAAAGCGTCGCTCTTGTGAACCTCTGCTTACACTCACATGAAATACGGTGAACTATGGATGAAGGGCAACAGGCAGATTCCGTACATCTAGAATTTCGTAAATCGTTTGACACGGTACCCCACTGTAGACCGTTAGCTCGGTACAAGCATATGGAGTAGATTCGTAGGTATGTGAGTGGCTCAAAGACTTCTTAAATAGTAGAACCCAGTATGTTTTGCTCGACTGCGAATGTTGAGAGACAAGGGTAACGTTAGGAGTGCCTCAGGGACGTGTGGTAGGACCGCTTTTGTTCTCTATGTAGATAAATGATCTGGTGGGCAGGGTGGTCAGCAATTTGGGGTTGTTTGCTGATGCTACTGCTGTGAACGGGAAGATGTCGAAGATGAGTGTAGGATGATACAAGTTGACTTAGATAAAATTCCTGGTTGGTTTGATGAATGCCAGCTGGCGCCAAATGTAGAAAACTGAACGTTAATGCGGATGACTAAAACAAAGCTGTAATGTTCAGATACAGCATTAGTAGTGTCCTGCTTGGCACAGTCACATCGTGTAAATAGCTGTGGTTAACGTTACTAAGCGATATGAAATGAAATGGGACGAATATCCGAGAATTGTGGTGGGGAAGGCGAGCGGTCGATTTCGGTCTATTGGGAGAAATATAGGAAAGTTTAGTTCATCTGTAAAAGAGACCGTATATAGGACGCTAATGCGACTTGTTCTTGAGTAGTGCTCGAGTGTTTGGGATCCGCACCAGGTCGTTTTCGGTAGATTCGAACAACACGCAAGTATTAGGGAGATGCTTCGGGAAATCAAATGGAAATTCTTGGAGGGAAGGCGACTTTGTTTTTGAGGAACACTATTGAGAACATTTCGAGAATCTCCATTTGAAGCTGACTGCCGGTCCTACTGCTGCCAACCTGCACTTCGCGTAAGGATCACAAAGACACGAGAAATCAGGGCTTTTACGTTGGCATACATACAATTGTTTTTCCCTCGCTGTATCTATGAGTCGAACAGAAAGGTAAACGATCTGTAGTGGTACAGGGTACGGGCTTTCAAAATAAACTTGAAATGGTGATGATGAATGTGGTGTGGCCATCAACTACGTACTCTCTGACGCAGAGTTGAAATACACTCCTGGAAATGGAAAAAAGAACACATTGACAACGGTGTGTCAGACCCACCATACTTGCTCCGAACACTGCGAGAGGGCTGTACAAGCAATGATCACACGCACGGCACAGCGGACACACCAGGAACCGCGGTGTTGGCCGTCGAATGGCGCTAGCTGCGCAGCATTTATGCACCGCCGCCGTCAGTGTCAGCCAGTTTGCCGTGGCATACGGAGCTCCATCGCAGTCTTTAACACTGGTAGCATGCCACGACAGCGTGGACGTGAACCGTATGTGCAGTTGACGGACTTTGAGCGAGAGCGTATAGTGGGCATGCGGGAGGCCGGGTGGACGTACCGCCGAATTGCTCAACACGTGGGGCGTGAGGTCTCCACAGTACATCGATGTTGTCGCCAGTGGTCGGCGGAAGGTGCACGTGCCCGTCGACCTGGGACCGGACCGCAGCGACGCACGGATGCACGCCAAGACCGTAGGACACTACGCAGTGCCGTAGGGGACCGCACCGCCACTTCCCAGCAAATTAGGGACACTGTTGCTCCTGGGGTATCGGCGAGGACCATTCGCAACCGTCTCCATGAAGCTGGGCTACGGTCCCGCACACCGTTAGGCCGTCTTCCGCTCACGCCCCAACATCGTGCAGCCCGCCTCCAGTGGTGTCGCGACAGGCGTGAATGGAGGGACGAATGGAGACGTGTCCTCTTCAGCGATGAGAGTCGCTTCTGCCTTGGTGCCAATGATGGTCGTATGCGTGTTTGGCGCCGTGCAGGTGAGCGCCACAATCAGGACTGCATACGACCGAGGCACACAGGGCCAACACCTGGCATCATGGTGTGGGGAGCGATCTCCTACACTGGCCGTACACCACTGGTGATCGTCGAGGGGACACTGAATAGTGCACGGTACATCCAAACCGTCATCGAACCCATCGTTCTACCATTCCTAGACCGGCAAGGGAACTTGCCGTTCCAACAGGACAATGCACGTCCGCATGTATCCCGTGCCACCCAACGTGCTCTAGAAGGTGTAAGTCAACTACCCTGGCCAGCAAGATCTCCGGATCTGTCCCCCATTGAGCATGTTTGGGACTGGATGAAGCGTCGTCTCACGCAGTCTGCACGTCCAGCACGAACGCTGGTCCAACTGAGGCGCCAGGTGGAAATGGCATGGCAAGCCGTTCCACAGGACTACATCCAGCATCTCTACGATCGTCTCCATGGGAGAATAGCAGCCTGCATTGCTGCGAAAGGTGGATATACACTGTACTAGTGCCGACATTGTGCATGCTCTGTTGCCTGTGTCTATGTGCCTGTGGTTCTGTCAGTGTGATCATGTGATGTATCTGACCCCAGGAATGTGTCAATAAAGTTTCCCCTTCCTGGGGCAATGAATTCACGGTGTTCTTATTTCAATTTCCAGGAGTGTATTAAAAGTTTTGGCTGGTTTCGTTGTCTAGGGGCTGGGATACGTAGTTGCCGCATTACAAGCCAAATATTCTACAATATCCAATACGAATACACACTTGAATCGAATGGTCGAAAGTTCCTATCACTCGGCTATTGCGAATTTTTAATGCAAGATAGTAATTTATAACAGAAAGATTGCAATTAAATAAAACCTGCAGGTACTGTGTTAACGACTGTAAATGATGAGTACGATAGCAGAAGTACCTTTTAGAATGGCGCTTATTACTGCAAAACACTTATTGGTTTGATGGTCCAGCAATTAAATAAAATATAAGTTGAATAACAGGGAAACAATAGATTCCTACTTCACGTAATTACGTATGAACAACAACATAGCTCGCAAGATATTCACTTCTAAACGATAACTACATCTTCACTGCAGAAGAAATGGAAATGTCACAAGTGCACAAGTCGGCACTACGAAACATTTCTATCTCTTGCTACCACGCGAAAAACTGCTCCACTCTCCAAGACTTTCCCTCGACTGTGCGTCTGTCGCGCTCTACTGTCTAGGACGCTCCCCATTCACGAGCGCTGTGATTGGCTAGAGCGCTCCCGCCATGTCTTCAAGCCAATGCACACTCACAAACATATTGAAACACATTCGAAATACTGGATTTACATTTAAATAACTTGAAATTAAATAAATATTCGTACGGTTGGACCATAAACACGCTCTAACACACATTATTAAACACATAATCAAATTAACTTAACATAGCCGGCCGGAGTGGCCGAGCGGTTAAAGGCGCTACAGTCTGGAACCGCACGACCGCTACGGTCGCAGGTTCGAATCCTGCCTCGGGCATGGATGTGTGTGATGTCCTTAGGTTAGTTAGGTTTAAGTAGTTCTAAGTTCTAGGGGACTTCTGACCACAGCAGTTGAGTCCCATAGTGCTCAGAGCCATTTGAACCATTTTTTTTTAACTAAACATATATCAAAGGAATACAACAGAAGCAAGGACGGTATTACACTATCAAATTTCTTTGTCCAAAATCTTTGTCCAATATCTTTGTCAAAGATATTTGATAGTGTAATAGGGACTTTGTCAAATGTCGTCCAATATTTGATCAAATCTAGGGCCTCGCTGTATATTTGATCAAAGAAACCGCTTGTCTTCTGTTCACTGCAATGTGACATGTTACCACATGGAGCGCTAGCATCACTGCAGCGTACTGTCGTCTGTAGTGTTTTTATAACCATTGCCGGTAAATACAATTGGTGTGTGCCGACAACTACAAAATTAATAGAGATGTCTGAAGCTGATGAGGCGCTTTACAACGTGAGGCACCCTGAATACAAAAATAGATTAAGAAGATTTGGAGACCTAACCTGACCTAACCTAACCTAACCTAACATAACCCTCTCCTGTAGCAAGGAATGGGAGTGTTATAGTGAGCCTGTCTTCAGAAGATGTAGCAGTTCTTAAGTGAATATTGTGCTTTGTGATATGAGGATACACTTCATTGACCACATACAGAAATGTATGCTCATCCATTGTTAAGTAATTGATGTACGACTTGACGTCTTCCACTGTAAGCTCACGTAACAAGTTTTGTTGAATGCTTTGATCGTGTCGTCGTAAAACCCACGGCTTCACCCAGATTAGATTAGTTTTTCGTTCCATAGATCCGTGCTGAGGAGAGCCTCGTGGATGTGGAACATGTCGATTTTTTTTTAAGCTGAAATAACAATACTAATAGTATGAATAAATACAATACATCATTTGTTTCTATTAAAAATTTCGCCAATGGAGTAGAAGGAGTTGGCCAGTAGTAAGTCTTTCAGGCTCCTTTTAAACTGATCTTTATTTCTAACTAAACTTTTTATGTTTGCTGGCAAATTATGGAAGATGAGTGTTCCTGAGTAGTGGACCCCTTTTTGAACTAAAGTAAGTGCTTTTAAGTCCTTGTGCAGATCATTTTTGTTCCTGGTATTGTATGTATGAACTGAGTTGTTTGTTGGAAAAAGAGATATTTTATTTACGACAAATTTCATTAAGAAGTAAATATACTGTGAGGCAGTAGTTAATATACCCAGTTCTTTGAAGAGGTTTCTGCAGGAGGTCCGTGAATTTACTCCACAAATAATACGTATTACACGCTTTTGGACCTTGAAAACTTGTTTGACTTCAAGATTTACCCCAAAATATTATCCCATATGACATTATGGAATGAAAGTATGCAAGCTTTTTCATTTTTATGTTTCCTATGTCTGCTAACACTCGAATTGCAAATATAGATTTGTTAAGGCCTTTCTGCAGTTCTGTGGTGTGCTCCTCCCAACTTAATTTATTATCAAGTTGTAATCCCAGGACTTTTAAGACTGTCAACCTCGTATGTATGGTTCCATTTTTCCCCCACTTCTTTTCCGCATGTGCACACAATGCAATTGGAGTACGTAGAACTGCTGCGGTTGTAACAAGTTGTTGTCAGCCATCATGAACTTTGACGAAAAATTTGATGACAGTGTAATACCCCCTCTAGCGCTTCGTCAAAGATCTTTGTCAAATATATTGGACGGAATATTGGATCACATCTTTGACCAAATCTTTGACAAAGAAATTTGATAGTGTAATACCGGCCTAAGCCAGTAGCATAATGTTTATGTGCTTTCTAAACCACAGTAAATAATTGACCAATTTACTCATGAATAGTATATATCAGATATAAACAAAGACATAGATGATGAATATATATATAATATATTTATAAGCATGCTGCTACCGTCCTTTCGTGTACTGTGAAGTACTTACGGCACGACGCGGCCGATAGTAATCTGCCACTTTGACCTCCAGTAACTCGGGTACTATTAAAGTTACATGCCTGTAATTTATATCAATTTAGGTTTACAGTAATAGCCTTCTAACGACACATCGGTCGACAAAATCGGACGAACCGTTTAGATTTTGGAAATTCGTTGCTGGGTGTTACTTGTATAATTTACAGTCAGATGCTAAACTTCAAACTAATAAAGATATTGAAAATCTGATTACACCATCAGAATCGCCGTGCGAATAATGGTAATGTACATGTTTCTTTTTTGAGGTATCATGATTTCTCTGGCTACTATTTATTTCTATATGAACTGTGAAATGTCTGCGATAAAGGTTTCACAAAGTCCGCCGTCTTTGGCACTCCCAGCATGTCTCCTTCCTCGACACAGCGTCACCATGGAATTCCCAGCCACGCAGACCCTGGACCACGTGGTGCGGCCGTTGTGCGGCATCATGCGATTGCTAACTAGCCGCGGCTTGCCGAGCGATGGCCGCCAACTCTGAACTTAGAATATTTTCAGGGCGCCACAACTCGCTCGTTACTTCACAAGGGTACCCTCCGCCACACACCACACCGTATGGCGACTTACGGTGTATCTATGTAGATGTTTATAATGTTTTTAGTGCATTTTATCTTTATTACTGGAATTATATAAGTTCACTGTGTACATAAATACCATAAAATGTAACGCACCCTTGTTCCAAATGTCCGCACAAACATTCCTGACCCATTGTTGACCCAATCAGTGCTTCTCCCTTCTCCCTTACAGCCCCAAAGATATTGTTAGGAGCTCTCGACTTTCTGCGGGGGCGGGGGGGGGGGGGGGTAAATATGAAGAATGCTTACCAGAAGCAAAGAAATAAAACCACATATAAATGCATATGAGGGCACGGTATGCCTCCACGACTTAACGTGCAGTCGACACGAAATCTGATTAATTATGACTGCCGATAAGTTTGTTACTTGTAATACCACCTCCTCCTATAAGACGTGCTATCCGCTTCACAGTCTTTCCAGCTAATAATTAGTAAGGACGGGGTACGATGCAGAGCAGTTTCCTGTGTCTCCCGCCCCCCTTACCCAGTGCTCCGGCTCCCATTTGGAGGTAGGCTTTCGGCTGAGTGCCCCGTGCTGTGCGCAGCGGGTGACGCGAGTGTTTGTTTTGGTGTTGCAGGTAAGCGCAGCTCGCCTTGGCCGCGGCCGGGCCTGGTCGCCAGGTATCGAGCGCCGCCGCTTTGATCAGCGCACGCCGCGATGCCCCCGCACACACAAATACTGCGCCAGCAGCCTGGAAACACGGCGACGCTCGCCGGGCCGCCGCCCACGCTGGCTGCACACGTAATGATTTTTGTGTTCCGACACACTTTTTTGTCACTTGTTTCATCATTTCTTTCTATGAAATAGGTTTCGGGTAATGGGTTCACTGCACTCGGAAAGATGTTATTGTGCATCCTGATAGAAACATAAAGAAAAGGAAGAGCCCCCACACCTCGTAAGTATTTGGAAAATGTATTTCGGGCGCAAAGAGCTGCTAATAAGTAATTCTCTTTTTAAAAAAGAAAACAGCCTTCAGTTACTAATCGTGATTGTTATCGCGAAACACCATAAATTCGAGGCTTGAGGGCTCATGTTCAGGTGCTTGATTAGGTTGCATCATTTTTCAAAAAGGTCTTACTACTGGTCCTGCGGCGGCGCGGTTCTTTCCGTCCCTTTACTACGGGCCTGCACGTACCTGTGAACATTGTCTCACAAGGGGAGGCCGCCAATTGTGAAATTCAGATTCGATTCATACTGCGCATAATAAAAGCTCATGGCCAGAGGTGTAATGTGGCAAAGCACCAAGATGCACTTCTCAGCCGTTGTCGAGAAAATCGACAGTTAAAAGAAACCGTTGCGGTGAAATACTCTCTACGATTAGTAATTTTCTACAGCGTGGTGGTGCAGCGGTAAGCGCTCGGGTTCGTAATCCTAAGGTCGCCGGATCGAATCTCGCGCCATGCAACTTTTATTTAGTATTTATTTTGTAATTCATATATATATAATTCCCGGCAGTCAGTTGCAACAATTATGCATATAATAAGTTGTTGAAAGTCGTTTGTCGTGGAAAAACTGGCGACTTCGAACATCATTATGTTTTCCGCAAACGAAGTTGTATTTCACAAATGTTATTAATTGTCTTCATAATGTTAACCTCGTATAGTTAACGGAAGACGTAGAAACGAATACGTATAGCGTAAGTCAAACGTTCGAATTAGAATAGAGACCCCACGAACACAAACTTGCTGTGGCAGGTATGAAATATAAACTCCGTTACTCGCTCGTTACACTTGAAGGACAGATGTTGAATGGGCCGAAACGAGCCGCCCCATAACAGCGTAGTTGCCTGCTAACTTCGAAAGAAGGCAGATGCGGTCCCTAGCGCAACTTATAACATCGTCGAAAATCACTGCGGACGGGACAGCTTTGGTACACCGTGTTAAACAAACGGAAAAATGGAGGCGGTACAATTGGAGAGCGATCCGCCTTCACCAACAGGCGCATATATATATATATATATATATATATATATATATATATATATATATATATATATATATATATATAATTTGAATTGCAAAAAACTAATAATAAAAAAATATTGCATGGCGCGAGATTCGATCCGGCGACCTTCGTATTACGAACCCCAGCGCTTACCGCTGCGCTATGACGCTGTAGAAAATCATTAATCGTAGAGAGTATTTCACCGCAACGGTTTCTTTTGACTGTCGATTTTCTCGACAACGGCTGAGAAGTGCATCTTGGTGCTTTGCCACATTACACCTCTTGCCATGAGCTTTTATTATGCGCAGTATGAATCGAATCTGAATTTCACAATTGGCGGCCTCCCGTTGTCAGCATATCATCAGTAGGGAAGCCGAGTGAAACCTACTGTACTTCGACGTGAACCAGGCTGCAATTTAAGTCACCAATCTACGTTTCGGGAGAAAGTTTTCACAAGAAATGGAAGGTTGGAAATTTTGTCCTCAATTAATATATTCTGAAACTTAGGTGAACAAGTGTCACTGCCAAGCCCGTGCTAGTCTTAATACAGTCACTCACAATCCCTTTCACTCACGTTAGCAAGTTCATGGTGTTGCATTTCCCGAAAACGTAATAGCTAAAAAAATACTGATTGTTTTTCATTGATAATGCTCGCCAAATATTAAGTCTGTCGGTACCAAATGCAGTCACAGTTTTTACCCACCGACCTGCTCAATACGCAACGCGGAACATACGTCTTTTCTCGTCACAAAAATCACTTAAAAATTCCGAAATTTCTACACACACACATCGGAATAATGATGCCGTCACTTTACAAAACTTTTGATGTACGAAACACTGCTGGATCCGGCAACTTCTCATTTCTATCGGAACTACAACTACATACGTCCGAACTGTTTCATGGCTAGGCTCAGACTCCTCTCTAAAACACTCTAAGTCTTCTCTACCAGCAGAGAAAAGCGCGTGAAGAATATTGCTTTACCATTGGTCAGTTTACTCAACAGCCAATAGCAAAACAACACTCTCTCGCGTCAGTCCACGCTTTTCACCAATAACCAATCGCAAAATAGCAAACCTAACGACTGCTCTTTTTACAGACGTAATTATCTAATATGCTGAAGTTTTGTTTATGCATAAAGTTATTTACTATTATTATTTATACCTGAATTAACTTTCCCTTTACCATAAACTTACTTTACATATCTGTTCTAAAAAAATTCCCTTCGTTCATATCCATACTTCTTTGAAATGTTCCCACACTAAATCCTAATACACAACTCGTTAAACAACTATCTTCAGATTAATCTTAAACCACACTCACGCATCATTCATTCTGCTAAAACACATTTATAACATTTTACATGCACAAAAAGACGTAATAACACTTTATGAAAATACTGGAACAGTTTATGAAAAACATTGTATTACTTTAGTGCACTCTAGTGGGCACAATCGAAACTAAAATCACAGTCCCTATCCAATATTGTCCTCTATCGGCTGATACATAAACTACGTGCACGTCCAGTCTCGCGTCACCATCTGTCACTCTCCAGCTCTGAGACACATCTCCCACTCAACCGCCTCCAAGGCAGGATCGCTATACGGCGCTACTCCTCAGTCCTGTCCAGAGTATCTAGGCACTATTACAAACAAGTCAAAGATTATATAAATGACAAAATCTTTCATTTTTGTATGCAGCATGTCTCTCATAAGACGTCAGGCGTATTTACCTGGCTTTTCAGCAGATATTTAAAATTTCTTTTTTACGTTGTGTAGCTGGAGTCAGTCCAAACAAACAGTGCTCATCAAGTCTCTTTTGTGATGCCCATTATCGATGGAAAGCGTATTGTTTCCCGTTGCAAACAAAACTATTATTTAGAGTGAAATTTTACGTGCCCATTCGATAGAGCAGTTCCAGATTACTCTAGTGCAATATTCGTACTATCGAAATGGGCAGTAGAACTCCAACAGTAGCTGGCCGATGTGGCCGAGCGGTTCTAGGCGCTTCAGTCTGGAACCGCGCGACCGCTACGGTCGCAGGTTCGAATCCTGCCTGGGGCATGGATGTGTGTGATGTTCTTAGGTTAGTTAGGTTTAAGTAGTTCTAGGGGACTGACGACCTCAGAAGTTTTTTTTAAGACCCATAGTGCTCAGAGCCATTTGAAGTCCAACAGTAAGCAGTACTCCAGCAGCTGCTCGGTTGCTGTTTATTCTTTGTGCTTTTCTGTCCCTGTTAATATAAACTGACAAAACGAATAGCGACTAGATTGATATTGGAGCGCTTTGTCGAAAGGACATTTAAAATAATGATCTAAAAATATTTTGTTTGTAACGGGAAACAAACCATCGCTTTGTATTGACACTGTGCAACGCATGATTACATGATCAGCAGGAATTGTTTGGGCTGACTCCAGCTACAAAATTCAAAAACAACTTTGCAAATATCTGCCGAAGCACCACAGAAAATGCGCTTCACGACTCTTGATTGGTTGGTTTTGGGGAAGGAGACCAGACAGCGAGGTCATCGGTCTCATCGGGTTAGGGAAGGACGGGGAAGGAAGTCGGCTGTGCCCTTTGAAAGGAACCATCCCGGCATTTGCCTGGAGCGATTTAGGGAAATCACGGAAAACCTATATCAGGATGGCCGGACGCGGGATAGACCGGTCGTCCTCCCGAATGCGAGTCCAGTGTCTAACCAATGCGCCACCTCGCTCGGTCACGACTCTTAAGAGACACTTGATATGCATAGAGTTATTTCCAATTTGATACAAAGATCTTTATCTACTAAACACACATACCATTTACAACACGAGAAACACTGTTACACAGATAAAAATGTTCTGAAAACGTGTTAAACAAATAAACTGAGTTCAACTGCCACAGTTTTTTCAGGAATTTAAAAAGTTCACTTTTTTCGTAAAGAACACAACATTTAAAATTTTAAACATTTTACAACGTACAGTCAAATCTGATATCTGGAGAAAAATATGTTTTGCAAATAAACGATCACGACGACTGAAGTAACGACTGTGGATAAAAGTGAATTCTTTATTTGTATTAAGGCGGAAGAAGGGAAACCAGGCCGCATTCGCCGAGGCAGATGGAAAACCGCCTAAAAACCATCCACAGACTGGCCGGTTCACCGGACCTTGACACAAATCCGCCGGGCGGGTTCGTGCCGGGGACCAGGCGCTCCTTCCTGCCCGGAAAGCCGTGCGAATTCTTTATATACTAGTAGCTTGGGTCTTTCTTACAGCACCTTACACGCAAGGCGAGTTTGCGATCATGCGGGCTCCATATCTTTGTATAAAAATTGGAAATAACTCTATTCATATCAAGTGTCTCTTAAGAGTAGTCAAGCGCATTTTCTGTGGTGTTTCATCAGATATTTGCAGATATTTTTTAAAAGTTTTACTTCGCTTCCATATACTAATATAATTTCACTAGTTTAAGCACTCATAAATGCTACGCACTTTTTATCATTGAATTGTTACTGACCTATATGATGAATGGTACTATCAGTCACTGTTTAAATTTGTTAGCTTCAATCACGTAGCAAAGAAAATAACTGTTTAAAAATCATAACACTCTATCAAAAAATGAAAAAGCGTTTTTGGACCATGACATGGGTGTATACTGAAAATTACTTGGTGAACGGAATATTCCTGCTTTTATTTATACTAAAAAAGACTAAGTTAACCACTGTTTTTACCACTGCAAAAATTAAAGGCATTATCACAATAACCAGGTATGTCATGTTTAAATCATTTCAAATAAAATACAAAAAACTTTTCGCATACTGGAAATACATTTTAATAGGCCTTGTCTGTTCCCAGTCTTTATACAGGCCCCCAATCACACTGTAGTATATATATCTAACAATCTGTTTAAGTTCCTTGGAAGAATTCTATATTGTGAGACTAATCTAGTTATGGTTCAGAATCTTCCTGTTGAACGAGCTGTATTCCGACCAGGACGGAACCGCGACATTCAAGTTTTATCACTAATAGCATTCATAGAAGCAGGGCAGCAAATGAAGCAGAAAGCGTGAGTTGCTTTTGTTGATCTGATTACATCATGCGATACGATTTGGCAGAATATGCTGCTTCATAAATAATACTTCGGTTCCGAGAGTTCCGGACCCTGTACAGAAAACTGGAATAGGGTTCAACTTAAACATCATTTCCGCCCTTTTTATTGCTCATGAAAACCACACATTTTATGTTGTACCACCATACAGCGAGACCTTCAGAGGTGGTGGACCACATTTCTGTGCACACCGGTACCTCTAATACCCAGTAGCACATCATCTTGCATTTATGCATGCCTGTATTCGTCGTGGCGTACTATCCACAGGTTCATCAAGGCACTGTTGGTCGAGATTGTTCCACTCCTCAACGGCGATCCGGCACAGGTCCCTCAGAGTGGTTGGTGGGTGAGGCCGTCCATAAACAGCCCTTTTCAATCCATCCCAGGCATGTTCGAAGCTGGAGAACATGCTGGCCACACTAGTCGATCGATTTCGTTACCCTGAAGGAAGTCATTCACAATATGGGCACGTTGGGAGCGCTAATTGACGTCCATCAAGACGAATGCCTCGTCAGTGTGCTGCCGATGTGGTTGCACCATCGGTCGGAGGATGGCATTCACGTATCGCACAGTACAGCCGTTACGACGCCTTCCATGACCACCAGCGACGTACGTCGGCCCCACATAATGACACCGCAAAACAGCAGGGAACCTCCACCTAGCTGTACTCGCTGGACAGTGGCTGTAAGGCGTTCAGCTTGACCAGGTTGCCTCCATGACGTCTCCAACGATTGTCTGGTTGAAGGCATATGCGACACTCATCTGTGAAGAGAATGTGATGCCAATCCTGAGAGGTCAATTCGTCTTGTTGGGCCCATCTGTACCGCGCTGCATGGTGTCGTGGTTGTAAAGACGGACCTCGGCATGGATGTCGGGAGTGAAGTTACTCATCATGCGGCCTATTGCGCACACTTTGAATCATAATACGACGTCCTGTGGCTGCACGAAAAGCATTATTCAACTCGGTGGCGTTTCTGTTAATGTTCCTCCGAGCCATAATCCGTAGGTAGCGGTGCCCTCCGCCACACACCGTTGGGTGGCTTGCGGAGTATCAATGTAGATGCAGTAGTAACCCTTGGACGGCCTGAGCGAGGCATATCATCGACAGTTCCTGTCTCTCTGTATCTCCTCCTTGTCCGAACATCGCTTTGGTTCACTCAGAGACGCCTGGTCACTTCCCTTGTTGAGAGCCATTCCTGTCACAAAAGTAAAAATGCGGACGCGATCGAACCGCCGTATTGACCGTCTAGGCGTGGTTGAACTACAGGCAACACGAGCCGTGTACCTCCTTCCTGGTGGAATGACTGGAACTGATCGACTGTTGGACCCCCTCCGTGTAACAGGCGCTGCTCCTGCATGGTTGTTTACATCTTTGGGCGGGTCTAGTGACATC